>NC_141534.1:45350833-45660000 GCF_021556685.1 Rattus norvegicus | reverse complement strand
GAAACCCAGGGAACATTCCGGTAGGGCCTATAGTGACCAAATCTCCTACACATGTCACTTTGGGTCACAAGTGTCCTTTTACCCTCACAGACCTTTACAACACAATCAGCTGGAGCTTCACAGCCGTAGAAAGGCTGGGAAGTGCTCTTAACACACAGACAGACCCCTGGGGAAAGTCTCTCTCTCTCTCTAAAACCATGGGATTGTTACACAGGACACGTGGCAGGCTGTTCTGGATACCTAGGGGTGTCTAGAATTAGCAATATTTCTCACAAGGACAGTTTTGTGGCATGGCTCTCCACCCTTTCTGGAAACAGTTTAAAATGGTTTTTTTTTTTTTTTTTGGTTCTTTTTTTTTTTTTTTTTTTTTCAGAGCTGTGGACCGAACCCAGGGCCTTGCGCTTCCTAGGCAAGCGCTCTACCACTGAGCTAAATCCCCAACCCCACAGTTTAAAATGTTATTGGGTTTGTTTTCATCTTAATCCAGAGTTACATAATGGATATATAGTAGCTTTTCTAATAGTAGCAACAGAGAAGAGCTGTGGGAAGGACTGTTGGGTTAGTAGAGGCACTTGCCTTCTTCCCGCTCTGAGATAGATCTGAACCAGCTGAGGCCCTCGCAGATCAAAGATATTACCAAAGGTATCCCACTCTATACACTTTAAAGCTTGAAGGGACTTTGAAGTGGTTTTTAATTAAGTTCAATTCTCTCGTTATTTCAGTAAGAAATCAGAGTGAAATGACATGTACATAGGCTCACATAGTTAATGAATAGAAGAATCTACGTATTCAGAATCATGCTTTTACTTAAATTTCCCACCATTAACAAGAAAAAGAGAAGTGGAGGGTTTTCTCCCCCCTCAGAGCAGATGCAGCTCAAAGACTAAATCTTAGCATTGCTTTTCTCCTTAAAGCTTCCAGTCAGTCCATTAACATTCGGGGAGAAGTTGTCCTTGCAGCCCCCTACAGACACACGAGGGCTTCCCTGAGCTGAAGTGGCTTGATTTCTGTCACCCGAGTGGGCATTTCCTTAAGCAATGCCATCTCTTCTTTGTGATAACACGTGGCCACTTTGAGTGTTGAGCTGTTCCTGGCAGGCCTCCCCTCCCCCACTTCCCACAGGGAAGAAAGCTCTGCTGGCTTAAAGCCGAGGCGAATACTTCTTTTCCTTAGGCTTATTAAACAAGCCAAGTATGTTCTCCGCTCTCTTGGAATTTGCTTGCATTTTATTCTTCTTCTATTTTTTTTTTCCTATGTGAAACATGTGCCAGCCGACTAAGCAGATTGCTGTGCACGGTTTGCACAGATTAGCAGATGCCTTCGAGCTTCAGGGCAACTCAAAACAGTACTTGTCTTCGTGTGTGTGTGTGTGTGTGTGTGTGTGTGTGTGTGTGTGTGTGTGTGTGCGTGTGCGTGCACGCGAGTGCATATATGCATGTGCAGGGCATGTATACGTGTTTATGTGTAAATGTGGAAGTCAGAGGTCTGTGTTAGACACCTCAATTATCTTCCATTTTATTTGGGGGGACAGCGTTTCTTATTGGGACAGGGGCTCATCAACTAAGTTAGACTGCCTGGTTAGAGAGTCCCATAAATCTTTTCTGTCTGTCTCTTTAGAACTGGGATCACAGGAGCCTGCTGTTCTGTGAGGACACTTTTATTATGAATTCTGGGAGACTGAATTCAAATCCTTGGGCTTGCAGGGCAAGATCTTACCAACTGAGCCATCTGGCCCTCTGAATTATCTTAAGGGAAAATAGAAGATGATTTGGGATGGGCATGGGGGGAGGAAGAAGGTAAACACTGACGGAGAGGTAGAGGAGACTTGGGGACAGTAGATGGTGGATGTGTGGCTATTATCTTTGTTGTTGAGGTGGTTTCACAGGCGTGACCCTGCCTCTGGTTAAATTGTATACACTCGGGGTTGTTTGCAGCCTGTCCCATGTACGTTGATTGTGCTTCAGTAATGTTTTTCTTTTTAAACAGCAAAGCCAATGCAACTGGCGTGGCAGCTTATGCCTAACATGTTAGCGCTTGGGAGGCTGAGGCAGGAAGTTTGCTGTAAGTTTGAAGCCAGCCCAGGCTACAGAGTGAAATACTGTATCAAAAATTCAAATATAGGTGAAGGGAATGCTCAGTGATGAAGCCTTGCACATGCACTCTGGAATTCACACATACAAACACACACACATACACTGACAGACACACATACAAAGCACAAACACACAGACAATGACATACACTTATGCATATATACACACACATGCATACACACACGGACACACAAACACACACATACAGACATACAGACAGACACGCAAACACACACACATATACACGCACTTACACATACAGACACACACACACACACACACACACACACACACACACACACACACACTCAAATAACAAAGCCAATGAGCAATAGTTCTGTAAAGACTCAGAGGACCAAGAGACCTGGGATTTTGGCACATGTTTCCAGGGTGGCCAGAGAGGATGGAAGCCACTGGGAGCACAATGTCCCCCACTCAGCACACAAGTGAACAGTGGCACAGAGGAGCTGCAATGTGACCGGATGCCACTTCCTTATGATGTTCTTTGAGAGCTTCCTCCCAGTTCTGCCCCCTGGATTCTGATGTCACTTGGCCATCTTTGTGCCTTAAATTTTAAAAACATCACCTATTCCTTTTCCACAGGAGTATAAAAAGGATTTGTATTTATTAAATGTAATTCATTAATTTATCTCACAGTTCCTGGAACAAGTGAATTTTTCTCAAATCCCTTTTAATAATCCCAAAGATGCTACTGAAGTTTTTATTGGAATTTCAGCATTATGGGTGCTGTGCAGGATAAAGGAAAGGGAGGTTGGGATAAATCAGTAGATTGGAGGTTGGAGTCCATCTCTGTATCTCTTGACTCGATTTCATTTCTCTTGTGAAAAGCAACATGAGGGATTAGAAGGTTTACTTGGGGGAACCAGGAAGGTGCTGAGCTTAAATTGAAGCAAGTTCTGAGGACGCGGTGGCGCGGAGGTTAGAAGAGGGAGTTCCAGGTCCCCACGTCAGGAGGTGCGAACCCAAAGGTCGACCCAGAAATGGGATGCCGGTCTTCAGACACTGAAGAAGAAAGCAGAAGCAAGAGAAAAAAGAAACATCGGAGGCGGTCATCTTCAAGCAGCTCTTCAGACAGCAGGACGTACAGCCGCAAGAAGGGCGGGAGGAGGCCAAGGTCGGAGTCACGATCCTGGTCTAGAGACCGCCAGCCTTGCTCACATTCTTATGAGAGGAGACGCAGGCGCAGGTCAAGCAGCAGCTCTTCTTATGGCTCCAGAAGAAAAAGAAGTCGCAGTCGTTCCACGGGCCAAGGGAAATCCTATAGAGTTCAGAGGTCTCGGTCAAAAAGCAGAACAAGAAGGTCCAGGCCAAGACCTCGTCCACGCTCACATAGTAGAAGCAGTGAAAGATCCAGTCACAGAAGAACTCGTAGAAGGTCCAGGGACAGAGACAGACGTAAAGTTCGGGACAAAGAGAAGAGAGAAAAGGAGAAGGATAAAGGCAAAGACAAAGAGGCGCACAGCATCAAACGAGGGGATTGTGGAAACATCAAAGCCGGATTAGAACATCTGCCTCCAGCTGAGCAGGCCAAAGCCAGACTTCAGTTGGTCCTTGAAGCTGCTGCAAAAGCTAATGAAGCATTAAAAGCCAAAGAAAGGAATGAGGAAGAAGCAAAGAGAAGAAAAGAAGAAGACCGAGCCACCCTGGTAGAACAAGTAAAAAGAGTAAACGAAATTGAAGCAATTGAAAATGATTCTTTTGTTCAGCAGACATTCAGATCAAGTAAAGATGTCAAAAAGTCGGTAGAGTCAAGTGAAGCATGTGACTCCAGCATCAGGACCAGCATCAGTAGCTGCTGACCCACCCAGCACTGGAAAGGAAATAGACTCTGACAGCATCCCCACGGCTATCAAGTACCAAGATGACAATTCTCTAGCTCATCCAAATTTATTTATTGAAAAAGCTGAAGCTGAGAAAAAGTGGTTCAAGAGATTGATTGCTCTCCGACAAGAAAGACTGATGGGCAGTCCTGTGGCCTAGGCAGTAGACTTATGGTCAGATTGACAGGAAGCTTGAAAACTTAGGTTGTAAATAGCAATATTAACTTTCACTCTTAAAAATAGCTTAGCCAATTACATGAAAAAAGAAAACTCATTTCTTCCCTCATGTTCAACTAAACTATTTGGTAACTTGAATCAAACATTGTGGATAGTGAATCTGTTATAAACGTGCTGAGTGCATGAACTTATTATACTGTTAATAAAGCAAATAATAAAAATATCAGTGTTGAAATAAAAAAAAAAAGGTTTACTTGGCTTACAATTCCAGAGAGTCCAGGCAAGAACTCAAAGTAGCATGTCCATAGTCAGGAGCAGAGAAAAAAAATGTATTGATCTTGCTTGCTAGCTGGCTTGCTTTCTGATAGCTTTCTTCTCTCTTACATTGTTGGGACCCCCTGCCAAGGGAATGGTGCTGCCCACAGTGGTCTTTCTTTATAAATTGATAACCCCATCCCAGACATGGCTACAAGCTAACATAATCTAGATAATTCCTTACTGAGACTCTCTTTACAGGTGATTCTAGTTTGTATCAAGTTTGACAGTTAAACTAACCAGCACACCTTCTCAAAATAAGGGTGGGTTTATTAGTTTATACTTTGTTATTTCATAATTATGTGTATATAAACATTTGCTTGTGTGTGGCTACATCAATGGTTCCTCATTGACTCAAAAATTGAGTTTCCTGTTCACTTTTGTTTTTCAGTGCTGGGGATCAAATACAGGCCCTTGAACCTGATGGGCAAGCACTCCGCTAACAAGTCATGTTCCAGCCCTTATATTTCTAGATGCAATTTAATTTAGGATTACCTCAGACTGTAAAGTGTTGTCTATCCAACACAAAATACTGGAGCTCAGTGGTTCTCAACCTGTGGGTCTCAACCCCTTTGGGAATCGAATGACAATTTCACAGGGGTCACATATCAGATATCCTGCTTATCACTTATTTACATGATGATTCATCACAGTAGTAAAATTAATTATGAAATAGCAACAAAAATAATTTTAGGGTCGGGGGTCACCACAATATGAAGAACTGTATTAAAAAGCCACAGCCTGGAGAGATGGCTCAGTGGTTAAGAGCACTGACTGCTCTTCCAGAGGTCAATTCCCAGCAACCACATAGTGGCTCACAACCATCTGTTGTGGGATCTTGGTGCCCTCTTCTGGGATACAGGCATATATGCAGGCAGAACACTACATATAAATAAATAAATTTTTTTTTTAAAAAAAGGTCCCAGTCCTGTCTACTTACTCATTGTGAAATGGCCTGGTCTCCCAGAGCTGACACAGTTGACACAGGGCAGGTGTTTCCAGGACCCAGTGAAACTGCACGTGAACCTGAGAAAACAATGAACCCAAACATTTCCAGGAAAGGCAGGTGTGCAAACGATCCCTGCTTGCCGGGTGTGACCCTGTTTGTTTGACTGCGCTCTCTAGGCCCCCTCTGCCCTCCTTCCTCTGTAGTGAATGTCTGTGGGCCCAGTAGACAGAGGCAGATGTGTGGACCTGAAGTGTGTCTGCGCTGATGGCAGCGCGTGTAGCACGCACCTTTTAATCCTACAAAATCGGGTCCATTTTTAGCTCCCAGTCTATTTTATGCTCTCTGTCTTCTGGAAACTGAGGTATAATATATACTTAACAGTTTGTTTTCAGTGAATATGGAAATGATATAATGAATGGGAAGTGTCACTTCCCAGTTACTATTAATGGGTATCTATAATTACTTTTTAATAAAAGCCTTTTGACTGAGAAAACATGAGATAGTTTTGGATAGCAGATCATTTACCAAAGAATATCATAGCCCACCTGGTGAGGGTCTGGAAATATTGAATGAGAAAACCATCAGTAATGTGTGAATATATATTATCTTTCAGTCTTCTGAAATACCGTGATCACTACATTTATGACTGGAAAAGAGTATATATTATAGATTATATACTAAATTTATAATAAAATATTAAATATTCATTTCTCATACATGTATATATTATATATGCAAAGTAAAGTAAGCTAGGTGGTGGTGGCGGCATATTCCTTTAACTGCAGCACTCAGGAGGCAAAGGCAGGCAGAGCTCTATGAGTTCGAGGCCAGCCTATCTATAGATCGAGTTCCAGGATAGCCAGAGCTACACAGAGAAACCCTGTCTCTTTGGGGGAAAGAAAGGAATCAAGAACTTAAAGGGTTTAGAACCACTTTCCACAACATCTCTGGAAAGTTAGCCAAAGTGTGGAAAATCAATCTACCCCTGGGTTTCTCAATGCAGGGAAGAATGTGAGGCAGTTTGTTCTCCTCAGGAGGTGCACATGAGTGCATTTATTTTTAGCTCCTTGCAGATAACCAGCGGAGTTTTGTGATGGCTTGAATATTCAGGCTAAGTTCCAGGTCAATTATTCAAAACGCATATGAGTGTCTGGACGAAGCAAGGCAGCTCTGGATCTAGAAACACGCAGTGCTGCTATGATGAGGTTACCAACCACTTCTGTGGGTCCTTCTTTAGCTAACCATGGCTCAGCTGCACGTGCTTTCTGATTATTTAGGTGCTTGAGGAGGCTAATTACAGCACATGATGCAATGGTTTTACTATCCCTCTGTCCTTCCCTCCCTCCCTTCCTTCCTCCCTCTCCCACTCTCTCCCTTTCTCCCTGCCTCCGCCTCCCATCCTTTTTTATTTCTAACCTTCCTTCTCCTCTTCTTCTCCCTGCCACAACCCCCTAAAAGGAAACCTTGATGGGAGGGGCATCTCCTGTCACAATAGGAGACCCTGTGTCGAAGGAGGTGGATAGCATTTCAGATGACTCCCAACGTTGTCTTCTACCCCCTGCTCTCAGCATGTTCACAAATACACATGTGCACCTGCATACATAAACTAATTAAAATAAAGACAGCAGAGAGGGAGAGAGGAAGGAGGGAGGGAAATGCATTGTGGGCGATTATTCTTCAATAAGCACTACAGAGGATGCGTACACAAACGCAGCCGGTGCAGCCCATCACGAGCATGCCGACATGATGGAGGCCGTGGCAGGCCTGCAAGTGGCTTGAGGTGAGTGAAAGGTGATGAATGGCTGTGAAGGCCCAGGGCACCACAATGGAGAAGCTGTAGACTTCGTATGCACCACACTCTTAGCTTACATGTAATTTAAAATGGTCTTCTTGCTAATTATGGCAGCATAAAGCAAATCTCTGTGAGTTCGAGCCCAGCCTGGTCTACACAGTGAGTTCCAGGATAGCCAGGGCTACACTGAGACCTTATCTCAATTTTTTCCTTCTTCAATAATAAACTTACATAAATTAACTTTTACTATGTTACTTTATAAACCTGAAAATTTTTTGAAGTGCTTGCATGTGCCATTAACACTTAGCTTAAGGGGTGCTGGGGATTTAGCTCAGTGGTAGAGCGCTTACCTAGGAAGCGCAAGGCCCTGGGTTCGGTCCCCAGCTCCGAAAAAAAGAACCAAAAAAAAAAAAAAAAACCAAACAAACAAACAAACAAAAAAAAAACACTTAGCTTAAATTCCAAATGTGTTACAGAGCTGTGCAAAAATATTTTATTCATTTCTCTCCTTATTCTACAGTGCTTTTCTATTTGATTACTACTACTATTATTATTATTATTATTACTTTACTTATTAAGCTTCTCAGTTTAAAAGCAGACACAGCCATATGTGGTGGTGCATCCCTGTACATCCCAGTACTGGGGCAATTATAGCAAGTTCAGAGCCAGCCTTGGGTTACACAGTAAGCTTCCCGCCAGCCAGAGGCACATAGGAGTCCCTATCTCAAAAACAAAACAAAGGAACAATGGTACTAACCTAAAACTATACTCACTACAGCCTCGGGCTGTACAGAGTCAGGATTGTCCATATCACTGTGACCCACCTCCACCTGCACACCTTGTCATGCTGAGAGGTCTTCAGGCCAATGACATGCATGGAGCTGTCATCTTTTGTCACAATAATATCATCCTGGAGAATTCCTCCTGAAGGACTTGCCTAAAGTTGTTCTACAGTTAGCACATGTGTGTATGTGTATGTATGTATGTACGTACATACACACATACACATATTCACATATGTACATATACGAGTATGTATGCATATGTTTGTACACATACAAACACCCATACGTCACACACATACACACATATATGAGTGCACTTTAGAATAATGACAAGCTCTACAGGAAGTACACATGTAAACCAAGAGCACAGCCTTTATCATCATTCTCAAGCATAGGGCACTGTACATAATGGTGTGAGTTGTACTCTCATAGGTCTAGCAGTGTGGTAGGGTTTTCTTTCATAGCTGCCCCACAAGCACATGAAGGCCTGTGCTAGACGTGACAGCAGCTACAATAACATCTGGTAACAGGAATTGCTCAACACTGTCATTAACTTATGGGAATAATCTTTTCATGTGACTTACTGGCTTGCTCTCTGGCTCATGCTCAGCTAGCTTTCTTATGCAGCCCAGGCCTGATTGCCTAGGCATGGTACTGCCTATGGTGGGCTGGGCCCTCCTATATCCACCATTAATCAGGACGATCCCTTACAGACCCATAACCATGGTATTCTGATCTGAGCAATCTCTCAGGTGACTTTCCTGGTGACTCTAGATTGTGTCACGTTGACAATAAAGACCAACCACCCCACTAAGTACAGTTGAGAGTTTATGTATTATCGGAGCAAAGGCCACAGTTAAAAACAGACTGGGGTAGGTTCTGCCTTATCAGTACACTGTGAGAACGTGATAATGGTGGTTGTCTTCAATGGTTAGTAGCTGTCCATAAATTTCAAAACAAAACTGATCTCAATGTCCCATCAATTTGTATACAAGGGGATTACAAGTATTTAAATGAAGTTAAAATAGAGATGTAGTTAAAGGAAGCAAAACACAGATAGACTTCCTTTCAGAAGAGCCACAGAGGTGGCCCTTTATGCCCTTTGCGTGTGAAGATGTTGGTCCTCACTGAAAACCACTGTCTACGTAATCAGTGCCCTTTGCAGGTCATGTATTTCTTCTGTCATATGATCAACCGTGTAGTGGCTTTGAAATCTACGTGCTATCGGGGAAGAAGGAAGTCAGTGCTGTCTTAGCTGCAGCTTCTGTTACCAGGGGAAGGGAGATATGTTTGCTGTTTCCTGTTCAGTACTGTCATTGTACTTTACAATAATTGGATCTATTTTTAATTTAACCTCTAAACACACAAACGGCAATGTAAAATGCTGACAAAAAGCAACAAGTCATGGGCAGAGACAAGTGGCTCTCTGAGGCTTGCTGAGCCTAGACAAACTGGGGAGTTGTAAGTTCAGTTAGAGATCCTGCTTTTAAAAAAAGCTAGGTAGAGATAGAGAGGAAGATACCAGAAAACTTCTCTGGACTCCCCATGTACATGGGTGAGCCTGTGTAAACACACGTACATATATGTATCTCTCTCTCTCTCTCTCTCTCTCTCTCTCTCTCTCTCTCTCTCTCTTTCTCTCTGTCACACACACACACACAGAAAGAGAGAGAGAGAGAGAGAGAGAGAGAGAGAGAGAGAAAGAGAGAGAGAGAGATGAAAAACCGTCTACCATCATCATAGATCAGCCATTAAGTGATTTTCCAATGTGTACCACCAGGGAAGATGCATGAGTGGTCCAGACAGACACCCCTGCTTTTGTGGGCTTACTTGTGTTACAGAACTTATGTCTGAGAAACTTAAGGCAGCAGAAGAGGCACCCACACATGCCTTGACCATAAAGACAGAGTTCTTCCATATCCTACATACCTGTTAAGCAGTGAAATGGCTTATGAGAATCTTAGTGTGTGGAAAAGAGAAGGAAGCAAAAGCCTCCATGAAATCTTTGGACTAAAATTTCTTACTTTCCAGACTTTATTTTGATGAGAAGCAAAACAAAGTTCAGACTATACCATAGGCAGAGTTTGGCTGGCTGCTTCAAGTAATCAGTAGGTTCAAGGAGATCTTTTTTAAAGATTTATTTATATATGAGCACACTGTAGCTGTCTTCAGACACACCAGAAGAGGGCATTGGATCCCATTACATATGGTTGTGAGCCACCATGTGGTTGGATTTGAACTCAGGACCTCTGGAAGAACAGTCAGTGTTCTTAACCACTGAGCCATCTCTTCAGCCCTCAAGGAGATTTTCAAATGACACTGTTCTGCTGGACTCTGGAGAAACCTTTGGTCTTTCCTCTGGCAAGAGCATGTTTTCCTGTAGAAGTTACCTCAGCTTTTGAGGAGTTTCTAGTTTGATGGAGCTCCCCACGTCCCTCTGAGTTCTTGTACTCGCTCCACTGGTCAGGACTGGTTGGCTGACCTACCTCTCTCATAAGGTCCCAAACTTGGCACTTGGTTCTGCTCCCCACAGAGGCTGGATACCACTGTGGCACTAAGAGTTTGACTCTGTGAACACATGGACCCCAAAACCTCGATGTCAGAAGCCCATAGTTCAGTGCCATGATCTGGAATCTATTTTGTGTGAGTCCTGGGGTAAATGTGTGTGTTTCTCTCCCACTGAGGCTCGGTGGCCTCAACATTAAAAGAAAGATTTAATAACCTTGTTCATGGGCTTTTCCGTAAGGATGGTAACAAGCCAGGCATGCTATGTCTAAGTCACATAGTACCCCACAGATTACGCATTGTACTTTGGTGAGCAATAAGAAGCAAATGGTTAGTGACTGAAAGACTCCAAAAGCCGGGAAGTAAGTCTGGGGTTCACTTGCTTCGACATGTGAATGCTGTGTGGGGTTTGTTGCTCTTTTCTGGTTGGACCGTAGTGTAGTAAGCTTTGGGTTTCCTGACTATTTCCAATTTCTGTTGCCCTTTGGAAATATCATCTTCCTTCCCGTTTAGTGTGTGTAGAATTTAGTTGGGTGCATACAGAACAGTGAAGTAGTCGTAAGATGCCCAGCTTCTCTCCATGGGTGTGGAAGTGCCAGCCTGTTGTGACTTCCTTCTCTGAGTTGGGGACTCTGGGTTGAGGGAAGTTCTGGTGCAGCTGTCTCAAACCAGCTGAGCTGGAGGAGGCCTACTATACCTGTGGAGCACTTCCCTTGCAGTCCCTGGGGCTTGGACGGTATGCCTGTTCCTGTGATCTATGAGCCAATAAAAGATGATTAGGGTTCTGTTTGTTGTGTGGGTGTTGCTGATGCTAAGATTTCCTTCTGGACGGACGGCAGGCATGTGTGCCTGGACTAATCAGTTATTTGCTGGTTCATAAAAACACCCCCTCAGCTTTGGGATCCAACTTTGGAGAACCTCTTTTTCTACATTTGAGGCTTTAGTCTCTGCATTACATCACCAGTCTGACTTCTGTCCCCATGGGACAGGGTGAGGAAGTACGACACGAGGAAGCCATTCGAAGCTGGCTGACTTTTCCTTTTCTGCTGCATCCTTCCTCAATGCTCTCAGCAGTTTCTCATGGCCACTAAGTATGTATCTTGGGATAATTGGACTAAACTGGCTCATCAGGTCTATGCAAGCTCCTTTCAGTTTATTTGTGTGCCTAGCTCCAACATTACATGGGCCACTTAAACTCTTTGTTAAGACAAAAGTGTACGAATCCTAGTTTCTGCCAGGGGAATGGTCTCATCCTCATACTTATGAGTCTGTCTTTGTGTGTGTGATCTTGTATAATCTTCAGAAAGCTTTGGAGCTGCCATCATTAACCCCTCAGACGGATCAGGTTAGGGAGTGAAGTAATTACTGTAAGGCCAAATATCAATCATAATCGCTGGAATTGCCAAGTGACGATGGCGCATACCTTTAATCCCAGTCAGTACCTAGAGGCTGGCAGATCTCTGAGTTCTGATCTCTGATCCAGGATAGCCAGGGCTACTCAGAGAAAGTGTCTCAACAAAACAGAACAAAATAAAACAAAACAAAACAACAACAACAACAACAACAACAACAACAACAACAACAACACCATACACAAAAAGGCTGGAATGTGGCCCAGGATGGACTTAGGTACACGAGTGGGTTCCCCCATTCTCACGCTGGCTCTTGCCCTCAGGGACTCTTGGGTACGGCTCTGGAAGTACCTGCTGTACAGAAGCTTGAGGATAGCTTTTCTGTGCAGAGTTAGAACATATGGTGCAGGTGGCTCTAAGTTCTCCAAACCAACATGTTTCTAGAAAGCATGCCAGGGAGCAGATTGCCCTGAAGCTCTCTGAGCAGCCAAGGCTGTGTGGGATTATTGACGGTGCGAAGTCAAGTGTAAAGCATTGGGAGATGTCAGATGGGAGCGGGGAGCTGTGCTTGGACCCTCCTCAGTTCTCACAGGACGTCGCAAGTGTCTGATCACACGAATACAATATGCCTTTCTATAACTCATAAATTTACTGTCATTTGTATGATCCTTTTAAACTTGAGCAAAATGTGTGTGTACACGTGTGTGTGTGTGTGTGTGTGTACACATGCATATACAGAAACATGTGGGTATGTGTATACATGCATATGGAGCTCAGAGATCAATGTCAAGTGTCATTCCTTAGGAGTCATGTATCTTATTTTTTGAGACAATGCTACTCACTATCGTGGAGTTGATGAATTAGCCAAGGCTACCTGGCTATAAGCCTTAGGAATCCATCTGCCTCTAACTCCCTAGTGCTGGGATTATAAGCACACAGTACCACGCCTGACCCTTTACACAGCTCCGAGGACTCAAACCATGTTCTCATGCTTGGGCAGTGACACTTTACAGCCTGAGCTTTCTCTCCGGTTTGTGTGTGTGTCCTTGAGTTAGTTGTGCCCTCTCTCAGTAGACATCAAGCTCTACAGAGACAGAGTTTTCTCTCTGTCATCTGCTGCTGGGTCTCTGTGCCCAGCTCTGGGTCAGGCACTGACCCTGGAACACACCAGGGTCTCCCTGACTTCTGATTGTTGGAGTGACATTTATCCTTTTATCTAGAAAGCCACCCTGTCCCACCGCCCTTATGGCTCAAGTCCTGCTTTGCTTCCTCCCGTGAGGGTCTGATCATAGGTGGCTCCGTTTGTGAGACCCTCCTAAACCGCACTGCCTAAAACCACTGTCCTTACACTACCACAGACTCGTCACCATTTCAACCTTTGTTGTTGTAGTTTTCATTAAAACACTTTCGGAGCAGAATCTCTCTCTCTCTCTCTCTCTCTCTCTCTCTCTCTCTCTCTCTCTCTCTCTCTCTCTCTGTGTGTGTGTGTGTGTGTGTGTGTGTGTGTGTGTGTAATTTGTCTTCTTCCATTAGAATGCATGCAGACTCATGAGGACTCTACTGCTATTTCTTAGCATTTGCTGTAGTGCCTGGAAAAAAAAATATATATATATATATATATTATAATGTTCAGTAAATATCGGATGACTTAATGATTAATACTTACTGAATTAGTAAATAATTCTGTAAGTGAGTGTGCTGACCACTCTTTATGACTTTCCCTCCTTCCAGCTCAGTGTATCCACTTGGAATCCCTGGCTTCCCTCCTCTTTCCCTGCCCACCCCCTCCATCTCCTCCCTTTTCTTCTTCTCATGACAGGGTCTGTTGTAGCTCAGCTTGGCCTCCAACATCCAGTGTAGCCAAGAATGACCTTGATTTTCTAATCCTTCTGTTTCCATCTCTCAAGTGCTACAATTAAAGGCATGGGAGACAGTGTTTGATTTTATGCGATGCTGGGAATCAAACCCAGAGCTGCTTCCTCCTTTTTCTCCTCCTCTTCTCCCCCTCCCCTTCCTTCCCCTCTCCCTCCTCCTCTCTTCCTCTTCCTCCTCCTCCTTCTCTTCTTTTCAAGACAGTGTTTCACTGTGTGTCCTTGGCTGTCCTGAAACTCACTTTATACACCAGAACTCCGAGATCCATCTGCCTGCCAAGCCAAGACACTGTGCTGTGCTGTTCATTGCCAGTGCCAGTGACCCAGAGGAAAGTATTGATCACATCCTTCCTAAGACTTTCAGAAAGGCACCAGCAAGAGTTTTGTCAGCTTACACAGATAATCAATTGCATTTACTCAGTGTGATTCATATCTTACCTAACAGAATCATGGTCTGAACGAGAGATTAAAAATATCTAGAAGAAGCTATGTGGTAGTTGGTGGTGCACAACTTTAGTCCCAGTACTTGGGAGGCAGAGGCAGGTGGGTCTCTGAGTTCAAGGCCAGCCTGATCTACAGAGTGAGTTCCAGGACAGCCAGGGCTACACAGAAAAACTCTCCACTCTAGATAGATAGATAGATAGATAGATAGATAGATAGATAGATAGATAGATAGATAGATAGATAGATAGACATACAGACAGATAGATAGATGGATAGACAGATAGATGAATAGACAGACAGACATACAGATAGATAGATGGATAGACAGACAGACAGATAGATGAATAGACAGACAGACAGATAGCTATAGATATAGGTATAAAAATAGATATATATTCAATTCAATAAAAAATTCAAAGCCAAATTGAATTTAAGAATTAAAACCTAGGAGAAAAACTGATGAAGGAAGGGTTAGACTAAGAAGAAAACCCCGAGTACAGGAAGGAAAGAAGTGGCCCACCCTTAAGGTGGTAACTTCTCCCTACCCTTAAGGCTGTAACTGCTCTCCATTAGGCAGGCTTGAGCATCCAACTTCAATTCTCAGAGATGCCTCCATCCCGGGCACCCCTGACTCTGTGCATACTACTGTTCCAACGAGGAACAAAGGCTCAACCTAGATCTAGACTGTCACACAGCCTCCATGTGTCAACATGCTTCACGTGAAGGAAGTTTGGAAGGAAGGCCTACCTACCATGAGAGATGTGAGTGTCCAGTACTCATTTGTCCAGGGAAAAATCAAGATGCAGTATGTGGCTTGTGCTACACAGTAAATCTTCCCACTAGTTTAAAGCTGCCAGTAGACTACACCACATGGTAGAGTGAAGGCACTGGCCCTTGAGAGTCTGCAGGGTCCAGTGGCAGCACGCCGCTGCTAGAAACACCATTTAACAGTGAAAGAGGCCATTTGGCTTCCTTGTCAAGTATTGCCACCGTATGTTATTTGGTTTGGAGACTATTTCATATTCAACCAATTAGTTTACTCAAGACCCAATGACATACATAGATATTGAAAAATCTAATGATAATCTATATTTAGGTGCAATTGACTTCTAGCTTTGGTGATGTGTTCCTTACAGTTTCTCTTTTATCTAAGATTTTTGGTCTTTGTGAGATGTGACAGATCTTAAAATATAGACGTCTGGAATTTTTCTTTTCAGCCATGAAGAAGAATGAAATTATGTTGTTTACTGGAAAATCATGAAAGTTGAGATAATTATATTAAGCAAACTGAGTTAGTCCCAGAAAGACAAAAAGACACACGATTTTATTCATTCGTGGTCCCAGATTTTATATGAGCACATAAAAATCATGAATGTGTGTATGGCATGAAGCTTGAAGCCAGCCAGTCTGTGGGGCAAGCGGGAAGGGGGGGGGGAGGAGAGCAGAGGGGAATCCATTCAAAGTACTTTATAGCCTCACAAGCGAAGTCCAGTGCAAACAAAGCCAGGGTAGGATTTCACTTGCAAATCAGCCATGGGAAGACCAGGGCTTCAAGAGTGAAACAGAAGCATCTATTATCCTGATTCTCACCCCAGCATCCCATGAAAATGCAAAATGTTCCTGGGAAGTTAATACTCACAGAGTAAGCAGAACTTCCAGAGGACCCAAGCCCACTTTTACTAAAGCACTCAGTGTTATAGTGTTTCTGAGTGTTGAAGATCCAAGCCCAGCAGCAGGCTGGACACTTTCAGAGGGACACTGGGCACATTGTCCACTTTGAACACACCTTCATAGACATACCTTTATATGTTCTCTGCCAGTGGGAGTGTGTGTGTGTGTGTGTGCATGTGTGTGTGTGTATGTATGTATGTATGTATGTATGTATGTATGTATGTCACTCCCTATGGCAGTTATCGCTGCACCCAGGCATACTGAGGCATGCAGTAAGTGACCTCCTGGTGACAAAAACCCACAGGCAGATGTCCCCTACTGAACAGAGTGTACTGCAGAGAGTTCCCCAAGAAATGAAAATAAGCAAATTGTGAAACAGCGTTCAGCTTGTGAGAGCTTTGTTGAGAAGAGTGGTGCTTCATTATTAAAACCAGAACATGAGGGACCAACCAGCAGAGAGGACTTTCAAGTTGAGAAGTTTTTCCCTTCTCCCAGATTGCAAAAGAGAGAGGTCAGTGAACAGCAAAAGAGGCTCACCCTAAGGCCAGCCAGATACAGCCTGAGTGAGTTAGCAAAGCCACAGGGAGAAGCCTGTGGGAGTCCTTAGTAGACACTCTTTGGGACTTAATGCACTGTTACGGAAGTCAGCTGAGATCCATGACTCTCTTGACAAAGCTCACATTGATTTTTGTTGTTGTTGTTGTTCTCTTGAGATGCCTCAATGAATAGTGACACTTGCTGCCAAGCCTGAGGATGTGAGTTCAATCCCCAAGACCCACAGAGCGGAAGGAGAGAACTGACTTTCGCCAAGAACTGTCATCCCATCTCCACCATAGACACTGTGGTGCTCTTGCTAAAGGAATGCATACAGGTTTAAAAACTTTACAGTCAAATTAATACAAAATCCTCTGACACCACAATTTTTTCTCAACCCTCTATTGTTTTTCCCCTAAAGAATCTGTGTCTACAAAAGCTACGTGTAAAAGCAAAACAAACACATGTTGAGCACCTGTCTATCTGGTACTCAAAAACACCTCTAAGATGGACCATGTTGTTTGTGAACCAGTGCTCAAGACATTTTAGACAGTAGGAGAGAAAGTGTATTGGAAAGTGCCAATCTTTTCTTCACCTACTACACACTGTCTTCATGAGAGAGTCCAGGAAGTGCCTCCCGGGATAAGGCTGTAAGCGATAGTCTTTGTTTCTGCTTGAGATATCTGTCTTGCTGTCTTACTTTTTGCTTCTCTGATAAGATACCAAGGCCAAGGCAATTTATGGAAGGAAGCATTTAATGTGGTGCTCAAGATTTCAGAGGGTTAGAGTCCATGACTATCATGGGTAGGGAGCTTGGCAGAGAGAGAGACAGAGAGACAGAGAGAGACAGAGAGACAGATAGACAGAGAGACAGAGAGAGAAACAGAGAGATAGAGACAGAGAGACAGAGACAGAGAGACAGAAAGAAAGACAGAGAGCCAAGGAAACAGAGACAGAGAGACAGGGAGTGGGCCCCAATGACACATCTCTTAACAAAGTCACACATCCTAATCCTTCCCAAAGAGTTCCAGCAACTGGACCAAGTATTCAAACTTATGAACCAGTGGAGGCCATTTTTATTTTAACCACCACAACATCTTATCCTGGTGAGATCTTGTTTACATCAAGCAGCGGTCACCAGAGGGGAAGCAACAAGGAGGAGGCGCTGGGTGACCGAATTGAGGTAGGGGTGTTAGGTGCAGAGAACTGTTACTTACATATTGTATACTAATTTCAGTGCATTCTCTGCCCTCCTCTGCCTCACTTTGGATGCAGGTTGTCCCAGTAGGGCTTGGGCTCTTTAGTCCTGCACCCTCCATGGTTTAGTCCAAGGTCCTCCTCCTTATGTCTTGAGGACAACTTGGCCACTAAACATCTGAGCGCAAACAGCTTCCACTCAGCTGCTGCCCGGATGCAGAGTATAATCTCACTATAGCTTCTCCTAGTTGGTATTCTCAAAGGACCAAATGCAATAATCAAATAATTTGACCCACTGTTGAAGGCATCAGGGTTTAGAAACCAAAAGACAAGTGAGAATTAAATATTACTCCTGATAGGCTACCATAGTAGCAATGCAAATGGTTTCTGTGTCCCTGTAACATTTAAGATCAGTTCTGAAGAAGCTAGCCTGGTCTACATAGCTAGTTCCAGCACAGCCAATGCTACATAGAGAAGACTTTGTCTCAACAAACAAGCAAACAAACATCAGTCCTCAAGTTTGTCAGGCTTTTCCTTGCTATGACAGATACCTGGGAAGACACAGTTTAAAGGAGGAAAGACTTATCTTGGCCCATGGTTTCTGAGGTTTGAGCTCATTGTGACAGAAGAACTTGTGGAGCGAGCAGTTCCCATATGGGAGCCAGGAAGCAGAGCAAGAGATGGAGAGTGTGTGTGTGTGTGTGTGTGTGTGTGTGTGTGTGTGTGTGTGTGTCGGGGGGGATCTTCATCCTGCTTTCCTTCTATCAGCTCCTCAGCTTATTGGATATGTCACCCACATTGAAGGTGGTTCTTCCCACCCCAGCTGCTGTCCCACATGCCAATCATCTCTGGAAACACCTTCCCAGGACACACTCAGAGGAATCCTTAACTAATGTCCCAGGCACCTCCCAAGCTAATTAAATTGACAGCCAAGATTAACGATCACAAGTGCCTAGTTGGAAGTTGGAGAGCCCTGTCTCCTAGACTGGGCATCTCTGCACTTGATGCTTTGTTTGCCGTGCCGACCGCCAGCTGGAGCAACCTTTGCTCACATGATTCATGGGGATCACTAGCGTCCCCTTGGGAGTGCCCAGCATGGGTAGTGTGAGGCACCTCAAAACTAGATGGAGAAAATGACTCTCAGCTGTGTTTTCTGTGTAGTGACTCCATTGGGATGTGGCTGAATTTTCTCGAAAGGGCTGCAAATGTGTTTGGTGGACGGTGATGGAATTACACAGGAGGGACACACACACATTAACTGTCTGTCTGTCTGTCTGTCTGTCTGTCTGTCTGTCTGTCATCTTCACCTCCCCCCATCATCTTCTCTCTCTCTTATTTGTGTGTGTGTGTGTGGGGGGGGTTCAGGGTAGGGACAGAGACGGAGACAGAGACAGAGAAAAAAGAAAGATGGGGGAGAATCAATATCAATAGATCACTCATATGGAAACTAGGAATAAGCGAGTTCTCCTAGAGGCTCAACAGATAACTTAGTCTTGTTACATTAACATGAAGACCTGGGTTCAACCCGTAGAACACGTGTAAAAACCTAGGTACACGCTGGCACTGGGGAAGGACAGACAGGTAGATCTCCAGGTCTTGCTGGTCAGCCACAATAAACTAATCTTTCAGCCTCATGTTTGAGTGAAAGACCCTGTATTAAAAATCCATGTGGTGGCTCATGAAGAAGGACACCTGAAGTTGACCTCCTCCACACCCATGTATGGAAACACGCATACACATGTGAATATTCATACGTGTACATATACAAAGAGACATACGTATGCCCAGTGAGTTTTCCCAGAAGATATCATCCAAGTGCCCATCTTACGGCACAGTTGTTGAAATTGGAGAATTTCCTTTATTCAGACAGGCCTCAATATTACTGCTTCTCTCCTATTCGTTCCTTTATTTGAAAAATCATATGCATGGATATATCCTGTTGTGAATCAGAAGAGACTGGTCTAATTAGACCCATTTAAGAACTGACAAGACTGAAGACCTGAGATCTTGGGACCAGATTAAATTCATTTACAGCTAACATGCTACCAGCTGGAGGCCAGGTCACCTGAGGTCACCTCAGGGAGATTTCCGCCAAACAGGAGGCCATCTGGTCTGCTAATTGTGGGTTTTGAGGGCTTCTTCTCTTGTTTTTTGTGTCTTGGGGGGATGAGGTTTTGACCCACGGAGTAAGTCAGCTGATCATGGAAAAGCAAAGAAATAAATAGACCTTTCCAGGGTGTTAAGAGACAAACGTAAGTGAGCCGCCGCTCAGGACATTCATTTCCAACTTCATTTGGCTCTTAAGCTGCAACATATTTTTAAAAATGATGTCATGACCGTGTGACAGTGAGGCTGACCATGGAGTGATATGCTTGGATGACTCCGGATGTTGTTACAGTGGCTCATTTCCCCTCATTGTAGCCACAAAGTTACTGAAACGAAAGCATCCTCGCAGGTTTCAGTACCTGGTTGGAATTTTCCTGGATGTCCTTCACATTTCCTGGCAGCGATCTGACTCAGAAATATGAATAAAATAGGTGTTTTGGCTTACACATGTCTCCAAATTGCAAGATACTTTCCCTCTAACCCCTGACAGCTGGCAGGGACAGAAAGTTCTGAAAATATCATTCCATTAAGCTGGTTTGCAAGAAGCCCACCACAAAAATGCTACGTGGACAGCTGTTTCAGACAAGGGCAGCTAAAATGAAGTGACTTAAGCCCCTTCATTTTTTATTTTCCTTCTGTGCGTGTGTGGTGGATTTGTGTGTGTGTGTATGCACATGTGGGTGTGGAGGCAAAGATCAGAGGTCGACCAACGTGTCTTTTATGATTGTCCATCCCATTCATGAGTTGGAGTCTTTCTTAACTCAACCAAGGATTTGCCGTTTCTGTGAGACTGTTTGGCCAATGAGCTCTGAGGATATTTTTTGTGTCTCCCCTCCCCTGGGCCTACATTGTTGAGGTAGAGGTGGGCATGGGAGGGTCTGAACTGAAGTCCTCGTGTTGTACAGCAAGCACTTTACATACTAAGCTATCTCCCCAGACCTTCATTTTATGTTATTTTCTTTTAAACTGATGGGCTGAATGATACAGCGTTACACAGCGTATCTGACTCGGCTTGTCGTTTACGAGTTCATACTTCCAAATCTAAACGTTTATCTTGAATCACATTGTCGAAGTATAGAAAAGAAGGATTATGGTTTCCTGGGAGTTGGGATGAATTTTACAAGGCTTTTTAGTCTTTTCTTTTCCTTCCCACCCGGTAAGCTTTTCACCCATGCTTGAACTTTCTGTACGCAGCTCTGAGTCCTGGAACTCTTTAAGATGTTAACTTCACACATATTTTAAAAAATAAAACTCTATGCTGGGCGGTGGTGGCACATGCCTTTGGTCCCAGCACTTGGGGAACAGAGGCAGGTAGATCCCTGAGGCCAGCCTGGCCTACAGAATGAGTTCCAGGACAGCCAAGGAAGGCTATCCAAAGAAACCCTGTCTCAAAAACTAACCAACTAACTAACTAACTAACTAACTAACTAACTAACTAACTAACTCTTTATTGCAGTGCAATTTTTATACTAGTCTCTCCTCCTATGTAAATATGCAGTTTGGTGACCTAGAATATTGTCAGAGTTTTCTAATCATCACTTGAATATATCTGAAAATATGTCCTCTAATTTGCTTTCTGCATCAGAAATGCCTGATTTTCTCTGTGTTTTAGACATGATAAGAATATAGAAAGAGCAGCAGAGAAAAATGAGTGTGAAATCCTGTCTTTTCTCCAAGAAATAAATACTGGTCATTGTAGGGAGGGCTGATAGGTTTGTCTCTAAGGACTTCGTGGATGTCCATCTGTCCTCTCAGCATTTGGACAAATGCTTTGGATATACCGTAGGCTGAGGACTGGTTTGGGCTGCCCTGGGAGTTCTTGCTAGAGCTGGAGAATTTGAAAGCGTTGCATATTCTTATAACCAAAGCATCCACTTGTGTCCTACGCCTGTTCAGATGGGTCTGGTTCACGCCTCAGAGTTCTCCCTAGCTCAACTGACTTCCATCCCCCTCTCTAATAAAGCAGAGTTCGTATTTTCCATAGCTGTTTGCTGTTCTTTGGGATTACACATTAATCCAGCCTGAATAAGCACCTCGAAGCAACTTACTTCCCTTAATTGCACTCAGGCATCTAAGGAATTTTATAGGGTTAACAGTAAAGTTGGCCTTGACTTATGCCAACAGCACACACCATTAACACACTTAAGCTTAATGCATCAGAAATGTCATAGTTCAAAAATGAAATCATATCTCCAAGCATATCTTAGCCCTGGTATAAGGCAGTGATTTTCATAATGAGTGGCAAGAGTCATCTCCCTCGGGCTAGGGCATGGTGAGGTTGAAAATGAATGGCATCATCTGAACTTTGCTGGCTATTTTGCCCACCTTATGTCTTTTGCTGCGATGGGGGAAAGATAAAGGGGTCAATTGAATACAATTATGAAAATGATAAAAGTCATTTCAAACTATAGCTTACAGAATAAAAAAAATCTGCCTGGGAACAGGAACAGACATGATCGGAAGTTGTTGCTATGCTGGGCTGGCACAGCAAGGCAAGGATGCTGGGAGGGTCTTACAGGTGCGCATGGAGCAGCACAGTTAAAATGTGGGGCCTCCACGGGCCACAGACACAGACAGTCTCACTGCTACTCAGATCCTTCGTGAGAGTTAGGCTATGGGAAAAAATGGGAAGGTGAAAAAGAATCTTGGATCTAATCTTGGCTGTCTGGTAACTTGACTTTGGAAATGAAATGGATCCATTGGAGAAGCTCTAATAACACACATAGACTCGTAACTTTTGAAAATAAATATACTGTCTTCCCAGACATAGCAGGGTCTTCCAGAACTACTGGTCTTGGGACTAGAGAGGTTGGATCTATAGAATCTCCATTCCATGACTGAATTTCAGAGTTTCTCAGGCAAGTTCCTCATGTCTTAGGGTTTCCCTTCACTCTCTTAGATCTTGGCAGCTACCACTTAGTTTTCTTTGCGTTAATGAGATGCTATTTGGAGTCTAACTAGATGGTTGCTTGACACTTTAGTCTACTTGGGGTGCCATCACAAACGCCGTAGACGTGGTGCTTAAAGAGATGCTTGCTTCTGTTTTGGAGACTGGGGTTTAGAAGGCAGTTTGGGGTCAGGGTGCTAGGAGATGCAGCTCCTGGTTCATAGGTGGCTGCCTTCTGTCTGTTCTTGCCTGGCCTTTCTTTAGTGTGTGCATATGGAGAAGGGGGAGAGAGTTTTCTATCTTACTCTTATTTCTTTCCCTCCCTCTTTTTCTCCCTCTGTCTTCCTTCCTTCCTTCCTTCCTTCCTTCCTTCCTTCCTTCCTTCCTTCCTTTTTTCTTCCTTTTTAGAGATAAGGTCTCTCTATGTAGTCCTGGCTGTCCTGGATCTCCCCATAGAGACCAAATCTCAAACTCACAGAGTTTCCACTGCCCTCTGACTCCCAACTGCTGGGATCAAATGTTGTGCATCACCATAGTAAGATTAAAGGCATTCTGTACCACGCCTAGCTTCATATTTCTTTTTTCTTTTCTTTTCAATTTCTTTTTCTTCTTCTTCTTTTAGTTAATACAATGTAAAAACAAATTTCTCTTTCAGTGCTAAGGACCAAAGTCAAGGCCTTGTGCATGCTGGGCAAGTGATCTTTGACTGAGCCACTAATCCCACTGTGGAGTTTCATCCTGTTGACTTACACTAAACCTAATTGCTTTCTACAGGTTCTGCCTCAAGATTTCATTATGTTTGACGTCAGAACCTTAAATATAAATTGATTTTCTTTGGGGGGCTTGGGTACAGTCAGATCATAAATATTAACAAATATAAAATACTCAGTAAAAAGAAAGGACTGTTAGCCAGGGAATGGTGTTACACACCTTTAATCCCAGGTCTCTGAAGGCAGAGGCAGGCAGATCTCTGAGTTCAAGTCCAGCCTAGTCTACAGAGAGAGTTCCAGGACAGTCAGGGTTACACAGAGAAACCATAACTCTGTCTTGAAAAAGAAAAAAGAAAAGTAAGGGTTGTTGTCTGTAAAACATTTGTTAATATGATCTCTGGGTAATTTTTTTATTGGATATTTTATTTATTAGGTGTTTTTTTTAGCTTAGGAAAACTTTCTAAACAGTAGTATTGGCAGCAGCTCTGCTCCCTTCTGCTGCCTTTCCTACTTCAAACTTTGTAAGAACATCACCCTCTTCTCCACTGCTGTGGAAAAGCCTTCATGAATTAGCTCGACCTTTTATCCAACTTTCAATTCAACAACATGGCCCTTTCCCATGTAATTGGTATCTATTCACTTATCATTCTGTTGCTGTGACAAACACCATGACCAAAAGCAACTTAAGGGACAAAATAGCTTATTTCATCTCACAGGTTTTATATATATATAGTCTGTTCTTGAGAGAAGTCAGGACAAGAACTCAAGCAGGAACCTAAAGCAGAAACCAAGGAGGAATGGTATTTGCTGGTTTGCTTATAGACAAGTGCTTAGTGTGATTCTTTCCTTTTCTCTTTCCTTTATACAGCCCAGGATCATCTGCCTAAGAAATGGTGCCACCCACAGTGGACTAAGCTCTTCTACATCAATTAACAAGGAAGACAATTCCCTACATACATACCCACAGGCCAATCTAATCCAGGTAGTGCCTCAGTTGAGAGTCTCTTCTCAGGCAACTAGGCTGTGTTAAGTTGATAGTTAAAAGTAACTAGGACAGGGACCTGCAAGAATCTATTCATTTCTCCCTAAGAACTAATAACAAATTAGACATAATAAACATTCCTAACTAATGTTTGGATAGTTGTCACCCTTTGTCACTGCAATTGCATCTCAACTAGCTTCCTGCCTCCCAGATTTGCATTTCTTCTGTCTCCGCATCATGCTGTAGAATATTAGCATTTCCCACTAGTGCTGTGGAAGCAGAATCTAGGCAGCACTGTGTCTAATCCACCCTTTATATCTCAGCCAATGGGATCTTTCAAAGTAAGTTGAATCATGTTTCTAACAGTTAATGGCTGTAAGAGTCAACCAAAGCTCCTTAGCACAGTATAAGGTGCACATGATCAGCTTTAATTTTTATCAAGTGCACCAGGCTGTGGTGGGAACATACTCTCTTAGTTCCTTTTACTGGTCTCTTAGCATGCCACCACCTAAGCGTAGACAAGTGAGCTTATGGGGTTCTACATTGGAGAGGCAGCCCTTCAATACACATGGAGCAGAAAAGAGAAGTCTAGGAAAAGAAAAGAAAAAATCCTCTTTTGGTGGCAGTAAAGATTGTAAGGAGGAAAACGGAGAAAGAAGATGTTTATTAGAAAGGGAAGGAGAGACAGGAGTCCCAGTTTCTAGGAGGGTAGAGTTTCATGTTCAGCAAATGAGTAGCACTGAGGTCCAGAGGGAAGAAGCTAATGCCACATCCTTCCCAGGGTCTAGCCCCAGAGACAGATAGTATTGAGAAACTCTTCTGATGTTTACCTTCAGTGCAAGAAAGAATCAACGTCAACCAGAGGGCAAACTGAGACACAGTGAGGAAACTGCAACATAGCAAACGCCCAGGCCAGAGTGAGGTGAAGTCAGCTGTGGAGACCTTCTGGTCTTGATCAAGCCCAGGGGGCCACATCATATGCTTCACCACCAGCTGACATGACAGGGGACTCTGGAGCCACAGTGTAGGTAGGATCCGAGAGCATGTGTCTCCCCTTGACATCAGACGCATCAATCATGTCCCTTCCTCCCATGCACCTGGACTTCTCCAAAAAAAGCAGCAGAGGAGGGGAATCTTCCTCAGAGCCTCAGTTATTTTTCAAAGGGAAACTTGGCATTTCTCAAATGGTCTCTTTAAATGATTAGACTGTATTATGATTTGAACGGACTTGAACATTAACAATATGTTTTTCCTATTAGCGAGCAGTTGGAGACTTAGGAAAAAGACCAAAATAAAGAAATAACAAATTTCTGCATGTCTCAGTTGGAGTGTGTAGGACATTTTTGAAGCCTCCTATGTTTGTAAGACTCAGTATGTGCCAGCGCACAGCACCCTGGGCTCCTGTTTCCCTTCCCACCCATTTCTGTTTCTCTTGCTTTGGAAAGCCAGTAGGGAATGGAAGGTAGAGTGCAGACATCCCAAAATCTGGCAACTGATGAAATAACTCTCTGCTGGTGTAGATTAGACTGGAGTGACTTTGAACTGTGTGGAGGTTTGAATATGCTTGGCCCAGGGAACAGAACTGTTAGGAGGTGTGGCCTTTTTGGAGTAGGTGTGGCCTTGTTGGAGGAAGGGTATCACGGTGAGGGTGGGCTTTGATACCGTCCTCCTAGTCACATAGGAGCCAGTCTCCTTATATTTGACTTCAGAACAAGATGTAGACCTCTCAGTTCCTCCATTGCCATGACTGTTCGGATGCCGCCGTGCTTCCTGCCTTGAAAATAACTGTAAGCCAAGCCCAATTAAATGTTATCCTTTATAAGAGTTGTCTTGGTCACGGTCTCTTTGCTGTTCCACAACAATGGGAACCCTAACTAAGACAAACTGGGACAAGTGTAGTGTGCTGTAAGTGTGCATCTAGGATGCATCTTGGAGGTGGATATGTGTTTCTTTGTGGCATTTAAACAAGAGGTCAGGGTCCTCAGACAATGAATGGTGACTGAACATACTGCCTTGGGCCGGCTCTCTTCCGATGAATGGTTAGTGTTGACCGCAGGCCATCGTAGAAGATGTAAGAAGATGACGGTTGGTAAAATGACCAGCTGTGAAAAGGCCAGGCAATATTGTAGATGACAAAAGAAGAGAGAATCTCAAAAAGAGGGTGTTGGCAGTGTAGTGCTAGCTTAAGTACCCAGAACTTAAAAGAGTAGAGGACAGGACATAGTGGCTCATGCTTCTAATTATAGCACTTGAGAGGTGGAGGCAGGAGAATCACAAGTTCAAGCCCACCCTCAGCTACATAGTGAATTTGAGGCCAACCTGAGCAACAGCATTGTTTGTTTTTTTCTGTAAGACAAAACCAAACCAAACCAAACCAAAAGGTATATAACAGTCTGGGTTAGTTAAATTAACTAATTTTAATATATGCAAACATAGTTAAGTACTTACCATATATATATATCCTGTGTGATGTCAAACTCTGCAAAAACAGAGAAGAAAACTTTAAATAGAAAAGTGATTGGGTAGGAGGCCATGGGGAAGGCCCACCTCTGGCTTTGCCCACAGCAGCGACAGTTAAGTTGCCATGGTTGAGGATGGATAAGAAGGGTGTTCTTCGAAGCAAGTCTGAGGAAATAAGAATTCATAGTGGGAAGAGAAAATGCTTTGGAGAGAGCGGTGTAGGCGTTAGTGTAAACTGAGGCATGAACCCAGAGATAACTACTCTCTGTAAGCACATAGGGACTGGGAGCTGTTAATGGAGGGCAGTCTTACTATCTCGGCTTGTAGGGTACCGCTACTCTAATGAGGGAGCTGGGTACTGGAGCACGTGGAGAACACACGTACAGGAAAATGAAGCTAAACAGGGTGATGGCAGGAAGGGACCTCCTTTTCTTAGAGACCAGGTCTTCTCTGTGATGGACACTTGCCCGGAGCCCCAAGAAAGGGGTGGGGACAGCAACCTACGCAGGTCGATGAGCAGGGTAAAGAGCGCTTAGTTTGTGGGTTGCAGGAGGGTGGAGACTAGAAGAGATGAGGTTCAGGAGATGGACAGAGGAAGGGATGAAACCGGTGAGCTCCTGCCAATGAAAAACCCTGTCTTAAAGATGTCTTCTGCCCTTCGCCTGTGCGTAAGTGCCATGCCTGTGTATCTCCTCACACATGCTTACATTAAACACATTTGGTTTTCCTTCCAGGTGGTTTTCCTCGCTCATATCCTGTAGCCTCACTAAACTATTAGGCCTTTATTTTCCCAATGCCCACTCTCTTCAGATGCTTACAAACAAACAAACTTAAACTCCTCAGTCTCTTCATGAAGAGGCACATAAGCTTTCTCGTGCCCTCCCTAACAAAACCAGCTAATTTGATTCTCAGTGAGACTGATTTCACAGCTTTTCTTTTCTATAAATTGCTGTAGCTTATTTTAGCCAAACAACTTGCGAAGTTTCCCCAAGTTCTGTTATTTCCCCCTCCCTCCCTGTTCATCACACACTCTCAGATTTAATCCTGGGGCCTGAAACATCCTTATTTCTGTATGTGTTAAGTGATCCTTAGAAAAGCTTTCTGCAAAAGAAATTAAAGATCCCGAATGAACTTATGACCTCAGACTCGGGTTTGGTTCAGGAAGCAATGTCTGTTGTCGACGGGTAGAAAAGAGATTGTCCGAGATGCAGGCCTTTCCTGAGAAGTAATCTTTATATTAACGGTAATGATTAAAAGGTTCCTAAGAGTGGATGAGAACATGCTATGGGAGATTTGACAGGGCTGTGGACATCAACATCCTGATCACATCCTTGGCTTCAAAATGTGACTGGAGAGCAATGGGATCTCTTGGCTTACAGGCGATACCCCGACTCTTTCAGGGACCTAGCAATGTCATCCCTTGCGGCCATTACCTGCTGCAGGTGTGGGTGACACATAAAAACAAGACTCTTTGCCACCCCGGCTCTCTCTCACGCTCTTTCACTCTCCCTGGACTTTCTCTCCTTCTTTCTGTTCTTCTCTGTTCCTCCCCACACCCCACTTCTGTGTCCTCGTGGCTCTACTCCTGTCTGTCTGCCCCTACCCCTTCTCCAAGTCTTCAGGCCTCTCCTTTCCCCCAAATAAACCTTGTACCAGGTCTGTTGCATGGAGTGATGGAGTGATTTCTTGGGTCCGGGTGCCTTGGCATGGGCCTGCCAGTTATCCCCACCCCTACCTGCATGTACTCCGAATTATATTTTATTTCAGGATCGTCGTCCTCTGATAGCTTTCTGAGGCTCTCTTTAGCTTCCCTTTTTGGTCTCCTCTGCTTTCTGGGCTACTGTCCTGTTACAGTGAAGTCGTATGTTACTTACATAGCTGTAAAGGTACCTGCATACATAGTGTATGTCTATAAATACACGATGTCATGAAAACAAACCACTGTCGGTGGCCGGTGTGTGTTAGCCGCTAGATAGACCTTTTGGGTTAAGTTAGGGTCAGTGGGAATCAATAACAACAGTTGGTAGATCAAAGCACCAAATGAGAAAACAGGAAAAGAGAATTTCATATACCTGTCACCCAAAGAATTTGTGGGTCAGAGTTTTTAGTGGCAATTACAATTTAAAAACAACAACATTATTATAAAAAGAGAACCCTTGCAAATAAATAAAAAAATCCCACACATCGGAAACAACTTGAAATTTCTTCATGCTCTTTTGTGGAGCAAGGCTGAATCTACAGTGTAAACTATGGGCATAGTAATTCAAATGGGGTTTCCAGACACACTACAGTTTTCTTCAAGAAGCTGAAATGTTTCTTATTGTTGCTGTTTATCTGGTGTTTTTTTTTTCTTCTGAATCTTTTTTTTTTTTTTTTTTTTTTGGTTCTTTTTTTTTTCGGAGCTGGGGACCGAACCCAGGGCCTTGCGCTTCCTAGGTAAGCGCTCTACCACTGAGCCAAATCCCCAGCCCCCTCTTCTGAATCTTATTATGATTAAGATTTGCATTCTGCTGAAATCATAGAATTTACAGGAAAATGGGCAGATTTGGTAACCAAGTTACCAGAAAGGATAAATATTGCATGTTCTGTCACAAATATGTACCCTAGCTTTACATATACTTATATACATATATAATACATATATACATACATATACATATAAAATACATATATACACATATACACATATATTATATACATATATATGGCACACACTTATATATAGTATATTTACACACATATATAGTATATAGTAAATATCTATATACACATACATATCTACATACTATATAGTGTGTGTGTACATGTGTGTGTGTGTGTGTACGTGTGTGTGTGTATGTGTGTGTGTGTGTAATGTGTAAGGTGTATAGGTATTTGAGTCTAGGCCATGTAACCAGAAATGGGAGAGCAAGAAAGGAAAAAGGAGATGAAGAGTATGAGTGAGTAATAAACCACACGTGCACATATGCACATGTGCCAACAAAGGACTGTAAGGGTGGGGGTGGAGGATGGCCAGAGGATGCCGGAGAAAAGGGGGACAGAGGACCAACAGAAACAAAAATCACATGACCTGGAAAAGGTCACAGTGAAACTTAATGTTTTGTATGCTAATTTAAAACATTTTCAAAAGCTTGGTGTCTGATCCAAACCAGTTCATAGTTTAATACAGGAATGGCAGCCTGGTAACCAGTGTAAGGGGCATAGGCATTGAATGGAAGCAAAGAGGTGAATAGGAACTCTGGGGGATGTAGAATTCTGACCAGCAAGAAATGGATTCCTTTTATCCAGCAGGGTGACCTCGAGGAAGTGTATGTAGAGGTCATATCATGAAATACCTGTATTTTGTAGACTCTCAAATTCTAGTATGATCAAAGTTGAGTCTCCCATGGGTGACACACACAGAAGAGGGGAGAAGGAGACTGTGAAAACACTTAGAGCTTCCAGCCAGGGCTCAGAGTGAACACCCCAGGACAAGCTGAATACACTCTTCAGTGCCCAGCAGCCAGGCAGGGGTGAGGCCAGGGCGTCCGAGGGGATCGGGAAAGGGTTTGCAAATGTCATCTAGTGCTCTTTGCAGATTCCAGCCTTGTTTAAAACCTGGGACACTGGGCCAGCCACAGTTAAACTAGTCAGGACAAGAAGAAGGGGGAGATGGGGAAGGGGCAAGAGGAGGGAGAAGGGGGAGGGCGAGGAGGAGAAAAGGAGAAGAAGGAGAATGAGGAAAAAAAAAAAGAGCCAAGGTCTCCTTGTTTCTCTGTGCTTGAAGCTGAGAGGCATGGACTCTAATTCCAGTTCTGACTTTAACATTTTTGGGTAATTCATTAACCGCCCACTTTAGTTGTAAAACCAGAGCCTTGGCCCGAATCAGTGGCTCTCAAGTGTTAATGGGCATCGGAATCACTTGGAGGGGCTGGGGTGGGGGGAGGTGGTCTCTAATGTTCTGGCTTGGTTGGTCCAGGTGGGCTGATAATTTGCATGCCTAAGCACATTGTCTGAGGATCACAGTTGAGAACCAGTGACCCAGAGATGTCTTTTCCTGTGCAAAAAAAAAACCCCAATCTTAATCTTCTTACCTTAATCTTCTTGGCAGAAGGAAGTTTACCTCGCACGGCACAAGAAGAGGCTGGGCCCTGGAGATGAGTGTTAATGAATGTTAGTGCTTTGTGAGATCTTCAGGTGGAGACACAGCTCAAGTATTGCTTTAATGCATTCTTAGGTCAGTTGCTCTAAAGTTTTAAGAGGAATGTGAGAAATTTAACTTGTTTGGCAAACCAAAATGTAGTATTGTAGCATTGGAGGCTTCCCAGGAGTGTCGTCTGATGAAACTCAGTCTCCACAGCGAGCTTTTGGTTTAAATTAGGCTCAGTGGGAATTAATAACAACAGTTGGGAGATCACAGCACCAAACGAGTAAACAGGAAGAAGGAATTTCATATACCTGTCACCCAAAGAATCCATGGGTCACAGCTCTTAGTGGCATTTACAATTTTCTTTAAAATAAATTGTATTATCTAAAAAAAAAACTTGCAAATAAATAAAAGCATCACACACCAAAATTAACCAGACCCAAAATCTATACAACCAAATGAACTGCCATACAGTTAGAGTTACATAATCCGGATCGAGTGTCCTTTCTCAGTTAAGGTTAGGCATGAAGCTGTGGTCTTAATTCAGCTTCTTTCTTGATCTCAGTCGTTACTTAGTCGTTCTGTTGTTTTCAAAGGAAGCCATTAATTAAGGGGGGGGGGGAAATTCCAAACAAATCCTTTCCCCCTTATTCTGGTGAGAGATCAGTTGCCTACAGCTCTCCTTCTTTGGGAACACGCGCTGGACAGGATCAGCTGCCCTGGGTTTCCACAGTCCAGTCACACTATGCCTATATCACCTAATTGCTGAATGTCTATGGCACTGGGCTTTAAATCAGTGGGGTTTTTAGATTTATTTTTACTTATTATATATAAGCTTATTATATATAGACCTTAGCTGTCTTCAGACACACCAGAAGAGGGCATCAGATCCCATTACAGATGGTTGTGAGCCACCATGTGGTTGCTGGGATTTGAACTCAGAACCTCTGGGAGAGCAGCCAGAGCTCTTAACCTCTGAGCCACCTCTCCAGCCCTAAATCAGTGTTTAGTTTGGGCCAAGTTTAAAAAAAAAAAATTCCCAGGAGCTAGAACATGCTTATTTTTATTTAGCTTTATTTATTAGTTTATATTTAAAAGAAGTGCATTTTAGTAGTAAAAAGAAAACCTATGTTCCCAAGACATAATGTTATTTTCTATCTAAAAATCTTAAATGTGATTAAGACACTTAAAAAGAGATAATATGGTTTTCTTTTATAAATGTCTGATAGATTGGAAATCCACTTCGGTCTCGGTGAGAGATGACCCCTGTGAAATGCAAATTTTCTTCAGGAAGAAGAAGTAAAGGCACCAGGACTGGATTTCCCTTGCTGTGAAACAGAAGGAGGCATTTCACCTTGTTTTTCCACCCAACACAGCAGGGGCTGGGGGGGGGGGATTTGGCCTTTCCATTGGGGGGTTGGGGGAGCGCGGAGCCTGATAGATCACTTACAGGCCATCTGGGAAACCTATTATTGACAGATAGTTGGTGAATGTCCTGGGTCCCCAGAGGCCAGCAGGGCACAGCATTGTCTGCACGGTGCCATAAAGGGACCTCCACAGCTGGTGTCCAGGTCACAAGGCTCTGAAACTAAGGGCAAATTTCTTCCCCCATGCCCCTGCCCTCCTACATCCAGTTGATTTGTGGCATCATCTGGTACTTTTGTTCTTGGAAGAAATTCTTTCACAAATAGAAATTATGAACGAACTCACCATGGCCACAATAAAAATGCAGGCAGTAAAGTGACGGTGTGGAAGTCAAGAAATTGGAAGTCACAGTGGAACAGCTGGCTTCATGGAGCTTGGCTGTTTCTTCTCGCGTGGTTAACCACAGAGTTAGAAAGCCAACTGAGAAGCTGTGTAGTTCTCACTGGCTCTCTCTCCCTCCCTGTCCCAGATGCTTTCAGACCCTTCACACTATAGTCTAAGTTCCCAAGTCCAGGCCTGGTCTGTGTGGTCCATGCTGTGTGTGGAAACATCTGGGACAGAGCGTGGCATGCGGGAGTTGTTCAATTGAATAAAACAAGAAGACACAGGTGTACAGCGAGGTCACTGTTTATGTGCTCTGGATTTACCCTGCTTCAGTGGGAAATCTGGCTTACTTTGTTCCCCCCAGGGACCTTATACTAGTCATTGAGCTTCTCTGAGCTCATTTTGCCCATCTGTGAAATGGGACAGCAATATACTTTTTAATAATTTTTAGCGATAATGATTTTTTAATAAGTAAAGGCTTATTAAGAGGCTTATTAAAAGTCCACTTTAATTAATTAATCAATTAATTAATAGTAAGCATGAACTGCACAATACAGAGAGAGCCCTGGAATATGAATGTGTTAAATATAGATTTTTACATGTTTCAAGTTAATACATTTTGGTCATCTTCTTGTATAGCCTGTTGTATCTTCAAACTCAAGAGCTTTCTACCTCAGCTTCCCAAGTGTAGGGATGACACACGTTCAACACCACACACGTGTGGCATGCCTCTTGAATTAAATTTCTCCTACACTTAACCTCTAGAAAACACTCTAGTTAAAAAACATTTAACGTCTTCTGGTAGAACAATCTAGAACTGGGAAGTTAGGGTTACTGTCCAATGTATTCTATCCTTAGACTTACTGATGCTAACTAATGTCCAACCAATTAAGGTGGGCATCAGGACAATCCCAGCCTAGTTCAGCAGGAGTTGCAAGGTCACCTCTCTTTGACTTAAGCTAGTGAGAAGACTTTGCAAAGCCTCTCATGAGGTTTTGATGCTTTTGAATGTGGTACCAAACAAAATTGGCCCGGACTCTACCGAGGAGAGTGTTTCTACATGCCTGTCAAACCACAGAGGAAGTGTATGGGTCACCAAGAGCTCCCAGAGGAACATGAATCCTGTTTGAGGAAAGGCTAGAGATCTTGGGGTCAGAAGGCAAGTGTTAGGAAAATTAAACTTGTGGTTTTCTCAGGAAATTTCAAAAATCTGTTGTAGAAAATAGCCTTAGTGAAGGTTTGCTGTTGTGAAGAAGTCAATATTATCTAAACATTATAGAACATTTAGAAATTAGTTACTGTTGCTGTGTCTGTGTAAGAGTGCGTGTTTGTGTGTATGTTGTGTGTGTATGTGTGTAGTGGTGTGTGTGTGGTGTATGTGTAGTATGTGTAGATTCCCCTTCCCCCACCTGCTCGCTCTCTCTCTCTCTCTCTCTCTCTCTCTCTCTCTCTCTCTCATATCTAATACTAGGACAAGGCACAAAATGTCAATATTCTTCTTTTATATCAAAAATAGACATGGTATTTTTGTCACTGCTCTATCAAATCTCAAATTTCATTCTGTATATGAAAGGCTGAGAAATTTCTTGTGGGCACAAAACAAGACTAATTCTGACAAGGCAAAGAGCCAGTTAACTGACATTTTCTTTGTAGTAAAACTTGCATTTACCGGTTTCTGTCTACATATTTTTACATTTAATAAAGAAAATGAGTACACTAGCTAAAAATATTGGGGTGGGGGGGCAGCTTAGCAACAAACCATTCCTTGTCCCGTTGTATAGATCCAGGCATTCTTTTTTTTCATCTCTCTCTAAGTTGTTGAGGAAACCCATCTGGCTTTGTAAAACATGTGCTGGAATAACATTGGCTCATTCATTGGCTCATTCAGTTCATGAGCCTGAACTGTCTGTCAGTGGGGGTCTCCTAGTTTCTAACATCCTCTGGGAGATACAGGTCAGAATCCCTGAGGTAGCAAAAGCTCAGAGAAAGCTGGTCTTGCTACTCAACACAGTTAGGTACTACTTACCTGCTACTAGGTCAGGTTCTATGGCCTCAGCTCTGTCTATGGTGATTCCCAGCCAGTTATCTCTAGCTGGTCCAGGCTCCTACCCTTACTGGAAGAAGAAAGCCAGCTTTGAGGCCAGCTTTCCACATTCTCCAAGATTTCTTCCAGCATCTGCACAAGTTCTTTATTAGGTCTTCCCTACTCCCAAATCGTTATGCTTACTTTCCTAATTATTCACAGAGAACGTTTTATGTCTCGTATGTACTATATCCCACATGCCTTTTCTTTGCTGTTATATGAGAGTAAATCTAGTGTTCTAGAAGGGGGCACAAAAGAACTTGTGGTTGGAAAAGCACTTAAGTATTTAAAAATGAAAAGCCAAGAAATGCACAGGACCGTTCTTACTTTAATTAACTTCTCAATTTAGGATTTGCTACTTCAAACTTATTGTTGTTAAATCTGTTCAGCAGATGTTAATAACACTGTAAAATAAGCAGTCTATGTTGGCTAGGTTCATGTTAACGAGACACAAGTTATAGCCCTCTGAAAGGAGGGGACCTCACTTGAGAAAATGCCTTCATAAGATGGAGCCGTATCCATTTTCTGAATCCGTGATTGATAGGGGAGGGTCCAGCCTACTGAGGGTAGTGCCATCCCTGGCCTGGTGGTTCTGGGCTCTGTAAGAAAGCAGGCTGGGCAAACAATGAGGAGCAAGTTAGTAAGCAGCACCCCTCCATGGCCTCCATATCATCTCCTGCCTCCAGGTTTCAGCCCTGTTTGAGTATCTGTTCTGGTTTCCTTCAATGATGGACTATGGTACAGAAGTTTAAGCCAAAAAAATCTTTTACTCCCCAACTTGCTTTTGGTCATGGTGTTTCATCATAGCAATAGTAACCCTAACTAGGACAGAAATTGGCACCAGGGGTGGAGTATGTCCGTGACAGACCTGACTGTGTTCGTTTTAGAAGGATTATGGAAGGACTTTGGGATTTTAGATTAGAAAAGCCATTGAGTGTTCAAACGTTGGTGAACTTTTCTATGGAAGCTTGAAAAACAAGAATGTTGAGAGACATGAAGATGGTGGAAGCCTGGGTGACTCCTGGGACCACTGAATCTTTTACGTTAAGAATCGGTTAGCTTGGGCTGAAGGTTCACCTGTGGTTACCAAGAGACCGAACCACTAACACAAAACCTTTGCTTTACTGGGATGATTGATGAGGGTCAGCTGCAACTCAGAAACCAGTGATGATCAAAAGGAGACCGGCATCTCTGAGGTGAAGATTTCTGGGAAGTGTTTCCTGAGAATCAGCACACAAAACCTGTGTCCAAGGCGTGGACAACGTTGTACTTGTACCACCACCTGAACTAGGTATAGGAGTCACCCAGGTGGCACTGGTATGAAGGTGTCCACAGAGATCAGCTTAGCCTCGGTACTGTGAGAAGCCAGGAAAGGCCATTAGAGAAGGTGCCACTTCAGTAGTAGTTGGAAGTTCCAAAATTGAAGAGAAGTTGAGTCTTGGCACCGTGAAGAGAGCTCATGAGAAGCTATTTCTGAAAGTGCAGTTCAGTTGCAAGAGAGACACAGCATTTTGGAGATGACAGTACCATGGGATGACCACCAAGAACAGCAGCAGCAGTGGAGAGGAGCCATCTGGAACCTAGAAGACAAGTTGTGTGTGCTGCAGAGGGGGGCCAGAGATGTGTGTGACTCAAGCCCCTGGAGGAGCCCAGAAGATTATGAGTGAATCTCAGGCATTGGATGTTATTTACGCAGTTGGAGTTTGGTTTTGCTTTGATTTGATTGTGACTGGTTCTTTCCTCTTTGAGTAAGAAAATATTTAACTCATTTTGTAGGAGCCAACAGTTCAGAGACTTTGAATTTTTAAAGAGATTTGGAATTTTACGAAGAGTTTGAATTTTGAGAGGCTAAATTTTTTTTTTTTTTTTTTTGGTTCTTTTTTTCGGAGCTGGGGACCGAACCCAGGGCCTTGTGCTTCCTAGGTAAGCGCTCTACCACTGAGCTAAATCCCCAGCCCCGAGAGGCTAAATATTTTAAAGAGACTTTTAAGTGTTTGATTTTTGAAGACCATGGGACTTTTAAAATTTGGAATGCTTATATTGTAATACTGATATTCATGTGTGGCCTTGGGGATGAACAAGAAAGGAAAGGTTATGGCTTAACAGTGACATATTTATGTGTCAAGTAAATAAGGGGTTAATTGCCCCTTGTTCCTTGTCCCTTCTCTTCTTAACCCAAGATTTTTAATTAAAGCACAAATATAAAACCCTTTATTCTTTAGGTTTCTAGTATTTGGGGGACTGGGTGAAGTCCTGATGTCTCTTTTTATCAGACCTACAGTACTCACAGCTACAGGCTCCTTGAACTGTGTTGTAATACCTTTGTAATCAGGGCTGGGCTTTATTTATTTTTGAATTCCTCCTAGCTTTTAACATGTCACATGAATTATTAGGGAGAAAATATCTCTCATCATTGTTTTGTTTACTTATCCATTATAAGATAGTTTTAAAAATTTGTTTAGCTTACTGTAAACATACACTCATCCGGATTCCATCATCATGAACAACCATTCAAAATGATCAGCCTTTCTTCTTCTCATAACCAATACAGCTTCACTAACAATGGTGGATGCTGAGGGAGATGGATACACACACACACACACACACACACACACACACACACACACACACACAGAGAGAGAGAGAGAGAGAGAGAAACAGACAGATAATGACAGAGAGACAGACAGATAGGCACATATATACACATACAGAGACATACATATAAAGACAGAGACACACATACATATAGACACCACACACACACACACACACACAGGCACATACACATACACAGACACACATAGAGACACAGACTTGCATACATACACATACATATACATACTTATACACAGCTCACATATATACATATACATATTCATACATACATACATATATATAGACACCACACACACACACACACACACACACACACAGAGAGAGAGAGAGAGAGAGAAACAGACAGATAATGACAGAGAGACAGACAGATAGGCACATATATACACATACAGAGACATACATATAAAGACAGAGACACACATACATATAGACACCACACACACATACACACACACACACACACACACACACACACAGGTACATACACATACACAGACACACACAGAGACACAGACTTGCATACATACACATACATATACATACTTATACACAGCTCACATATATACATATACATATTCATACATACATATATATAGACACCACATACACACACACACACACACACACACACACACACACAGAGTAAGAGAGAGAGAGACAAAGAAACAGAACAAGAACACAGAGAGAAACAGACAGACAAATAGGCCCATAGAGACACATACAGAGACATACATATAGAGACACAGGTACACACAGATACTCAGAGACCCAGACACACACACACACACACACACACACACACACACACACTGCTTTGCAGACTCAGTGAATGTGTCTTTCTTTGTATTGCTGGGTCAGGGAACTGATGCTCAACAGGGTCACGGGTGACATGAACACCAGGTAAGCAAGAGTGAGCTCACACCGTCCGACAAGCAGAATGGCTGTGGTGGAGAGGCACAATAGTTAGGCATAAGTGTTCGGCATTTTACATAAATGACCATAATTATCATTATATTTTTATAAGACAGACCCACAGGTGATCCCTTAATTCTTGTCTTCAGTGTATTTTGAATCAGACCAGAATGTTCGCTCTGAAAGTTGCCATTTCTCTCTGTCATTGTCTTCTTCAATCAGCGCATTTCCTTACAGGGTGTTTGCGATCCTCTTACCATCATCCCATATGTACGCCAAGCCTGGGCTCTGCTCACACACACCCACTACACCATATCTTCCCATAATGCTCCTCTGCCACACAGGCTGCTGAACGGAGTCGCTCCAGCTCCAGAGCTGCAGGCTGTAGAGAGGTTCAGACTTGGGCAGTGGGACCCAGCATACTCATACCAGAAGCTGCCAACCCCACGTTGAAAGAGAGAAGGAAGTAAAATTCATGGATGACCATACAGGCACACGAGGGTCCCTGAAGGTAAGGAGTTGTCTCCCAGACTACTTGAGCTGAGGCGAGGTGTACTGGTGAGTGAGAGAAGGGAGGAGAGAGCTGGTCACAAACAGCCCTCAGTTTGGCACCTCTGATTGCTGATCGACGCTGGGGCCCTCACTTGGAAACAGGATATCAGGGGTATCCTGACACTCTTACGTAGTCCAAGTTGATAGCGATTGTAGGATTGAAGAGTACATTTTGCCTGGATCTGTAAAGATTCCAGAGAGTGCTCTCCATCAATCCTAATGGCTACATGTGGTGGGTATAGTGTCAACCCCCTTTATAAATGAGAGAATTGAGGGTCCGTGAGCAGGCATGTGTGGTATAGCTTAGGCCCTTGTGCTATCTCATGGTGAAGCCAGACCCCCGACTCAGTGAGGAGAGAAGGGTTGTTGGAAAGTAGTGAGCTCAGGGCAGAAATGGGGGGAGGGCTGGGGAAGAAGCTGCTGAAGGTGAGAGAAAGAAGCTAAGAGTGGGGCTGGGGAGGTGACTCAGCGGTTAAGAACACTGACTTCTTTTCCAGAGGTCCTGAGTTAAATTCCCAGCAACCACATGATGGTTCACAACCAACTGTAATCGAATCTGATGCCCTCTTCTGATATGTCTGAAGACAGCTACAGTGTACTTACATACATAAAATAAATAAGTCTTTAAAATAAAAACCCTACATATCTCTTTCTCTCTTTAAAAAACAAAAAAGAAGCTAAGAGGGGAGGCCAGGATCACAAGCTGAGTCTGGCTCAGGCTTGCTCAATACCTTTACTTCTCTGAACAGTCAGTTCCAAGCTACAGGTTTGAAAATTTGAGAAAGGTTTTAGCTAATTCTTTGGTACCCCCTTCTAGTCATGTCTTCAAGTTCTGTTTGTAAAGAAGTTTGTGGAGGCTACAAAATCCTTCAACTTTGCTACATCTGGCAGCAAGCGCTGCTCTCTCTCTCTCTCTCTCTCTCTCTCTCTCTCTCTTACAGATTTATTTATTTTTAATGTATGAGTACACTGTAGCTGTCTTCATGCACACCAGAAGAGGGCATCAAATCCCATTACAGATGGCTGGGAGCCACCATGTAGTTGCTGGGAATTGAACTCAGGACCTCAGGAAGAGCAGTCAGTGCTCTTAACCACTGAGCCATCTCTCCAGCCCCATTCTCTCTCAATCTAACAAAATAAAATAAAATAAAAATCCTGCTTTCGGGGTTGGGGATTTAGCTCAGTGGTAGAGCGCTTGCCTAGCAAGTGCAAGGCCCTCGGTTTGGTCCCCAGATCTGAAAAAAGAAGAAGAAGAAAAAAAATCCAGCTTTCTTTTACTTGGAGTAGCTGGGTTCTAGGTTCTGTTGATTTTATCTTAACGTTTCCTGCAAAATAGTCTACTAGAAACAGTTAAATATTGAATATTGTTAATTCTGTTTTTCTCCCTAATTTTAAACTCAAAAAGCACTCAAAAAGAAAGAAAGAAAGAAAGAAAAGAAAAAAACTGAAGAAATGGAATAGAAATCTGTTGTTTTCTCCACTCCTCCCTCTCCTTGCCCCTCTCTCCTCTCGCCTTTTACCCTCTTTCCCCTCTCCTCTCCCCCTTTTCCCTTCTCCTCCTTTCCTCTCTTCCCTCTCTCCTCTTCCCCTCCCCTCCTACCTCCCCCTCCCCTTCCCTCCTCTCTTTCTCTCTCTTCTTCCCCCTCTCCTCTCCCCTCTCCCCATGCCCCCTCCCCCTTTCCGATCTCCTACCTCCCTTTGCTTTTTCTTCTTGCTGTGTGATTTCCAGGTTGAGATTATTTTTCTGAAGGTAGAGTCAAGATGATGCAGGTTCACAAAGTTGCCAAATCGGTGGGCTTTCAGTGTTAAGTCCCATGAGCTCACCATGCTCTCATAACTGATAGAGGACCCAAAGAGCTTTTAGATGGATTTATGTGAATTATAGATGTCAATATTACCTCAAGCAGAAATTAAAATAGAGAAAACTATGAAATAATTATGATTCACTAAAATGGTTGTAGTGATGTTAACAGAAGTAGCATGTTAGTGCAGGAGGCATGTATGTATTCATATGTGGGTGCATGCATGTGGGTGTGTAGGTACCAGTATGTGAGGTCAGAGGTCAAAGTTAGGAGTTCTTTCTCCATTGCTTTCCACATTATTTTTGAGACAGCACCTCTCATTGGATCTAGAGCTCAATAATTCAGCAGGCTGTGCTCACTCAATAAGTTCTAGATATTTGCTTGCACCCACCAAACTCTGGGGTTACGGCCACTACATTAGCTCCTAAGTGGTACTGGGGATCTGACCACAGAGTTACATTTGTGTTGTAAGCATTTTACTGATTGTGCTGTCTCCCTTCCATGGAATAACATAGTAAACAAACAAAACAAAACAAAAAACAGGTTAAAAGAAGGGAGATCTTGTTTAATGCTCATGCAAATGTCTTACATTTTGGTACAATAGAAGACACTGTTATCTGGAAAATTCTACTGGCAAAAAAAAGCGAGTATCATTGAAATTAATTTTGACCATATGAAGCTGCTGGAAAGGTATTAGGGACCAATGAATTCCCCAAACCACACTCAGTGTCTCCTGATATAATCATGCCAAGGCTTAACATTATCTAAAGTGGTTGCCACTTAACAAACATGGCCACCCTTAGCAACCCACGAATGTCACTTTACAGGCACATCTGCAGGTTGCCTTTTGGGGACTGTGTTGCTAGGCAATTTCTTATTTTAAATGTAATCACTATGTTTCCTCAGGAGAGTTTGGTATTTGGACAGAGGCAACGCAGAAGATTAAGAGAAGCATCTTGGGGCTGAGGAGAAGAATCTGGAGGTCTCGAGTTTGAATCCCTAGCTCTCATTCACCTGTAGTGCAGATGCTGGGGAACAAAGACAGAGGGAGTGTGGGGCTTCGCTGTGTAGATGGTCTAGTTGACCGTATCACTGACTATCTCTGTAATCACCCTCATTCCCAAATGAAGTGCATTCATGGGTACCGTGAGCTGGAGTTCCGTGTGTGTGTGTGTGTGTGTGTGTGTGTGTGTGTGTGTTGTCTTGTATATGTATGTATTTGTACATGGAGGCCAGAGATTAACATCTGATATTTTCCCAAGTCTCTCTCCATCCTAAATTTTGAGACAAGTTTTTTTGTTTTTGTCTTTTTCTGAATCTGGAGCTCATTAGTTTGGCCTGACTGCCTGGCCAGCAGGACACAGGGATCATCCTATCTTAGCCTGATAGGCATGAGGTTATCATGGCTGAATTATGTGGTGCCAGGGATCCGAACCTGGGTCTTCATGCTTGCATTGTGAGCACTTTACCAACCACGCCACTTCCCCACCCTTTGCTTTTGCTTCTGTCTTTGCACAGTGTTCTTAAATTATCGACCAATGTGGAGAACAGGAGTCTGAGTCAAATCAATTTCCTATTTAAAGTAGTTAGTCTGAGAAAATGTGGAGAAGAGAGTAGTTAAAACTTTCCTGCAATAGCATGCAGACTGTGAGACACTGGTGAGTTGGAAGGCAAAAGAAGGCAGGAGGTGGCAAGATGGCTCATAGGATAAAGAAGCCGGATGCCAGGACAATAAACCAACTTTGATCCCAGGGATCTACACAGTAGAAGGAGAGAACTGAACTGATTCTTCAAAATTATTCTTTCAACTCTGTGTGTGGTCATGACATATGCACGCCCATACACATTCTCATTTATGTGCACAGCAAACAAAGACACGAATGAATGAATAAATGAATGAATGAATGAATGAATAGAATTTTCAAAACAATGGGAAAAGCAAGGACAGGAAATTATAGGGCAAGTGATGTATAAGGTGGAAAAAATAGATAAGATGTAGCTATCTATATGTTCAAAGGGATGATCTCGGATGATCAGCCGTGTAAAAACCAAGAAAGTCATCACTCTAGGACTGGGCATGTACTTCTCTTAGAAGAGTGGGTGCTGTGGATAGGGCATAGCTTAAAGAAAGGGGTTCAGGGAGCTTTTGGGCCAAGTTCTCTTCCTTGCATGGTTTTTCAAAGCTGTTTGCCTGTGACACTTTATTAAGTTTTGCACTGGTTTGTTTTCTTGTAACCATTTAAACAAACAAACAAACAAACAGCAGACTGTGTTGTGACCTGAGTCTTGTTTGGACGCAGGCTTCCTTGTGGTTAGTGTTATTTTGGGGGTGTTAGCAGCCCGGGCTCAGAACATATCCCCCTGTTCTCTCTTCACACCTCGTGCCATTCCGTGCTTTGAGGGTCTGGATGAAAGTATGTGGACACCTGAGCTCAACTATTCTCTGCTGTACATCACACCTTGGAGCTGGGGAGTCTTCCTCACCTGTATGAGGAGCATCTCAGGAAGAGCCCCACAAACCCCACTGGATGCAAACCTGGGGATTTTTTTTTTAAGATTTATTCATTCATTATATATAAATACACTGTCACTGTCTTCAGACACACCAGAAGAGGGCATCGGATCCCATTACAGATGGCTGTGAGCCACCATGTGGTTGCTGGGAACTGAACTCAGGACCTCAGGAAGAGCAGTCAATGCTCTTAACCGCTGAGCTATCTCTCCAGCCCAAACCTGGGGAATCTTGAACAGTGACTTCTTTGGCCAAGTCTGGCAAGACAAAGTAACAGGAATTGAGTGAATTAGACAGCAGTCTCACTGCTCAGTGGTTCTGAAGGCTGAGCTTGGTTCCCTCTTGGGGGTCCCAAGGATGCTCTTCTTGTCTTGAAGGTGGACATTCTCTTTCTGGCTGTTTAAAAACTATCCTCCTCCCATGGTCTGTTTCTGTGTCTAAATTTTTCACCTTGGATTAGGGTTAACATCGTCACTTGCTTGTATTTTACTGTTTCCAAATAAGGTCACATGCTGGGACACTGACCCAGAGGGGGTCAGGACTTTGTAATGTCTTTAATGGAGATATTCTGAGGTCTCAGCTACTTGGCACGGAGTCTAGAAGGTTTGCCTGGGTTCCAAGTGAACCTTTCCTGTTAGGTACATAGGTTCCTTTCTTTTCCCTATAGAGAGGGCCAGAGCCAGAGAAGGGACACGAGGGCCCCACATTGGTGTGTCAGGGAGCAGTGTACTCTATAACATGGCATATGTAATTAGTAAACACCAGCCTTCCCTTTCCCTCAGGTAATTCTGTGACCTACTGCCAGTAAGGACCTCTGGCTGGCTGGCACTTTTCTTTGACTGAGGTAGCCTGCTTCCTGCCAGGGAATGAATTCTCCCCTGGGGAGTTCAGACCACAACTGAGTGGTGGTGGCGTAGGAGCACCTCTGTTTCCTCAGCCTTGGAAGCTTAATTCTGAGGAAAGGACAGCATGTGGGCTAAGGTCAGACTTTCCTTTCTCATTTTAATGTTTTAATAAAAGGTTTTTATTTAATGTGGAAATTATATATAATCACTCCATAAATATCTATTTATTTAATCTGTTTTATCATTTATCTACCAATGATCCATCTACCTATTTTCTATCTATCGTCTATCATTTATCGTCTATTGTCTTATCTATCACCTATCATCTATCTATCATCTATCTCTATCATGTATCTACAATCTATCCTTATATAATTGTCTATCTATACACATGTATCATTGACTATTGATCATCCTATCTATCTATCTATCTACCTACTTACCTATCTATTCATTGCATAAGTCTGTAAGCAATGCCTATCAAGAATGTTCACTCCAACAGAGTAGACAATGGTAGTTTTCTTGGGCTAGGGAAGGGCTAGGTGTCAGAGATAACTTATGATACTATATTTTATCTAATTGTTTTCTTTCTAAAATGAGTTCTTCTCACCAATATTATGGTTTTTTTTTTCTTTTGAGGGTTTGGATCATGATTTTTTTTCTCTGTATTTTAGCTTTTGAAATTACTGACCAAAGGACAGCTGTGACTGTTCCCTGACAAATTCCTTTATACCACATATACATTTATAGCCTCCTCCTCATTGTCACCTCTTCCAAACACAAGACTGTCAACTCATTCCTTATCTCTACAGGTAGCAGCCGTTCATAAGGAGTTAATTGTCCCTTTCAAGATTGGCTCCCCCACCATGATTGGTTTATTGTTTTCACGTCTCTGACTCACACCCTCTCATTTCCATAGTTCTACACTCTAGGAGTGTTTTCTCAGGGATATGTCAGCCAACCTGGTTTTAGCTCACACAACCCACACAAGACCTGGCATTTTCTCTTCTCCTTCTGAAGAGTCCACTACAGCTTGTGCAGTTTACTCTGATCCAATCCATCCCCAAAGCTGTATTCACACATGACCTCTTCAGTCACGTTCCGTAAGACCAGGATAATGATCCAGTTTCTAAAGTCACATTCTTTTTGACCAGGTTACATTTTATTTTAGAAAAAAATCTGTCTTTACAATATCTATATTATCTAAATAATATTTCATTGACGACTCTGGTACAATAGGGGATGGTGGTAGACATTCAGCTCTCTATTGAATGGAGAATGAGATGAGCACAAGCCTTTAAAGCTGCTTTAGATTTGCGTGACAAGATACACTGTAAACACAGAGCAGTGTTCATCAGTCTCCCTTGAATGCAAAGACAGTAGAAGACACAATCACTGTGACAGACAACACAGAGAAAATTATATTATTGAATAAAGAGCCAATTTAGCAGAGAAGGTATTTGGCTGGGCCTAGTGGAAAATAATTAGATGCATTGAATAGATACTTGGATGGAAATAAGAACGCTTTGGAGACAAAGGAAACCCACTGTCCCATCTCTGCAGCTTCTCCAGTGCTGAAGTGTATCTGGCCACTCAAGACTTACCACACTATGCTCATGTTACTGCACCTCTGCATTTTCTAGTCATCAGTACAGTTGATCAAGCTGAGAGACCTTTCAGTCCATCTTCCCATACCAGACTATAGTTGTGGAGTTTTGCCTGCATACTCTCTCTAACACAAGAGTGTAGATAGCCTGGCTAGTTCAGAACTTACGATCCTTCTGTTTCAGTCTACCAAGTGCTGGGCTTATAGATGTATACCAGCACATCCAGCTATGAACATTTTTATATGTTCCAGAATCACACTTATTACCCTGATATGTTTAAAAACAAATTAAATTATCTCTTTCAGAGATTGCAAAATCAGCCCCGTCTTTGAATTAGCTTTAATTGTCAGCTTGACACAGCCTAGAGACAGGCAGCTGACAAGAGAGCCTGGATTGAGGAACTGCCTAGATTAGATTGGCTTGAAGGCATGCTTGGGGCGGGGGAATGTCTTGATTGTTAATTGATGCACCTGGACCCAGCCCACCGTGGGCGGGCGGCACCATCCATAGGCAGGTGGTCTGGTCTTGGGCTGTCTAATAAAACTAGTAAAGTGTGACCCTGAGCTTTTCTCTTATAACCATCACCTGTCAATAAAAAAAAAGCATATGACCAACGATCTGAGGAAGGAAATAAGAGGTGGGACATCCTGCAGGGATAGAGAATTCTGAGTAATAGTAGAAGGCGGGAGATTCACCTGGAAAAGGTTAAGGAGATGGACATAAGACAAGGAGAGAAAACCAGCCATGTCCTGAACCCAGGTTAGAATAAAAGGGATAATATGCTAAAAGCAAGTCAAAGAACAAGCCAAAGCTTTCGGCCTAGGTGGTTTATTAATACATAATTAGTCTCTTTTGTTATTGTTGGGAACTAAATGGCCAGGAGAAAAAAAATGGATTTACTTTTTACATTTTTCTTCTTTTTATTTTGCTTGCAAATATACAATCTATTTAGAATTTCTTACTGAAACTACTTGATTTTTCTTTTTTATTTCTGAGCGAGCTTATGAGCATAAACTTACACATCATTAATTCACACTTATATTGAACAAGATTCATTTTCTGGAATTATATGATCTATGGTTAAAATAAAATCCTTGCATACTTTGATTTCGCTAGGATTCCACTCAAACACATCAAGCCAGTATGTTGAACAGGATAAACATGCAGTTTTTATTTAAAAAAAAAAAAATCTCCTGTGGTTCCCAAAGCAGAGGATTTTGGTGGTACATCTTCCTAGGTCCTTGAAAGTATAGTTTCTATGTGGAACCTCATTACACAACTCTTCCTGGAGAGACATGAACAAATTATTTACCTCAATAGGACACCACTGATCAAATAAAGAAACCATTCCGCCCAAGTGTATCTTGGTGGGCCGGTGAGCTTTCTGAGGTTACTTACAAGAGCATAGTGACTCAGAGACAGCTGTGTCACTGAGTGGTCCACCCCAGCATTGGCCACAGCTTATGAAAGCTGTACACTTGCCCAACTTGAAAGCCATTCGATCACACAGTCTCTGTCCACCAGCAACTGGTTAATGTTGGGGAGGGGTCTCGTCAATATTCTCATTTTCTCAGTTTCCTTCCGAGTTTAAGGAGCCGCTGGAGCCCTGTAGCTTCCTCAGCTTCCCGGGTCCCCTCCCTCTCTCTTCCTCTTTCAGGAGGAACTGTTTCAATTAAGTGAAAATAGCTACCAAAAAAACAAAACAAAACAAAACAAAAAACAACAACAACAAAAAAAAAACACCCAAAAAACAAACAAAAAACAAAAAACCCTGCTTAAGGTTGTTGGCCTATAAATGCTCTAAAATGTGGTAAAAATCTAAAATTGTGGTGAGTTACTTTTTAGCCGGGAAAGCAGGCAGGAGACAATGCCTCAGGATACAATAAGATAAAGAAGTGCGGGGGTGGGGGGGGGAGGTGGGGGGTGGGGGGGGAGGTGGGGGGGGAGGGGCGGGGGTGGGTGGGTAGAGCTCTTGTCAGGCTGCTTGGTTGAGACTCTTGTATGTGAGAGTGGAATTGCAGAGAACTCTGAACGCTGTGGCCCCGTATGTGTTGATGTTACAGGGTAGCCTCTTACTGAATGAACTGGTATGAACTGGTATGTATGGAGTTTATCAAGTTCACTCTGTCTTCAGGACAGCATTCCCTTGGGGCAGTCTGCCATGACTCTTTTTTTTTTAAGGAGACAGGATTTCTTTGGGTATCCCTGGCTTGTCCCAGAATTCCCTCTGTAGACCAGGTTGGCCTCAAATACACAGAGATCCACTTTCCTCTGCCTCCTGAGTGCTGGGATTAGTCACGTGCCACCACCATTCAGAAAGAGACTCGATACTGTGGCAGCTTGACTAGGGATTGACCAGGAATTTCACCTCTGGGCTTTTAAAGACAATAGGCTTTTCCCTTCTTTTCTCAGAAGAGAATGTTATAAAGTTTCTTAGTGTATTAATTAGCAACCGAAGATAACACCATTCTGTGAATTACACCCATTTTGAATAAAAAAAAGCTGTAAAACTCAGTGGTCCAGGAAGAAATGAGAAAATTGTGTTAAAGATGAACTTCACACTGTGCCGGCTACATGGAGGCAAGACAGATAGTTGTCTTCACATTGGTGGGAGGTTCAGTATCATGGAATCTGAGACCCTTCTAGGTATGAATTGATAACCGGATCAACAAGGATGTCAAGAGTAGGAAGTGAGAGATGCCCCTGATAACTGAGGGAAATGTAACCTTCATCTGTCTTCTTGTTCTTGGTTCCTGGTGGGTCAGTGAGGAAGCCTCTCTGGTGGGGTTGACGAGGGAGTCTCTGATAGGTTGGTGAGAGAGGGAGCCTCTCTGCTTGGTCTAATGACTCTAATGTTAATTTCTTCCAGAAACATCCACAAAAGAGCTTTATCAGCTTCTGAATGTCTCTTAGCTCATCCAGTGATGCCGAAAATTAACAAGGGAGCTGGACGCTTGAACGAAAAGCTAGCTCCATCTGATGACCAGAGATGAGAATGAGTTTCTCTGTGTGTTTAATACTTCTATTGTTTAAAAAAAAATGATGTTGATATAAGTGAAATCCTTAATTTAATAACCAAAGTATGAGCCATGATAATTGCAATTTTGATAGTTCTGGCATTTGCATATCTTTATTTTGTTTTAAACTCTAACTAGGAGGAGGGGTACTTGGGATACATCTTAGTAAAAGAATATTAGTCCTCAGCACTGAAAAAAAAAATTCATGAAAACATACAAAGTTCTGGAGCTGGTCTTCCTTCAATAAAGCTCTTAACAGGACCGGCCTCTGCCTCCAAGTGCTGTGATTAAAGAAGTGTGCCACCGTACCCAGCATCTGTTTGACTTGAAATGGCCTTATAAAATATTTCTGTTAAGCCAAATCAAGTAAGAAAAACAGAGTAGTACAGACACAAATATTTGTCTGTCCTGTTAACATTAGTGAATTGTGATCTTCAAATCTGTGTTTTATTTCTAATGCTCAAGATTTACTTGGAATAATATAATTTAAAAAAAGAGACTTACAGTGGTCTCTGTGCTTTCTCACCCTCTGTCTTTGTCTGTTGATATCAACATAAAACTTGTGTTTGAAACCAGGATCACTGGGTCTGGAACTGATGGTGTCATGTTTACTTGTCCAGAGAGATGATGAGTCCTAAGAAGTTGCATGGAGCTGTAAGAACAACAGGTGGGAATGGTGTTCTGTTCTTTTTAGATAGTCTGCAACCTGACAGCTGCAATAGAAAATATCATGCATCCCAGGGGTCAGGGTGGGGGTGGGGGACAGGACTCACAGTCTGTCTATGCACTGTGCTCTTGTAGACTGCCTTAGCCTCGGAGGGTAAGAGGCTTAACTATTTGCAGGCGTTACTTCATGTAGCAACTCTTCCAAAACATGCCTCCAGATCAGTGGTTCTCAACACAATACGTGGGTTGTGACCTGATGGGGTTGCACATCTGCTGTCTTGAATATGGGATATTTACATTATGATTCATACCAAGAGCAAAATCACAGTTATGAAGTAGCAGCAAAATAACCTTATGGTTGGGGTCACCACTACCCGAAGAAATGTGTTAGAGGGTCACAGCATTAGGAAGGTGGAGAACCACTGTTCTAGATCCTTGAAATTTAGTGGTCAGTGTTTTTTTTTTTTTTTTTTTAATTTGAATCAGCTCTTCTGAACAAGATTTCAAATAGTGGAGGCAGAGGGTGAACATTTGCTGGGCTCTTGCAAGGCCCTGGGTTCCTTTCTAAGCACTGGAAAATAAATCAACAAAAGCAAGTCTGGTGTACACTGCTAAGACCTCAGGTTTGTAACCTGAGGCAAAGGACCACACATTCACCGCTTCAGTGGGCTACACACAGAGTTCAAGGTCAGCTTGGGCAATTTACTCAGCCTAAAAGTAGAGTCAAAAGAAGGTTGGATATACAGATTAATGGTAAAGTATGTGCTAATGTGTATGAGGCTCTGGTTTCACAAACCAAAGAAAGAAAGATAAAATAATGGTAAGGACCGATAATTGACATGAGGCAACTTTTATACCACTGATGTTGGTCTGTGAGATAGAGGTGGGAGCCAGCAAGAGAAAGCCCAACATTAGCTCTCCTACTGTCTGGGGGATGATGTCATTAAGATTCCTGAATGATCAAAAGAATTCAAACAAGTAAGGATGCATTTATTTCAATGAAAAAAAAAATGCCTGAGAGCTTTACCTCCTGGATTATCTGATGGGACGCTTGTGTATTTAGAGAGATAATTTCATTACTGTGGTGTGAAGAATCCAGGCCCATCGGAGCTGAGCTTGGAGACAAGCTCATCAGCAGCCTAGGTCATTTCCTTGACTGATGACTTTGCAGCCAGGTGACATCATAGATAAGAACACTTGTACTTCTCTGGAGGAACTCCGTATAACACTAGTCAATTTATATGTGGGAAGGATTAAATGATTCTAAATGTTCTGATTTGGAAAAGGAATCTCATGATGGAAAGACAACCATCAAAAGAAGGGACCTCAGCTGAGAGGAAAAGCATTTGGAGCAGCTGGCATTTGAATACCTTCCCATTTCTCTCACTATGGGAAGTGTTTTGAACTGGGAAAGGAAGGGCTCAGAATCTTTTACACGAATGCCTATCCAGTAGTCATAGTAATGACTTTGTCTCCAAAGTGCTCAGGCCCTACTTCTCAACTAAAACCAATAAACTTTGAAGAGACTCAAATTATTAATGTGAAATTGATTCCAGAACTCGCTGGTCTGGGTTCCTCTGTACCCCTTTGGTTTTTGTCTTCTGATTAAAAGCAACAGAAGGAAGAAAACCCTTCCTGATAAACACCTATGATGTCCAAGAGTACTAGCTGTGAGATTTTTTAATCTTCTTCACATGGTTCAGTATGGCACAAGCATTTATAACATATTTTTGTTGATTGAATAAATGACCTGAATATGCAAGGAGGCTCATAGAGAAAAGGAGAGAAGGAAATACAGAAGAACGGGACCTAGTCTCCATGCTGTAACATATCAAATTCAATCAGAAGATTTGTTCGGTTCCTTAGTTATGTGGGAGGAACCCTGGCAAGTGTACAGGCGGAAAGGAGGAAGGGTGCTCCTGCTGAAAGTGTGGGTACCCAGGAGCAAGGCCACTAGGGACAAGCAGGAAGAAAACTGGCAACTGTATAAATGATTGCTTTTACATACTCATCTATTTCCGTAGCTGCTTATCTAAAATCCCTCCTCTTTGATCTGCCAAACTTTCTCTGTAAAGTTTGCATTCAGGCTGGCAGTCAGCACACCCTAGAACTTTCACATGCTAACAGCTATAATTAAGGTAGAAGGCCTTATTTACATAGTAATTAGCCTGCAGGACTGGAAGAGTAAACACATTGCTAATTCATTTATATAGTTAATTGGTCTTTCGTTTTGGAGATTTTAAGTTGGCTCTCTTTGCATATTTTGTTTAATGTGCTGAGTGTAGATTGTGCTATCTGTGGGGTGAAATTCAGCAAGCTGGACTCTGGAATTCCAGCTTTTTAATGTTCCAGTACAACAAACGTAAAGGAACAAGAGGACATTGTCAAAACACCAAGTAAAATTCTACAGCAAAATCGTTTGATATAGCATTTGGTTCTCTTTGTGATCCAGGAGTTATATGGCCAGATTCATAGTCTATCAACTTAGTTATTGTTGTGTCCCCTTTCGTAGGCAGCACTGTTTTGTAGATGAGTTACTTGCTTGGTCATCCTAATCATATAGTTGTTTTCAAAACTGTAGGCATAGTTCCCACTGTGCAAAGGTCAAGACGGTTCTTCACTCTGGAGGCCATTAAAGATGGTTAAGGAAAGACAGGTGTCAAAGATCATTTCTTCCTTTTTTTTTTTTTTTCTTCTGTTTTTCGGAGCTGGGGACCGAACCCAGGGCCTTGTGGTTGCTAGGCAAGCGCTCTACCACTGAGCTAAATCCCCAACCCCGATCATTTCTTTAAAAGAGGGCAAATACCAGGAATCTTCTCAAAGTCTTTGTCAAGTTTCTGGGTTGGGTAATTAATTACTTTTGTTTAAAAAAATCGCTATTTTTGGTACTTGTATGTCTTTTGTTGCATAGACAAATTGCACAGGAGGGCTAAGACAGTTTGTACACTATACACCCAGAACGCTCACTGTACAACAGAGATCTGGGTACTAGTGGCGAGTCTCACGTGTAATAAAGAACACCTATCCTAACAGAGCAAATAGGAACGCAGTGTTTAGAACAGGGGAGGCAACTGCAGGCATTTACTGAATGAATAAACACTCCCTTACGCCAGAAGCTAAGCAGTTGGAAGAGGAAGAACAGATCCAGCTCAATATACCCAAATACCAAGCAGCCTCTTCCTTGGATAGGGTTAATAGTAGCCAAGGGGAAGATGAGAATCAATAACTATAATTGAAAGAAGACTCACTAGGGGCCCTAAGAGTGTCTGCTTGTGTGTGGGAGGGAAAGCAAGGAGGGCAGGAGGGAGGTAAACACAGGTTATAGGGTTTTCCCCAGACCGGTGCCCTGTTTCCAAATTGAGGCTTGCAGTACAGAAAGGGTTTTCCTTCTCTTGTCAGAGACTGAAACTGGATAAGGTTCTGTTTTTTCTTTCTTTTCTTTTTGGCTCACTGACAAATTTCGCCTTAGGGTTAATGACTAATCTGAATCGAGCATTAGGTCATTTTGAAAATATGACTATTGCATTATGGCAAAACACAACTCGAAGAGCTGCCGTTCTAGTGTTATTAGAGCGAAGAGTTGATACAATGTAGCGGCCTTGAGAGCAGTGGTATACCGCCGTCCTTTTGTCCAAAGCACAACTGGCCTACTTTAGGAAACTTAAAAGACCCCTGAATGGCTAAATGAGATAGCGACTTGACGCTTTTAAAACAAGAACGTACACATCTCCAACCAAGAAACAAAGAAAAAAAACTGTTTACAGGATTCAGATGGTTCGGCTGCCACTAAACTGGGACCTCTTGGGAGCCAAGCGGCTCTCCAGGACTCCAGCAGCAGCTACAGCTCACTCCTTGAAAAGGAAAAGTAGAGCCGGGGAGTCCCAAGCTGGGATGCAGGAGGGAAAGCAATTGGAGTCCGCGTCATCGCGGCCCCGCCCCTCCCACGTGTTGCTCCCACTCGGCTCCGCCCCCTCCCACGTGTTGCTCCCGCTCCGCTCCGCCCCCGCTCTTATTCCGGGAGCAGCGAGCGGAGCAGAAAGTTTGCTACCCGAGCGCGCAGGCTCTGCGTTTTTCCCCTCCCGGGCGGCCCGCGACGGTGGCGCAGGAGGTGGGACCCGCTGGCGGGAAGGCTCGAGGCACCGGCGCACGCGGAGTGAGGACCTCGGGAGCGGACACAGCTCGCAGGGGCTGCGGAGGGCCAGCCGACCTAGAAGTTCCCGGCCAGGAGAGTTCCACGCCTGAGCAGCCCCGGGCCTGGGGTCTGAGGTTGCAATCTTGCGCCCGCTGCTGCGGTGGTCACGGAGAAGCAGCTGTATCCCAGAGCGGCGTGGGGGAGAACTGCAGCTGGACGGCGGTAGCTGCGGGGAGCAGCCGTACCGGACACAGCTGTCCCGTACGTAGGGACCCAGGGCCGCACTCCCCTCGCTGAGCCGCTGCGCGATGGCTGGCTGACTGCGGCCATGCAGGCTTGAGCGGACGCCCGGGACACGCAAGGGACAACTGCGGGCGCAAGTTTCAGGACTCCGCCGTCGACTCCCCAGCCCAGCGGGTAGAGAAGCATCTTACCATGGAGCCCGTGACCAAGTGGAGCCCCAAACAAGTGGTGGACTGGACTAGAGGTGAGCGGGCCGTGAAGGACCCCGGCGTCCTGCAGCCGGGGAGCTGGGGCGGGCCAAGAGTTGGGCACTGGGGTGCTCGGCCCCTCCTGCCGGCGACAAAGCAAACTTCTGCGGAGCGGCTTATGCGCCCCTTTCTGATGCGCCTGCTCCGATCGTTTTCTTTTCGTGGGGGTGCGCGTTGTGTGCAGTCGACGGGACACCCATATTTAAGCCAGGGAGTTATATAGGATGGGAAGATCGCCTGGGAATGTGGGACTAGGGATTTGGCGCCAGGGTACTCACTGCTCTGTTCCGGTACGGTGCCCGAGACTTCTGCCTGTCGTTAAACGCAGAGGCACAAGGCGTCTTTGTGTGGGTGACTGCCCCTGGATCTAGTAAAGGTTGCGGGCCAGAAGCAATCCGCGGGCGTGACCCGGCAGATGGGCAGGTAGACCAAGACTCCTGCGGCCAGCCTAGCCTGTTTGTTTGGGTTGGAGAGGGCGAACTGGCTTTCGCGCCTGTGAGAACCTTAGCGCCAGGACTCCCGCAGAGGCAGGGACTCAGCTCTGAAGGTGCCAGGACCCCCAAGGGCGCAGCATTTGAGGCCAGTTAAGCACCGAGAGGGAGCTGAGGGTCTTGCATACAGTCCGGTTCTGTACAGTTCTTGGGAAGAGGAAACCAGTGGGTGCTGGGCGGTGCAGCAGGAGTGGAAGTGTCCCTGTTACTTTATCTTGTCTCTCATGATTGCTAGGGACAGTTGCCAGAGGTACTCAACTCTCTTTGTCCTCACCCTTTCGTGAAATCAACCACTGGAGTCTCAGGGGTCCCACTTCCTCACTTCAACATCTGTTTCAAGTTATCCAGACCCCCCCCCCCCCCACCCCGCGGTTCCCCCCCACCCCCCCGCTGGTCTTCCAGGTGAAGAATAAGTCACAGGAGTTGTAGTGTGCTTCACACTTGGCTAACTGCTCTGTCTTTGTCCATCTCCGCAGATGTGAAGTAGGTGATGCCGGTGTGTTCAGGTCATCTTTCAGACTGCCCTACCCATGGCTGTGGCACAGTGGAAACCCCATCCTGTCATTTCTCAAGCCAGAGTCATATATAGGTCACTGGAAGGGGCTGTCCCAGCAGTGAAGTGTCTGGTGTATGTCCCATTATCCCTGGCTCCTCCGGAGGAAAACACAGAATACTGTCTTAGGAAGTAGTTTTTCCATTGTCCAGACTTTCCAGGACTCTCAAAAGTAAAGTCATGGTGAAAAGAGTGAATACATTGGCCCTGGTGACACTGGCTGGGTGAGCAGTAAACCACACGGTTAGCAGCAGTAGACAAGTTATTTTAAGCCCGTTCCCTTAACTTGAGTGTAACTTGTACTGAAGACAGTACCAGGTGCTCTGGCTAGCTTGCTGAGATGAAGCAGATGGCGTGTGTGACTGTACCACCACCATTGAGGGGTCCTCAGAGCCTGCTGAGCCAGTAGCTACATTTCCTCTCAAGTCCTTGACCTGTGGCTAATCATAATTGCCAGGTACTGCGTATGCAATGCCCAGGGTGTTTGAAGAATCGGTGTGAAGGAGTAGAAAATATTAACACTTTTCATACTTATTGCGTATCGACGAGATGGTATTTTGAATAAAAATTACTACTAAAATGAATTCCAGCCATTTACTTTTTATTTTCTTAATTATGGCCTCTACAGTTTGTGGTAACATGGCTCAGGCTTGTGGCCCACGTTCTCTTTCTGTTGTATGGTACTGTTCTAGTCTCATGAAGAGGTGACAGAGGATCATGCTGGCTTTCCTGTGGCTCTGCCAGACTTGATAAGGTAATAGAAAAGTGGTAACAGGCACATAGGAGATAGACAGATAGGCAGACCTCTCTCTTCCTTTTGTTTTTCCCTTCATTTTCTCTTAGATGGAAAGAAAATGTTAATTCTCATCCTATTATTATTATTGACTTAAAAGGAAGAAATGTTGTTAAATATTGGCCTTATGGCTTGGTTGAGGTTGCTTTCATTTAGAAAAACTTTTTTTTTAAAGATTTATTTATTTATTTGTGTTTTTTTTTTAAGATTTATTTATTTATTATATATGAGTACACTGCCGCTGTCTTCAGACACACCAGAAGAGGGCATCTGATCCCATTACAGATGGTTGTGAGCCACCATGTGGTTGCTGGGAATTGAACTCATGACCTCTGGAAGAGCAGTCGGTGCTCTTAAACACTGAGCCATCTCTCCAGCCCCTAGAAAAACTTTTGTGCTGCCCTGAAGGAGAGCAGCCTGGCCCTGAGTGGCTCAGGACCCTGGATGCTCACTCTTTTTAGGTTACATATCTGTGGTGGCACTTGGTAGCATCCTAGGAAGACCTGGATACTTCGTGTTAGAATCTTCAAACAAACAAGCAAACAAACAAGCAAACAAAGGGTGGGAATACTTGCTGAATTCTTGAATGGCAAGAGGCCATGTTCTCCCAGATTGCATGATCTATTAAGTGAAGGTTTCTTGCTATCATGTTGCACAGGTATTGACCTTGTGAGCTTAGCAGGTTGTTTTTAGCTGTCTCGCTAGTCAGGCCCTGCTCTCTCTTTATGACTACGTCCCCCAGGAAAAGCAGCTTGTCATGTAGATAGATGTTGCCCCTCTTGCTCTTCTGTGGCTGTGGCAGTTAGGAGCACTGTCAAAAGCATCAGCTATAATCAGCTACAACAACAGCGTGTGCGCTTGTGTAAATATTACAAGAGTCATGCTAAGAAAGAATGCACTGTGCTGGATAAACACACCCATCTGGCTTTTACTATTAACTTTTGGCTACATCGTCGCCAGCTTTACCATGATATGAATAGATGCCTAGTAAATATTGACAGTCTCAGGTGCAGGGCTGGGTATCGGGCAAGCATTGGCTCATGTAATGGATACTATCACCTTTGAGGCAGGAGCTGCCATTTCACTCGCCACTTGGGGAAACCGAGGCACAGAGATGATAAACTTGTGACACCCAGCCACTTGGTGAACAGTATTTGAACGAAGTGCTTAGATGCTGTTTTATACATTTTCCCAGGATTTCCTTCCCAGGGCAATGCAGATAACACACCAAGACTCTTCAGCACACTTAGGAGTAGGCACACACTGTTCTCATGATGTAATTTATTAATACCCTGTGTTAGTGAAAGAGCGCCATCAGCCTACAAGTATTTTATGCTACATGGTCTCTCTGTGTCAGAAAGAATATATGAGATGAATGCCTACTTCATGGTACCCGTCCAGCCAAACAACTTGGCTAATGGTGTTTTCTTTCCTCGTCCTCGTCCTCCTCCTCCTCCTCCTCCTCCTCTTTTTTTTTTTTTTTTTTTTTTTTTTTGCAAATTTTATAGCATGTAGAGGCAGCCCCACAACAGAAAACCAGTGGGTTAGGCAACTGTGAGTTTTAGTTTTTTCTTGTATAAGAGTGAGGTTGGGCAGCCCAGGGGCTTCTGCCATCCTGGCCTCATGCGGTATATATGCGGTGTATGTGCGGTGTATGTGCGGTGTATGTGCGGTGTATGTGCGGTGTATATGCGGTGTATCATGTGCTGTGGTACCTCAGCGTGGATGGCTGTGCTGTCCCAGGCTCTTCCTGTGTCATGCCGGAAGAACAGGCTTAATGTCAAACCCAGTGACAGCCCAGACTCCTACTCTTTAGAGAGTTCCCTGTGAAGGGCTGGAGGGGCTTAGTGATTAAGAGCACTGGCTGCCCTTCCAGAGGACCCAGGTTCAATCTCAGCACCCACATGGCAGCTCATGATTATCTGTAACTCTAGTTCCAGGGGATCTGATACCCTCACACAGACATACGTGCAGGCCAAACAATAATGCACATTAAAAAATAGTTCCCTGTGAAACCAAGTCCAGTCTCTCTAGGCTGGAGAGGAAGCTGACTGCCTTTTGTGTTTATGTGTGGTGCTGGGAATTGAACCTAGGGCCTCATCAGTGGTAGGCAAGTGCTCTCCCACTGTGCCAGACTTTCAGTGCCCAGTTTGGGAACATTGTAGCGATAAAAAGTTGGAATGCGGTGGTTAGGAAGGAAGGGAGTCTAGATCATTGATAGGCAGTGTGAGTGGATATCACATGGCACTGAACATGGAATATAACCTACGGCCATAGATGGACTCCAAGTAGGGCATGAGTCAGTTTCCTACTTACAGACCAGCTCTGCTGTTATATTTTCATTTCTCTCGAGTATCCTCAGCTCAGAACCTTAAAATAGACGAGGTCTTTGTCTCAAAGCTTGGTTTAAACACTAGTTTTGTAATCCGCTTCTGCCCACAGTTGTGTTTCTGCTTTCACACTATTGAGCAATGTGGTCAAGAAGGGAGATGCTGCTTTGCCCAGCGTTCCTGTCCTTTCCTTGGCTATGATCATCGAGAACTGGCAGCTCCTGGTCAGTGTGGTACTGAGTGAGCACACTGGGACACCTTACCTGTCAGAACTCCTACCTGCCAGCCAGTGCCCTTGCTAGCTGGCCTCAGCCACTGTCTCCCCACCATCAGACAGTGAAGGGGGCTCTTCCCTTCCAAGGCTGAGAGGGAAGGTGGGTGGCACTGGGGGCATTTGCTTGTCCACCACTCTTTCCCGGAATGCCTGAGCATGCAGCATATGGGCAACCGTAAAGGGTCTCACTGTGTGCTCATGGAAGGGCGTCACACTGTAGGTCAACCGGAGTGTGATATCTCACACTGTTGGGCACTGTCATTTCTCCCAACAGCAGCATATGGGGGCCAGGGTTTTGCCCAGTTGAGGGCCCAGTCCAGTTGAGGGTGTACCTGTTCTTTTAGCCTCTGTGGTCACTAGAATGGGGAGCTGTAGGCTCATCATTTTACCCTACGTCCAGAAACTTCTTTCTGAATATACATCCCCCTCTCTGGTTCTCTGATTTCCTGGGCTCCAGCATTAAAGTCTTCTTAATCACCATATTGGAAAAGCATTAAATGGAGCATTTATTGTGTGGCACTCTGTTCCAAGAGCTTGCTTTAGACACCTTTCTTTGAATCCTCAGAAAACCCAACCAAGCATCAAGGTAGGTACCATTGTTAGCTCATATTAAAGAAACGGAGGCAGGAAGACGGTTTGCTCAGGGTCATGGGTTTACAAGCAGGGTGTGCTTTGAAGCCTCCTTCTCTTCATCTCCGTGATGCCTCTCGCCAGCCAGAGGAGCTGAGTGGCGGGGAGCGTGGGCTCGGTTGGCTTCCCGGTTTGTCTCTGACTGTGTGATCTTATGCAAGTGTTCCATAAATTGCTATACCATGTTTTTATTGCTTCCTTCTCTTCATCCTGTAGCTTCAGGTCACGAACTGTTTGGTGAGCAGTGAGGTCTCCTGTGGTGGATTCTGACCATGCAGGAGAGACTTCTCTGCCGGTTGCCAACGGGTCAGAGTTGCGGCAGCTCTTATAGCCTATCAGGAGGGTTCTAGATTAGATGATGATGCGTGCCCCTTGTGAATATGGCGAACAATTGGTCTGCCTTCCTCTCTTCCTCTGTGTGTGTATGTGAGTGTGTGCACGTTCTTGTGGACATAGGATCAGAAGTCAACCTCTGATGTCATTCCTCAGGTGCTCTCTGACTTGTGTTTTGAGACAAGATCTCTTACCAGTACCTGGGGCTCATGTATCAGCTGGGCTGGCTGAGCAACTGGCCCCAGAGACCCTCCCGGCTCGGCCTCCCTAGTTTGGTTTCACATGTGCACAACCCGATGCCTGTTTTTTTCACTTGGCTTTTGGGGCTCAAGGTTGGCTTATCATGTTTGATTGGCAAGCACTTTCACCCAGTTGAGCCACTTACCAGGCTCCTTGGCCCCTGCTTTAATAGCAACTCAACTTATAGCTAGCATAATATTAAAATGGCCCTCCTGTCTCTACCCATACCCACCTGACATCTGGTCCATGAACACTGCCGTTGACCTCTGGGTTTTCCAGGCCTACCATGTCAGAATTTTAACCAGATCACATGCCCTTTACAGTTAGAGGAACCCTCTTGTAGCACACTGCTGAGAACATGTTTTTAAGCTTAGCTGGAAGGCTGCCCCTGTCCTTGGGGGTTGCTGGTCTTCACACAAGCCCTGTGCCTGAGTTATGAGTACTCACTCTTCGTCTGAGGATGCTTGACTTGGCCACGCATTAAGGGGAAAGCACCTTAAGGCCTCTATTAATAAGCATCACCTAGCAACAGCACAGGTACCTCTCAGCTAAGTACCGGAGCCTCTGTGATTCTCTCTCCTCCGGGACTTTCGGAATGCTCATGACGACCTTGGATTTTGTTTGTTTGTGTGTTTGTTTATTTATGGGTGTTGTTTAGGATGAGGTGCTGTGAGGGGCGGTATCACTGTGGCTGAAGATTATTTTCATGCGACTCAGCAGTACTTAGGACAAAGTGGGCCTTTGGCCAGTCGTATCTTCTACACTGTGACGTAGAGCCGACCCCTTGTAGCTGACTTTGAGATTTGGGTGTTTGTGTCTTGTTGGAGGGAAGAAAGTTGAAAGTCATCGCTGGAATAAATAACCAGAACAGTTTTCAAAATTTAGAAGTCTGTGTTGTTCTAAGCTTAGCTGCCCTGAGTTTCTTATGGTTGGAGAGGGGGCAAGGGCACTCCTTCCAGTGCAGCCTCAGTCTTCAGAGACTCACTTGTTAAGCTCACCTCAGAGGGCCGAACTGTGGGCCTTCCCCAGCATGGCTGTGCCTCCTCTTCCTGTGCTCATCACAGCTGTGAGCCTTTGTGGTCTCGCCTCCCTTTTCTCTCTTTCTCTCTCTCATTTCTGCTTTCTCTGGAGGTTCCCCCCTGGGCTAGCTGTTTTCTGGGCTTGCGTGAGGAAGTGTTTTATTTACATGAGCTCTGCAGAGTCCTCTTGGTTCCTTTCTTTCGCCATCTTCACAGGCCTTTCACACACATCTCTGCGGGTGCTGAGTTGAGGCTTTGCAAGTTAGATGAGCTGTCCTAGATCTGGAGGCCGGCGTCTGCCTTGACAGGCTTTGGCTCCTCTGCCAGTCCTCTGGGACTGAATGTCCGATTCCTTCTAGCCAGCACTGTGGGAAGAAAGGTGCGACTTTAGGGAGCTTTAGAATCCTTGACATTAGGAACTTCACATTCTAGGAGTTGGGACTTAGTGAAGTCTTGATTTTGCTCTGTTGTGAGATGGAATAAACCATTTCTCCTCTGGCTTTCTTAACTGTGCGTGTTACTTTTATTTTATTTTGTCTTATTTTTTTAATGGTGGGAATCAATCCTGGCCACAGGCATGCTTAGATACTGAGCTACATTCCCCAAACTAATTTTATTTTTATGTTGAAGGCCACCCTCCTTGTCTGAGTGATATGGTCAGCACATGCGGCTGGTAGCATCGCACACATCTGTACTTAGGTGTTTAACTTTCTTAAACAATGCTCGAGGCTGTTACGGGCTTACTCCGAGCTCCAGCTGCTTCGTGAAGTGTACTCAACGCCTCGGGAGAGAAGGTTGGGCAAGTTGAGGGACTGAAGATGCAGAGACTTTGAAGGGGAGAATCAGACTCAAATTCTACGTCTGACACACAGATGTTGGAAAGCTTTGTCACATGATTTTGCCAAGCTCCTCTGTATAGTTAGCTGTCCCATCTCAGAAAAGGGGCAGATCGTAAGCAACGCCTAGGGTTTTAGAATGAAAAGATACGGTCCAGGGAGAACACTTAGCATGGCATGAGGTGTATAAATATCCACACACTTACTACTTATTAATTCATAACGCTTCACGGCGAATGAATGGCGTATAATGGATGATTTTTATTTAGATATTCAATCCCCCTGTGGCTGACTGTCACCTCCCCCATGTCTCATAATCATTTGTAACAGGACAGCCTGCTTTTTATTTGTTTATCTATTTTTATTGGTGAACAGGAGGCAAGTGAAGTGGACTTATCAGCTGTTTTTTACCCTCTGCTGTTCCCGGTCCCTTCCCTTTCCTTTCTTGAGAGGATTCCTTACATCCTCTGGGAAGAATGGGATACGAACAGGTGGGGTGGCTTCTTGTTTGGAAACCGTTCAGTGGTAGCTCTTACCGGGTGACGGTCTACGGTGTGGTAAGAAGATGTGCTTCAAATTAACTTAACAAATGGGACCCCACCTCTGTCTGCACGGGTTTGGTTCTAGGATGCCTGGATATTAACGGGTCTGGAGGCTCATTCTCATGTAAAAACATGGTGTTTGCATGGCACCTACATGGGTCCTCCCCTTGTGTTTTCAACGGCCCTTAGACTATTTATAATATACAATGTAATGGATATGTGAATCATTTTGAAACTATATTGCATGATGATGATGATGATGATGATGATGATGATGATGATGATGACATTTGACACAGGTAAAGGTTTTCCTCTCACAGTGATTCGTCGTGGGTCGCTTCAGTTTGCTGAAGGGGAGCCCATGGCTATGGAGCTATGGTGATTCATGAGGAAGTATGGAGTTCCAGGTGGTGCTCTGGGTCAGGCTTCCGGCCGCTCTTAGCTGGATGAATGTGACGTGAGAGACAAGCACCACTACACAGGTGAAGGAGAAGACATCCATGCTAAGTGTGGAGCAGAGCAGAGGTGTGGAGGAGACCGGACAGATGAGGGCTCCCTTGGATGCTGTGCTCACAGAAGCCTTTCGGAAAAAGTGTCACACAGGCGTCAATGAGAGGAAGGAACTGGCTGTGGACAGAATAGGGAGAGGACCGTCATGTGCGAGAGCAGTTTGTGCCAGGGCCCTGTGGAGCGAGTGAGCTTGCTGGGGGGAGGGGAGGGTTGAGGAAAGGAAGGGTGGTGGAAGGATGGTGGAGGAAGAATGACAGTATGGCAGGTGGAGTGGGAAAGGGGCCTTGAGAGAGAAAAGAGGTCAGGCCATGTGGTTTTGTGTACATCGTGGACAGGTACCAGAAAACTTTGTCCTTGGGATGAAAAGCAGGGCCATCTGTGGCCTTGTCTGAGGTGGCTCCTGAAAGATGACTCTGGCTTCTTGCCACAGCAGTGAACTTGGAATACAGCTGCTTATGTTGTCGTATTCTGGGGACAATGTTTTAGACTGTGATGTGGGTCATGCTGGACTCTGAAGTCAAGTTTAAGCCAATCCATCCATCTCTTTAAATCTCAGTGCTTTGAACACCACGTTTGAAATTGGGGCGCCTGTCAAGTTCTTTCTCTCCTACCGGGGTTAGGTGCATCCTCTGCGGGCCCCCCCCCCCCCCCGTCCTGATTCCTCTCTCGACACGTGAGCTGGCCATTCCAGCTTTGTCTCATTGCCTTCACATGCTCTGGTCACGTCATTGTTCTTTTCTGGCGCATTCTGCACCAGCTCCAGTGTCTGAACTTGCGCATTCCTCTTTGAATAGAGTTTCTGTGAAAAGTGCGCTTAGCCTGGTTCATTTTCTTTGACATCAAATGGCTAACTGAACAGTTTCTAACCTGTGCCCAGGAGGGCAGATGCAGATGTGTTTACTGGGACAAAGCAGCCCTTTAAGTTGCAGATCAATAGACGGAGAAATTAGAATGCTTTGCCTTTGAAAACTTTGAAATACTTGAGTACAGGAACTTGCAGACCTGACTGAAGATATTTTGCCCAGACGATGGACTGTCCTAATTTTTACTCTAGAAAACAGAACCATTTTAGGCTGAATAGATGGTATTTTGGGAAATCCTCAGCAAGCAAGGAGTTGAGCACATTTTTATAAACATGTAATATCTCACTTCTCAATAGGCAAGCAGGGAGGGGACTGAAAGCAAGTTCCCTTTTAGACCCAGTTCTTGGTCGCCTTGAGTTGAGAAGACCGGCACTCTCCTGATGGAAAACCCCTGTGTTATCTATCGAAAGGAGGCAATATGGTCACCTGAGTCATGTTTTCCTGAGGAAAGGGTTGCAGTGAAAGGAAGCAATCTATTTCCTGTTTTAAGGGGTTTGCCGTACAGGGAAAGTTAATGCTTTTCAGGTTGGCGTGTGTGTGTGTGTGTGTGTGTGTGTGTGTGTGTGTGTGTGTGTGTGTTTCCAACTGAGAGAGAATGTGTACTTCCAACTTAAGTATGTAATAATTGAACAATCTTGCGTTTTCTCCGATGTGTTTGGGGAGGAGCATGGGTTTGTATGTGTGCATGTGTTTATGCTTTACTGAGTAAGTGAGTGTGAGTGCATGCGTGCATGTGTGCGTGTGTCTGTGTGTAGGTCAGATGATAATGGCAGGCACTGCTCCTCACATTTATCTACCTACCTACCGCCCGCCTGCCCGCCAGGGGATCTGTGGTCCTGCCTGTCTGCTTGCTGCTGCAGCTACAAGGGGATCTCACCGTGCCTGGCTGTTTGTGTTTTTACTGTAGGTTGCAGGTCCTTACGCTTGTGAGGGGAGCACTTTACAGACTGAGCCATCACCTGAGCTCCTCAGGTAATTTCAGATCACAGTGTCAACAGGAGAGTCTGGAGCACGCCTGTGGGAGCATGATGTATGTGGCAGAGGAGTTTGAGCAGGGAGTGTTGGGAGAACCTGCTCCCCAGCACTCGCTGGAGCTGTCAGCACCATCTTGACATGGATTCCGACAGGAGCCTGTCACTAACTGTGAACAGACGATCATATGTGAGCAGCATTTCCGAAGATCTCTGTCTATACCCTGAAGCTTAAAACGGTTAAATGAGCATCAAAAGCATACCTCCTTTTCTCCACTAGCAAGATGCCTAACGACATAGGGGATAAGGAGGCTTAAACCTCGAGCTAGCACCCAACCAGCCTGAAGCACTTTATACAAAGGCAACAGTAAAGACAAACCTCTCTGTGGAGAAAAAAGTCTTTATTCTTGTTTGTTTCTGAACAGGAAACCATGCCTGGTGCCTGCAGATATATGATCATTGTCTTTTTTTTTTTTTTTAATTACATCTTGATCGAAGCCCCCATCCCTTCCTTCCTCCCAGTCCCCTCTCCCTCCCCCAGTTTCCCTTCCCCCACCTCTCCTTACCTCCCCCCTCTCCCCTCCCCATTGTCTTCTGAGTGAGTGGATGAAGAAACCCTTCCCTAGCCAGGCACCTGTGCACCCTCCCAGTATCTAAACCCCACTGTCCTGGAAACAGCTTGCTTAGATCAGCATCACCTGGGGGTGTGTCGCATGTCAGGCCCCCAAACTGCATCTTCAGGTGATTCTGGTGTGGGCTGATAAGTCCAGAAACATTTCAGTCCATCCCTTTTCAGAGGGGCCAAGCAGGAATGAATGGCACTAGTCAGTCCCTCTGCATAATTCCTGCTGACAAGGTGTCTTTAGGTTGATGCAGGATGAGTGGTTAAGAAGGAGAACTCTAGCAAGGGCGGTTTTTGACATGCCTAAGTATGTGGGTCACTGGGCCCGAGTTCCTAAGTGCTCTTTCTATGGGTGTGCAGGGGGCAGGTAAGGCTTTCGTCTCAGCGGATGCCCGGCTGGCAACTCTGTCCCATGTACAGTCTGCACCCATTGGTTGTGATTCTGCGTTGCTCCATGGGGGAACCTAGGACATGGGGGGGATTTTATAGGCCTGCTGCTTCCTTCTCCTAGATAGAAGTACAGATGTGTAACACAACACTTAAGTTATTTATTTATTTAGTTTTTTTAAGTGGTGCTTAGGATGGAAGCCTGGACCTTGTGCATTCTTGTCAAGTAAATGGCCACTGAGGCGCAGCTTCAGCCCCTTCCTGAGAAAGGGCTCACTGTTATGTGTAGGTCAGGCCGACTAGGTGCTGCCATGCTAGACCCAAGAAGCTCTTTTATCTCAATTTAGACCCAGATCAGTTAGATGCCGCGGGAGTGAAGAGGGCCACACCGAAGTGAGCCCCGGAGACTGGGTCATGCATGAGCTTTGCACCAAGAGTCTCAAACTCAGATACTGTAGGGTGAGGTGCAATGTTAGAAATGGAGCTGGGGTCTTAGACAGCATGGCATAGTGGAGATTGTAGCAAACCCAGGCACAACACACGTTCTTCCGTTTCTTCTGATTACGGACCTGAACCTCCGAGTCTTTGGACTTCTGTTTTATGTTGTTTCAAAAGAAAACAGCTGGAAATCTGTGTGTGGTTGGTATTTCCCAATGTTAAGAAAACTGTTGGTGTTTTTGTTTTGTTTTTGTTTTTGAGTAAACTGGCTTCCTATGCAGTAATTCTTTGGTTAAGTGCCTCTTTTTTTAACCTGCAGTCCGTCCTGGTGTACCCATTTCCCTTACTTCTAAGATGCAACATTTGCATGCCAGTATTGACAAGATGGCTCACCCTTGCCTGGGTGGACCCAGAGGACCTCTGGGTAGCTGTTACTCAGTGAAGATACGGGCGCTGGGCTTTCTTGGTTCAATTTATCTCCAGAGTCCTGGATATGCAGTCGTGGCCCCCAGCAGGAGCTGTTTCTATCTGTATTTTGAAATTTTAGGTGACACTTAAATTGTATTATATTTCTACGCTTAGGGGCAACTAAATGGGGTCGTTATTGGATTAAATCACCAATTGTCTTAAAGTCCTTTTTTTTCCCCTCACAATGCTCTGAATCGGCAAACAGAACCAGGAAATACCGATCTCAGTATTTAAAAACAAAATTGGAGTACCACTCCTCCATGATAAAAATTTTGAGACTACTCTCAACAAATTACGGGTCATTTTAATTTTTCAGTTTGATCTGTAAATGTATAGATAATGGACAGGCTGAGCGTATATGTGGGGGCTAGAGAGATGGCACTGACTGCTCTTCTAGAGGTCCTGAGTTCAATTCCCAGCATCCACATGGTGGCTCACAACCATCTGTAATGAGATCTGATGCCCTCTTCTGGTGTGTCTGAGGACAGCTACAGTGTACTTATCTATAATAAGTAAGTAATTCTTTTTTTAAAAAAGTATATGTGTGAACACAGATTGTATGCACACATTTATCTATATGCACGTATGCATAGGAGGAGCAGGACTGTAATTGAACTGAAGCCTGTCTCCAGGCAGCTTACACTTGCTCAGTGATATGATGCTTATGGAAGCTCTCTGTAGCATGCCAGTCCTTTGCACCGAGAATTACATGTGGAATACATGGTTAGGTACATGTTTTTCAGTCTTTTTTGAATAATTTGTGGTCATCTGCTGTTGACAACATCTGCTCTTAAATCATGAGATAATGAGATAACACAGAGGTCGGGAAAGATGTTGGGACAGGGCTATGGAAAGTGAGGAGCCCTTAGTATGAGAGGCATGGGTAGAGGCTGAGGGAGCAGTTGTGAATAGTAGAGCCCCTTCACTAGGGCAGAACCGAGGAGAGGCCTTACCCCAGACCGAAGTCAAGGTTTGTGACCCAGCATGGTGGTGTCATTAAAAGGTGTTCTCAAATGGGCAGAGGCCCCTTTGGGCGCCAAATGACCCTTTCCCAGGGGCTGCCTAAGCCCATCGGGAAAAACAGATATTTGCATTATGATTCACAACAGTAGTAAAATTACAGGAGCAATGAGAATATTTTGAAGGGGCAATGAGAATAGTTTTATAGTTGGGGGTCGACATGATGTATGGGATTGTATTGTAGGGCCCCATCATTAGGAAGGCTGAGAACCACCGTGTGAGAGGGACCAGGGGAGAACGGTCAGTCAGTAAAGTTTGCCCTGTAATCATGAGGACCTCAGTTCAGATCCTCATCTCAAATAAAAAGCTGGGCATGATGATGTATGCTTATTGTCCTAGAACTGAGGAGGCGGGGCCAGACAGGTCTGAGGCTTACTGGACAGCCAGTGTAGCAGAATTGGTGAGCGCTGGGTCCCAGCTTGCATTTGTGCTCACGTTCACACACATACACACACCCCTGCCACATTCATAAAAGTTAAGTGATGGTGCAGTTTGTATGGTGTACCATCTTGCTGGGTTCTATCCTTTAAGATGACAAAGTTCCTCCTCTCTTTGCAGGGCTCTGATTGTCTCATGTTTTAATGAATGCAAATGTCATTCTGCTTGGTACAGGAGCTGTGTTAAGGCAGAGGAGTGTTAGCAGGAATTAGGGTCCTCAGACTGAAGTGATGTGGTACACAGGAGCACGACACCCTGGATGCATCCTGAGTGGTTGGCCACAGAACAGAAGAACAAAGAACATTCAGGCCCCAGGACGGGTCTAAACAGGGCACAAATGGAGTGCTGATGGACAAGCTGTTTTCTCTCAGAAGGATCAGGGAGTCTCGTCTGTTGCTTAGTGTGGTAGCAGCCGTAGCCAGCACAGCTGTCTTCAGAGGCTCTGTCGACAGGGGAGCTGGTTCTCTGAGCTTTCTACCTCCTTAGGTTGCAGTGCAAGCTGTGGGTAGGAGTGCAGTCAAGGGGTGGTCAAAGGTGAGGTCTCTGCACAACCTAGCACTCAGCAGGCGTGGCCTGACCTATTTTCTTATTCATCATCAGCCTGTCCAACCTTTCGAAACAGGTGTGACTTTTCTCATTAACAGACTCCCTCCTCACTTAGTGATATCTACTATAAAATGAGAGATGGTTTTTGCATATGATTGGTCTCATTTCTGTTAAAGCTTGCTAGTCTCTTACTGGTGATTGGCCCAAATGGAGCTTTCAGTTGAGTACCATGTCCCTGGCACCTGCCAGGAGCTGTGCATCTCTCCTCCGGGAGCCAAGAGAGTCCCATTTTCTCACCTCCCAAGTCTGGTAATGGGAAAGACTTATTAAGTTAGTGAGTGCTGAGTGCTGTGAGCCAAGTACCAGGTTCATGATTTAAGGGTCTATCGATGGCGTGTGAGGTGGAGTGAGCCTCAGTTCCCACCCCATGTCCATAATCTCCCAAGAGAAGACTCTGAGACCAGGTGACAGGTCTAAGAGGAGTTTGTATTTTGCATATCCTGAAAAGTCAGTAGGATTTACTGGATAGGGCTAGGAGTGGGTGTGCCAAGAGCTGTCCTAAGAGCTGAGGATACGGCAGAGAGCACAAGGCTACAACATCTTTCTGGAGCTGATGGTCTAGTGGGGTAGACTGCTGATTGGAATAATTGATTGCATAGAGATTTGATAGGTATATCCTGTATGGAAGGACTGTAGATGGGTATGAGGAACAGCAGGGGTGGGGAGCGGGGTATAGTTTTAGCCAGGCTGACCAGGGACATTTCTCAGTGAGCACTGTGACCAACAGGTGGGAGAGCAAGTACCGAGCGCCCTTAGGCGGGGTGTGGCCAGCATGTTGAGGCCACAGCAGAGGGAGTGAGGAGGGTGGGAGGAGCTGGGATGGGAAATAGTGAGGTGCCTCAGAGATCATAAACTAGACTTTGGCTTTACTAGTGTTTTGGGGAGCCATTGGAGGGTTGTGAGCCAAGTGATGATACCAGGCTCATGGTTTAAGGGTGTAGTGATGGCTTGTGCACAGTTTGTCACATATTTTGTCCATGATCACGTGAGAGAAGACTCTTAGGCCAGGTGTAGCTCTCGCCACCCTGAGGGGAGCTTGGGCTTTGCATATCCTGAAAAGGCAGTGGGATTTACTGAAGGGCTAGGTGGGTATGAGAAGAGATCCCTACAGTGTTCTGACTGGTGAGTAGAGTAGCCAGCCTTAGAGAGGTAGAAGAGAGGGGGGAGGTGGGCTCCGGAACACTGTGGGTTTTAAACTTGTGATGCTTTCTACCTATTGTGTAGAGTGAGAGGGTGCATACACTTGTCTGGATTAGTGGAGGTGTGTATACTAGCTTGAGACTGGGTGACTTCTCCAAGTGAGGGGGCAGGAGATGGGGAAGGGATGGGGGAAAAGACACAGGGGAGGGGTGGGGGAGAAGGGACCAGTGCAGGCCCTGGGGCCTTTCAGATTTCTCTCAAGCTGGAGAAATAAAGGCCTGGGAGACAGCTGCAAGGACCTGAGGAGCCTGAGGACCCGAGTTCGGCCCCCAGAACTGTAGAGGAGTAGGTCTGGTGTGCTGGTGCACACCTGCAGTCCCAGTGCTGGGGAGGCAGAGGTGGGTGAGTCAGTGGGAGATCCTGTATCAAAGGAGGCTGACGGTATTCCTGAAGATGATACACAAGGTTGTCCTCTGACCTCACATGCGCACTCTCGAGTGAGTGCAAGCGTGCACACACGCACACGTGAACTAACAATAACAAAGGAGATCTGAGGCGATCAACAGTGAGGGTGGAGGAGGCAAGGGAGCAGTCTGTGCATCCTAAAGGCAAGCATAAAAGAGGTGGGGGTCCCTGGAGAGCAGAGTGAAGAGCTACCCAGCATTGCCTTGGGGATGGTAAGAGAACCGATTAACGCCTCTGGCTCTGGGCATGATGAACTTGATAAAGTAGTTGGTCGGTTGGTGGCAGCAATTATCTCATTACATTTAAACTCGGATGGAATTGGACTGAATGGATGTGCGCTGCATGCTTCTAAGTCTGGCATTCAAGCAGGCTGATCCAGGAGGTCACCACCAGTCAGGGCTGTGTCAGAGATCCTGTCCAAGAAACAAACAACAACATCAACAAAACAAAGAAAGTAAAAAAAAAAAAAAGAAAAGAAAAAAACCAACTCAAACAAACAGAAGCCATAAGCATCTTCCCAGATGAACAGCGCTCGGATGGAGTCTCTCCTTCTGTGACAGGTTGTTGTTTGGTTGTGAGATAGCTGATACAGTGGGAGAGGCTCACCCTCCCTGCACGGTGCACAGCACAGTGTCTAACTTTAGAAGCCATTAATCTAGTGAGTGATTCTGGACAAGTGGCTTTTAGAAGAGACTCGTTCAGAGAAATACTCTTTCCCCACTTTCTCCAGCTGTTCCACCTCTCCACGTTGTTCTAGAACCGAGGATTTAGAATGAGAACAACTGGCCGTGCACCTAGCTTCCGTGTTACCCTGTTGCTTACCCAGTTAAGCAGGCAAGACTTATTAATGCCAGAGCCAAAACCTTGCAGGGAGTCCAGGTTGCCATTGATTGTCCTTGGAGTCTTGTATGATTTATCTGGTGCATCCAGAATGCTATGAGATCATATATAAATAATGTTTCCAGCCCATGGGTGGAAACTGTTAGAGGAGAGTTGATGCAACAAGAAAGAGCCAATCAACTTTGAATATGTATAGTCCATGCAGTATTTATTGACCCCTACAGAACTTGTCATTGGGAATGTTCTTGTCCAAGTGCAATGGACAAGAAGTGCCCCTGTTTCTTTAATACCTTCTATCAAGTAGTGTGGCGCATAGGCAGGCCCACAGGTATTAATACCCCAGGCACCCTGGAGGAGTGGTGGGTGGGGTAGTGTCTAAGTCAGGTGTGAGCAGGTGCTTCAAGGAGAGCTCCCCTGTTGGAAAAGACATTCAGGTCAAGACCCTCGGATGAGCGAGAGGCAGCTAGGCTTACTGGAGGGGATGCATCTTCTTGGCAGAAAACCTGGAGTCAAGACACAGTGTGACATTGTGCTGGTTCTGTGATGGAGCTCACAGTGGAAAGAGAGGGGACTGGAGAGCTGGGAGAGGAGTGTACTAGATCACTAGGGTCCTTTTTGTGTCTCTGAGAGGCTGGAGCCAGTAAGTCTTCATGTCCTGTGGTTATCTTCCTTTGTGAAGGAAGTGTGTGTGTGTGTGTGTGTGTGTGTGTGTGCACATCTATATTGTAGACTCACATGCATACATATAAATATATATAATTGTATTTTCAGACCCTTGCAAGTTGTTCTTTGGTTCATAGTAATGCACTGGCGTGTGCATGCACACACACACACACACACACACATACACACACATACACACACATACATACACACACATACACACACATACATACACACACATACACACATACACAAATACACACACATACACACATACACACATACATACACATACATACACACACATACACACACATACACACATACATACACACATACACACATACACACATACACACACATACACACACATACATACACACACATACACACACACAGACAAACACACACACACACACACACACACACACACACACACACACACACACACGTTGGCCTTTCAGACCCCTACAGAACTTGTCACTCTGAATATTAGGGAAATATCACCTGAGGGCTCTGGAGGAAGGAATGTGTTTATTTCCTTTGATTTGTGAAATGTAAAACTGATCCTGACTTTAAGTATAAAGACATAAAACAAAGGTCTTTGTTTAAAAGAAGGACCCAAGAAAGACTGCCTGGAAAGACAGGAGTGGGGTTGGCGGGGGCTGGGGAGAAGGGGAGCTGGCAGGGTACAGAGGGGAGTAGGGTACAGAGGAGTGTAAGCCCAGCTGGGGTAGGAGGGCTAAATCCATACTGTGGCCCTGGGCACATCTGGAGTCCAGGATGCCTGGACACTATCACCTATGATCAGCCGTAGGTCTCCAGTTAATGGTTAATAATGGTTTGGAGCTCAGAATGTAGGCTTTGTATGTTCTGAGACTGCACTCCAATGGGATCAGCCAGAGCCTCGAATTTATATGCTTTAAAGTGAACAGGAATATGGAGACCATTCTCCCAGCACCCTAGGGCAAGGTGCAAAGCCCTGAGATGACCAGTAAGGTCCAGCACCTCCCTCCTCCCTCCCTTTGCCCTCCATGTACTTTGACCCAGTCTTCATGCTCACAAAACCACACACAGCAAGGACTTTAACCCAAACCCCAGAGATAGAGACTATCTACTGTGACCATGTCAGACCCTAGCTCGGATGAGTCACCTACTTGCCATCCCCAGCGGCGTGGGTGACCTTTCAGAGTTTCCAAACTCCTTAGGACACAGTTTACACTTCAACTGTCAGAGCCTGATCACGGCTGGGTATAGAGAGACAGCTTGGGTGTCAGCTCAGGGGTGTGACTGCCAGGCGCTCACTGTCTCCCTTTCCAGCATGGTTGCTTTCCTCCCAGGGTTAAGCATATACTCAGCTCTGGGAAAACATCCATTCTCAACAGCCCGAAGTTATAATTCAGTGGAGTGTGGTTTTGAAACAATTTCACAGAGTAGACTTTTAGTTTTTAGCAATTATTGTGTTTAGAAAACAGTCCCTGGATTTTTGCTCCTGCCCGGTCCTCCCCCAACTTGATTTCCGACCACCCTTGGAGGAGGCGCATAGATGCTTTAAATGCCAGTTTAATACATTTTATCTCTTTATTTCAGCAACTCAGGATTCTGTGCTGTAAGTGCTTTTTGTATCTGTTAGTTCATGTTCGAATTCATGTTGTTGTTGTTGTTTTTTTTTTTTTTTTTTTTTTTAATTTCTTCTTCATCTTAAAGAAGTAAAATTCTGGCGCTGGAGAGATGGCTCAGTGGTTAAGAGCACGAGGACCTGAGTTCAACCACATGGTGGCTCACATCCATCTGTAATGGGATCTGATGCCTTTTTCTGGTTTGTCTGAAGACAGCCATAGTGCACTCATATAAAATAAATAAATGTAAATTTTTTTATAAAAATATATTTTTCATATAAAGTAAAAAAAATATGTAAAATTTTTGTAATTGTCTTTCAAGTTGAAGGACCTGGGTTAGGCTCCTAACAAAACACACACACACACACACACACACACACACACACACACACACGATGGGTTTGGGATGGAGGGGCAAACATATTGGCATTTCAAAATTAACTCGATAACAGGCGGTATTTGTTTCTGCTGTCAAAATTCTGTCTCTGAAAACTTTGGTCCCGAGAATCAAAGAAGAGAGGAACATTTTCATTACAAAGGAAGGAGACAAAGACACACCCCCTAGGCAGCCTTATGGAGTTGGGGCGTTGGGGGGCACATGAAGTGCTGTAGCAGAGGATTTGTGGAAATGGTAGGGGGTGGGATCAGACCTTCCTAATGATCTGATGGCCACCAGTTTTGTGGCTCACTAACCACCATGCTGTAGAAGCCAATAAGCCTGTCTTAATTTTCTTATAACAACAGATTACCTTGTTTAGGCCTCCGTCCGATTCCCTGGGCAGACTCCCAGAGCTATAAAGTGGCCTGGCAAGGCACGCCCACATTCTACTTGATCAGCTTGATTTTTTTTTTTAATTGTCCAGTTGAGATCACTTTCACCTGCAGTGTCGGGCGTATCGCTTCGGTTCCTGAGGTGGATGAGGATGGTCTCAGATGATCAGGTCAAGGCCTGCCAGGTGAAAGAAAACCTTTGGCCTGCTGGTGAGGCAGCATCAGGTCAACCCTGGATGTCTCAGGGCAAGAGCAGAAATTGTCTAAAGGTGGTGCTTGTCACTGGAATGTATCTGGAGTGTAGGGTACAGCAGAGGACTATGGTTAATTACCTGCTATAGAGGCGTAGTAAAACTATACTCTGGGGAGAGAAATACATTACCTAATTCATCGTCTCTCTGCCTGCCTGTCTCCTGCTCTCTTCTCCGTCTTCCTTCTGTTTCTTACCCACCCCACCTTCTCTGTGGCAGCTGCAGTATTGCACAATGGTTATGTGCCAGGCTTGCCGGTTTGGTAGAATAGCTGCAGCCGTTCTTGTCCTTTACTGTCCCCGTCCGTATGTGCCATTCCCCACAGGCCAGGCAGTGCTTATGCCGTCGCTGAACTTTCATGGTTTGTGCTGAGAGTTGAGCGAGTGAGCTTTGGTCCCAACATCCATATAGCAAATGCTTCTCACAGGGAGCCTCAGGATGCTGTACCTCTGTCCTGGCAGAGACAGCTCACCTTTTCAACCAGACAGTGTCAGTTTCACAGTGAATGAGGATACCCTACACTTCGTGGATAGTAAGTTACATCTCAGAGAGCTGTGGGAGAGAGAATACTGGGTCGTACTGACTTGGTGCTGTGTGCCCAGCCACTGAGAAGAGAAGCCAAGTCTACCTCTTGGCTTCCTCAAGGTGGAGGGGAAACAGTGAGTGACTTCTTAAATGCCTCCCCTCAGTTCTCCCACGAACAGTGTCTTGAGACTTGACGGTTGCCTCTCCTGGTGGGTAACTCGCACAATCCAACAGCAGAGGGGAGGAGTCCACTTCAGGCGCCGAGGCCGTATTTCTGGTTTTATCAGAGTTCGTACCCAAGACTCACTTCCTTCTTCACGGAGGCTCTTGATAACTGGTGGGTGTGATGGCAGCATTAGGGTGTGTCCATTGTGTGACAGTGGCCTTTGGGTGTGTCCACTGTGCAGTGTGCACATCGCTGAGTAATCGCCCTGGCAGAGCAACCCCACGTGAAGATGTTCACCCTCGCCAGGCTCAGGTAAGGAAGCCAGCCAAGAAGTCATTTTGTAAGAGCAGCGCCTATAAGCCCTGTGGGAATGGCTGTCAGGGGAGAATGGTGGTGGTCACTGCACCTCAGTTACCAGAGTCACATCATGACCGATCCCTACTGGTGTCGGAGGTGCCAGCCCCGGGTAACAGGAGAGCGTGTGTATCTGAGATGCTCCCAAACTTCAGACTCTGCTGTTTGACTTCACAGTTTAAGAACACGCACACAAAACGTTCCATAGAGAGTTAAGATGCAAGCTAGCCTGTGTGTGTATTCATGAGAATTGTCAGGGGTAGTGTCCCCGGAGAAAGCCCCCTGGATACTGTGATAGTAGACCAGGGCTGTTGGCGGGCTCTGTGGCTAATATGCTGTCTTTCAATGCTGAGACCCGCTTACCTGTCAGTGTTCCTCTGGGACACTTAGTAAATTCAACTTACAAAGAGGCCTTGGCATGATGTAAGATGGGGGGCATTTAATACTTAAGTTTGAAGAGTTCTCTCCTCTGTCTCTGTCTCTGTCTCTGTCTCTGTCTCTCTCTCGTATCCATGTGTGTGAATGAGAACATACTTAGATTTGAGACATGGAGGACAGAGACAGTCTGTTTAGCAGAGGCACATTAATATCAGGCAATGCTGGGATTTAAGTCTTTTTTTTAACTCTGTGACCTGTAAGTCAGCCTACCTGTTAGGAAAACTGGGTTTTTCTAACTTTGGGAAATGTAAGAAAGGGTACTTTTTCTGTGGCTGGAAGTTCAGCTCTGTAATCCCCAACGCCAGTTTAATTTTGAGAAGCATTGAAAACAGATCATCCACCCCAGTGCTGTCCTTAAGAGTGAACACATTGTTGCCTTTTACAGTACAAAGGAACTGTGACCCTGAGGGTTCCATGGAAAGATGGCTTGGTGGAACTGATTAGAACTGAATGCTCTAGACTGTGGTTTCAAGATATTTCTCACTGTGCCGTTTCCCCATTCCCCAACTGTTAGTTGCTCTCCCTGTCCCTTGGCCCCAACCCCTAGGAAGTCCTTCCCACCACAGTATTTGTGCGGGAGGGGAGAGGAAGGGACTTCCTGTCCTTCAGCCAAGATGCCTGGGCCGTTAAAGGTGTGGATGCAGCCTTGCATACTTAGCTTCTGGGAGCAGACAGAACCACCTCAGAAATTTCCATGGCCTTGGAGGAAACAGGATGAAGGGTTGGAAACAGCTGCCAAGGGCGCAGAGGCAGAAGTGCAACCTCACAGAGTTCAGCAACCGCAGGGATGTCAACGGGAAGGCCTCTGACTAAACATTCGGGAGCTGTGGAATGTGATTTGTTTTCAGACGTTGGCCCCTCCCTGCCTTTGTTCTTCAGTTGCCTGTAGATTATTCTTACTTATCAAATGATCAGAAGTGCTTTCTTTAAAGATTAAAAAAAAAACCCACACAGTGTGTGTCTGTGTGCATGTAAGCATGTGTGTGTGTGTGTGTGTGTGTGTGTCTGTGTGCATGTATGCATACCCGTGTGTGTCTGTGTGTCTGTGTACCTTTGCATACCTGTGGAGGTCACATAACAGCTTTTCAGGCCTCCCTTGTCTGCTTCCCCCATGTGGGTCCTAGGGATTGAATTCAAGTCCCCAGGTGTGGCAGCATGTGCTTTTGTCTGCTGAGCCATCTTGTACACCCAGACGTGCTTTCTCATAAAAGTTAAACAGTGTTGCTGCAGATAGGCTGGAAAAGACAGCCCCCTCCCTCCCTGCCAATCCCCATCTCAGAATGGGTGCCAGTCCCAAAGCTGCTCAGACGTCCCTGTTCCTGGTCACACTCGTGTGTATCACCGATGTTCTTTGTAGACACAGATTGGTGCGTAGCTTGAGTCCGACCCTGTGGTACTTTCATGTTACGTTCTGTCTTCGAGCTCTTCCATCACCAAACGTAGACAAACCTAAATCATATTAGAGTAATTTTTATGTCATCAAATCTAATTAACTTTATCCATAATTTGGATGTGTGTGTGGAGATCTAGACTCTTTGGAGCAGGCGGGTCCCTGGGGCCACCCAGCTGGTGTGGAAAGGGGACTCTGGATGTTTTGTGGCAGGCTGGCTGGCACCTGGCAGGGACTCTTGAGTCAGTTTGACAAGGGGAAACAGATCTTCTCCAAGAGATTGTGACTCACACCAGTTCTGCTCAAAACGTCCAGTCATTTGTGTGCCGGGCTCTTATGTGAGAGGTGGCTTGAGGGCCTTCCTTGAGATCTGAGCCGAGCAATGAAGAACGCAGGGAATTGTTCTCCCGAAGCCTGCTTTATACTTTTGCAAATCCTTCTCAAAGGAGATTGCTCAAGGGGCTTGGGGATGGCTCAATGATGAAGTGCTTGTCTAGCAGGATTTAAGTCTGATCCCAGCACCCACACACAATGCTAGCATGTCAGCAGGTTCTTGTAAATCCAGCACTAGGGAAGGAGAGACACTGCTCCTGGCAAGTCAGTCAAGCCTGTTGGTTAGCTCCAGGTTCACTGACAGACGCTGTCTCAAAAAGAAAAAATGGAGAGTGAAGAGGAAGACACCTGACATCAAAATCTGATCTCATGTATATAGACACGGACACATGTGCACACACACATATATACACGCACACACACATACAGACACACAAAAGACACATTTACACACAGACACACATACATGCACACACATACATATATACAATAGACACATATACACACAGACACATATACACAGATACACAGACACACACAACAGACACACAGATACACAGCAGACACATGCACACACAAAGAAACATACTCATACATACACACATAGATATACACAGACACATACAGACATACACACATATGCACATACACACAATGGGGAGTGGGGGGAGCAAGGTACCCTTTTCCTGTTTCGTTGCTGAGATGAGAAGGGAGACCCAGGAAAGGAGACGAAACGGGACTAAACATTACATCATCACTGTCGTGGGCTGAGACATCGTGGGAAGCATCTGATGACAAATCGTTAAAACTGTCTCTGTGCTTGAGTTTGCCAAGCCCCAGCAGACCTGGACTTGACATTTCTGGCTACACCCTGGCGTGCAATGACAGTTGTCCCTAGAGTAGCAGTTGCTGTTGGAATGCTGTCATGACTTTGGTCCTTGTTGCTGAGAAAGAGAGATGGCATGCTTTCTTGGCTTTACAGGTTGCAAGCTAACTGCTGTCGTTCTTTTCCTTCCAAGGTATAGAGGACAGGCCGTTTCTTTTCAGAATAGCAGAACACAGACACGCATAGACCCATGGTGTAAGGATGATGCCATTACAAATATGATGTCATCACAAATATGACACCATCACAAAGATGATGTCATCACAAAGATGATGTCATTGTGAAAATGATATCATAAAGATGTGATAGCCATGCCCAGTGTCCTGACTCTCTCTGCTCTTATTTCACAATGCAGTTAATTCCATAGGGAGGGAAATTCCTCAAGGAAGAAAGACTTCTTGTTTTTCTTCTTCCTTGAATATTGTTCCCCCACATGATATATATCATGTTTTCCCCTCCCTCAACTCCTTCCAGATCCTCTCTTCCTCTCAACCTACTCAACTTCCTGTTCTCAAACCAAAAGAAAACAAACCAACAAAAACAAAAACAAATTGGCAAAAAGTGTCCAAACCAAAGAAAAGGAAACAAAAATCAAACCAAACAAAACATGGAGTCTGTTTGGTGTTGCCTAACTCCTCCTAGGTATGAGGCCTGCCTGGAGTGTGATAAGCAGTGACACTCCGCTAGGTTTCCCTTTCTCAGCAGATAACAATTTGGAAGAGCTTCCTGGTGAAGGGTGGGAGCTGGTGTCCATTTTCCCTTCTCAGGGCTGGGATTTGCTCTGGTTTGAGCTCATGCAGGTCTTGTTTGTGCTGCCTCTGCCTTCTGTTGTGTCTGGAAGATTTCCTTGGAGTCATCTACCTCTGGCTCTTACAACCTTTCTGACTCCTTCCACATAGATCCCTGAGCCTTGAGTGCTGGGGAGGGATCCCCTTTAGGACTGAGTGCTCCTAAGTCAAGGGAAGAGAGACTTGTGATGCATTGCCTGGATATTTTATAGACTTGTTGCCATCAAGTGAGTTCAAGAATTCCTCAGAGCTCTTGCCCATGTGATTTATAATCTGGTTCTAATCACTGACAATGGTGGCCCGACACGGAGTTGACTGTTTCTGGCCTTCAAGGAAACAGGCTTGTGGGAGAGAAAGATGTTAGGAAGAACATGGTGTATGTGTGTTATCATAGCTCAGGAACTCTGACACTGGACAGGGCATGTGCTTCCACAGTGATTTCCTCTAAAGATACATCCATCCCTTAAGCACTGTCAGGTTGATCACACAAAGAACAAGCCAGAAAGATAGCTATCTCTTTATTATCTGTCTTTTAGCTTTGAGGAGTCCAAGTATATCCTGGAGTAGCCACACTGTAGCACAGGAGCCATTCCTACTGAGTTACTCAGTTTTCTATAACTGTAACAAAATGCTTGAGGCAGATAATGATAAAAGGGGGAAAGGTTTACTGGGATTTGCAGTTTTAGATGATCCAGCCCATACTCATTTGGGGCTGAAGTGATAAACTTACCAGGAAGCATCATTATGGTGGCAGTGTGTTAGGTTACCATGGTGGAACCTTTCATGCTTGAGGGACATCAAGGTCATGACCCTAATGATCCAACTAACTCCCACTAGGCTCCACCCCTTAAAAAAGGCTCCACTGACTTGCGACAGTGCCAAGCTGTAGTATGTGCTTTTAATAGGTGATACTGGGTAGGACATTCACTACTAAAACTGTGCCATCTGCTGCAGGGAGAAGGCAGAGCCAGCCTGAGGCAGATGGACAACCCTATCTGGAATTCGCCCTCTAGCCCTTACCACATACCTGCAGGATGAGGACTCATCCTGGCCACAGGGATGAGTGTCCAGTGTACATTAGCCTCTATTTGCTGTATTTCAGACTAGCCCTGTTTGTTTGTTTACCCATTCATTCATTCATTCATTCATTCATTCATGCATGCATGCATGCCATGAAATGGGATGACCTAGCACTGCACACCCAGTGCTCAATTTTCAATTCTGCTCCCCATGGATCGCCTTTGGTTGCTGATTACCAACAGAGGGGAGGTATGTTTCCCTTCAGCCCACCCTTCTGTTTCTTTCTGTCCCCCCACTACCCCTGCTACAACCCCTGCAGTTGAGTAAACCCAGAATCAATTAATCTCTCAGTATTAATTGAGTTAATACTCAGTATTAAACCCAACCTCAGTATTAATCCCTCCCAACGTGGGGTGTCCCAGGGAGCACGAAGCTAAACACACAGTTACAGTAAACTGCCTACTGTGAAATCTCAAGGTACTCTGGCCCAAGCTTTTAATTAGAAAGTCTCTTCCAGGTGCTGCTTCTCTAATAGCTGCGGAGGAAAGTTAAAATTGCATGTGAAAGCACAATTTGTTACTATCATTTTTAAAGAAGCCATTTTGAAACAGTGCATCAGAAACAGAAATGTTTCCTGGGTAGGACGCCCACAGTCTTGGGTTCTTGTTGCAGGCTCTCATCCTTAAGTGCAGCAGGGGGCTCAGTACTAATCATTGTCAGCCCTGGGTGACTCATGCATTCCTGGCCACTCTGTGTTTATGTGGAATATGGAAACCATTGCCCCCTCTTTCTTCCATGCCTTGATTGAGCAGCTGAGGTCCTCACTTGTTATTTTTAAGGGGCCTTACTTTTGGGGCTCCAGCTGGGGCTAGAGGAGGGACAGCTGGCAGTATGGCCCAGGCTAACATTCCAGAAGTTATAACCTCCTTGGGATCCGAACCCAGGACCTCCCACGGAAATGTGAACTCTTCTCGTCTATGGCTCATTTGTCCACCATGGGGAACACGGAAACTGGGGTAGCAGCAGAGCAGCTGAACTGAGAGAAAAAGGACTCTTGTCACCTTTATTGGGAGCCTTGTGTTTTATGTCCTATGGTGTTTTCTTTTCTCCCTCACTCCAGATGCCCATCTGTTTGGGAAGTACAGGGCTGGGGACAGGGTGGCTGAGTTGTGAGAGGCTGCTGAGAAGGGAAGAAGTGTGTCCTTCTCCTCCACTACTGCTTTATGTGTTTGTCTTTATGGGTGTGTGCGTGTTTTACTCGCAGTGTTTACATGTAGGTGCAGAAGGCAGAGGAAGTTACAGGCATTTGTGTGCTACCTGATGTTGTGGGTGCTGGGGACCCAAGCTGGATTCCTGGAGCTTAGCGGCCGAGCCACCTCTTAAGCCCGCTCCTGTTGTAAACAGCATGCTCTTTTTGAAAAGAAAGTTTTAACCCACAAGATTTAAGGGCTGAGTTTGGCAGATGATCACAGACTGTCGAGTTGAAGGGAGGCTGCTCCCCCGGTGGCGTCCGTGTGACATTCCCATTCCGCCAGCTTTCCTGTGTCTTGGCAGATGGAGTTTCTTCCTCCCGAGCAGAATGTTTCTCCAACTGCACAGTTAGAGCCGCCCCCTGCATGCACCACGATGCGTGGCTAGGTGTCATGATCATTTATGGGGGGAAGGGCCCCAAGTGATTAAGGCATCCAGCTTCTACAAGAAAAAGGAGTGAGCTATTTTTGTAGAAGTTTTCTATAAAAGACTGTTTGGAAGCTTGGGTTTTGTATGAAGGCAGAATTTTTTTTTCCTATGGAGGCTTAAATATTTGTGTGTGTAGGTTTATGTGCGTGCGTGCGTGTGTGTGTGTGTGTGTGTGTGTGTGTGTGTGTGTGTCCTTGATTGTAGTTTTGATGATTGAACCTAGTGCATGCTGGGCAAGCACTCCTCCACTGAGCTCCTTCCTCAGCTCTGGTGCTGGCTTTATATAAAGAAAGTGAATGCTTCACACATTGGTGAGCTGAGCTGCAGCCGTCTGAAGCACCTAGTACCATGTACCCAGACGTGTGCCATAGCACAACCCTGAAGCCATTCACTTTCTGAGGGATCAGACAGTAAGTAGTAAGTACAGGATGCCAGGTCCAGGAGGGCAGAGGGCAGGGGCTGGGGCTGCCGGAGTGGGGGCAGAGGTTGGGATGTGAAGAAAGGGCCTTGAAGAAGAGGAGGAGCCTCGGGGAACTGTGGGATGAGAGAGTCCTCTGGGCGCACAAGAACAGATAGCACAGCAGTACAGAGGTGTGCTTCATTTCACTGGCGAGCAGGAAGGTATCATGGGAGAAAGCTGGTCTGTAGGGTGGCAGGGGTAGGGTGGCAGGGGTAGGGTGGCAGGGGTAGGGTGGCAGGGGTAGGGTGGCAGGGGTAGGGTGGCAGGGGTAGGGTGGCAGGGGTAGGGTGGCAGGGGTAGGGGTGGGTTGGAGGTGCAGGGGTCGGGTGGGGGGAGGAGTTTGGTTCTCCACTTGGGCCAGCTTTTTGAAGCCTGTGGCTTCTTCAGTGCAGTTTCATCCTGTTATTTCTGTGGGAGTTCCATGAGCGAGCAGGGCTGATCTCCAGTTGTCCCTCCCAGTGTCTGCCGTTTGACTACAGGAATCTGAACCTCATCTGCAGCAGGAATTTGTAAGCTGCTTTGTGCACCCGACAGGTTGCCTGCGCGCATCGCAGGAGCTATCTGGATTTGAGAATGAAAGACAGACAGACAGACAGGCACACACACATACACACACACACACACACACACACACACACACACAGACACCCCAGTTAATTTTAATATGCCTTGACTAGCTCCAAGGCTGGGCAGTTCTAGTCCTCTACTGGGCTAGCATACATTTTCCTCAAGTACTCCTGGCTCAGCACCTTTTAAATGTATATATTTTATCTTTGCTGCCGTATTACATTCTGGGCAGTCCCTCCTATAGAGCTGTTTTCCCTTTCTACCTACAACTTGGATGAATTTTCTTCTGCATCTCTAAATCTGATTCATCTCCCTCTGACACATAGTGATCTGCCTCTTTCCTCTCTCCCAGTTCTTAGCCCTTGCATACCTGCCCAGCCATTGGCCATTGTCTCTGATCGATCAAAAACCAATTGAGAACAAGAATCTTCAGCAGTTTGGACATGGAGATTCCTGATTTTGGGGAGTGGATTAAATAAAAGCATTAGAACCAGTCCCCAACACTCATCCTTTGAACTATGGAAAGGAAATTGGGGGAGCCACACTGGCATATTGGGGTCCTGGGAAGATACTGAATTAGAGAGAGCTGGTCCTTCCTTGGGACACTAGGTCTGTGCATATTGAGGGGAAGAGACCATTTAACCTACAAGCCTGTGCACTGGGCTGCTTATGATGTCCCAAGCTCCCTGACATTGGTGAATTGTCAGTACTGATCGCTCTGTCCTACCAGTGAAGACATTTTGCAGCTGCACTATATAGAGGGATTTGAGAGATTGTGTGTTTTAAGTAAACGGTGGCAAACCAGGATACTCCAGTAGGAGTCGTGTGTGTGTGTGTGTGTGTGTGTGTGTGTGTGTGTGTGTGTATGTGTGTGTGTGTGTGTGTGTGTGTGTTCAAAGTAAATGATGGCAAACTAGGATACTCCAGTAGGAATCATGTTGTATGTGTGTGTATTCAAAGTAAATGGTGGTAAACCAGGATATTACAGTAGGAGTCGTGTGTGTGTGTGTGTGTGTGTGTGTGTGTGTGTGTGTGTGTTTAAAGTAAATGGTGGCAAACCAGGATATTCCAGTAGGAGTCATGGGTGTGTGTGTGTGTGTAGGTATATGTTTAAAGTCAATAGTGGTGAACCAGGATACTCCAGTAGGAATCATGTTGTTAATCAAGTTGTACCCACATTGATTGGTTAGTGATGGAAAGGTTTTAAGGGTGGGTTTTTCTCTGAAATGCAGTGGATGTTTCCAAATGAAGTGGGGTGTTTCATGTAAAATTGTGTTTTTTTTGTTTTTTTTTTACATCAGTGTCAAGATGTGACCCTGTAGCCGGAGGCTGTGGCTGTGCTGTTTGACAGTTATGACAGATAAACAGAGACGTTTGTAGTTCTCCTACAGGACTGTGGGTTATAGCATCTCATTTACCAGACTCAGTGGGCTGGGCTGTCCTCTTTATATATATATGTCCTTTTTCATGTATGTGAATCTTCATAATATTAAGTTGTTTTTCCTCTGATTTTGGGGGGGGTCTTTCTAAGGCATTTCTTTCCTTATTTTGTGCTCCTGGCAGGCGTTCAGACTACTCATGGGTTAATGATCTCTCCATTCCTTGCTTACGGAAGAATGAAATATTCTCAGTGCTGGTGGCAGGCATTCTGCTAGTGGCAGGGCCTGTTAGGACCTGTGCAGGGCCTGTGTGCTTGTCTTGCTGAGCGACCTCAGAATGTCACAATTGTAAAGTCACCATCCTTAAATTTTAAGGTGACTGATATCTGTCTTCATTCCTTTCTACTTCCTTTTGCAGGTGGAAGATATTTTTGCTTTCCAAAGGAAAAGTCAGGCAGCCCTGGGAAGGTTTCTGGGAAGGCCTGTGTCTGTGCTTTACTGCATGTGCAGACGAAATGCTCATTGAAACACTCACACTATACGTTTCAGGGTTATGGAACAATGGATTATCCTTATTGGGGAAAAGGGACCCGGAAGTGTCCTTGCTCACCTTCAGGTCCAGTGTGGGTGGGGTGGAGGGTACTGGAGAAGTATCTCTGATCACAATTTATTTTTCTCCCATTATCTTTAGTGATCGTGGTTATTTGTTGAGCATCCGTCTTGTTACGGCACAGCCGCTGGCATGATGAATAGTTTCTTTCCAAAAAGTAAAGCTGGCATCGGCGGAGGTTGGGCGTGGGGAATGGTTGCTCAGCCGCAGGGACACTGTCCGGTCCCTTGAAGGGTGACATTTGTTAGAGATAGGCTTGTAAGGTGAAGTACATGAGGTATAGAAGGTGTCAGATGCAGGGCCCAGCCTGCTCATCGCTGTCCTTTGGCGGGTGCTATCCTAGAACATCTGTTACTGTGGTGAAACCCTGACCTAAAGAAACTTGGGGAGCAAAGAAAGGGTTGCGTTCATCTTAACTGACAGTCTGTCATCCAGGGAAGCCAAGTGAGGAACCTGGAGGCCGGGGCAGACACCATGAGGGAATGAGGCCTACTGGCTTGCTCCTTCTGCTTTGCTCAGCTACTCTCTTATATAACCCAGGCCCACCTGCCTGGGGAGGCGACTGCCCACAGTGGGCTAGACCCTCCTGAATCAATTAGCCATCAAGAAAATGCCCTGCAAACATGCCCAAAGGCCAGTCGGATGGAGGTAACTCCTCAGTTGAGTTTCCCTCTTCCCAGGTGACTAGACCTTCCCAATTCCATCAGGACTCTGCTGGTCAGGAGGATTGGGGGAGGGAGCTTGGGGACTTTCCAGATGGCTGTGAGCTGCTGAGTGCCATGGCTGGGTAAGAGATGGTGTGGGCCCCAGGAGAGACTGGGGAAGCTTGGATATATTTCCTGCAAGTCAGGCTACTGGGTCTGAGCCTCCCAGGGAAGACAGCGGGTTCTGGGGTTGCATGAACCTGGCCTTCTAGACCAGTTCTGCCACTTTCTGGCTATGTCATTATCAGGAGGTTTCTTAGCTCCTTTTGCTTGCTTTGGTTTCCCCGCAAGGGAAAGGGAGACAGTGGGACCCATCTCTTGGCTTCTAGGTATGGTGGCCGGACTTCTGTTTACCTTATTTTATAAGTACAGTGTGTGCTCAGAGAGGCCAGCCCCCTCAGGCTCTGCCCGCTCTCTAGCTCCTCCCACTCTCTGGCTTGCTGATAGCCACTGTGACCCCAGCAGGAGATAACACATCACAGCACCCTCTTCCCACGATTCTCACTTCCTTACCACACCGTTGCCTGTCTGGTGTAGACTTTGAACCTGGTCTGAACTTTTGGTATCGTATTTGATCCGTCTCACCTTTTGTTGATGGTCTTGTCCTCTCACCTTCCTTCTGTGTAGCCCTGGCTGTCCCGGAACTCACTTTGTAGATCAGGCTTGCCTTGAATTTAGAGATCCGCTTGTGTCTGCCTTTCAAGGACTGGAATTAAAGGCACGTACATCAGCCCTTCTGTGTAGCTTCGCCCTTTAGCTCTCCCAGCCATTCTTTCCAGTCTGCTTGTCTTGTGTACGCACTTGACTAATGTTTCCGGCCCATGCTGAACTGGAAATGTGTTCCTCTGAGTACCAGCTCCGTGTCTTGGAGCAGTGGGCTATAATTTATAGGTCTGGTCTGTACCCTGGTGATAACCCACGGCTCTCCCTGGTTTAACTGAGGAACCAGGGGCGGTGGGAGTCGTGGCATGCTGTCCATCAAGCTTGATTGCCTTGTCTCCTTCTGTCCTGCACCATTGTCGTCTCTGGCCAGCAGGCCCTCCATAAAAGTTGACTGAGAGATGCCTGCCTCTAACTTAGTATTTTGGAAGTTACACAGGAAAAAAATAAAAGAGGGACTGGACTGGGCCCCCATCAGTTATTGGGAAGTTCTAGAAGGTTGTAGAATCACAGTACTGTACTCCCGTGCTGTTTGGAGGTACTATTTGTTGTAGTTCCAAATGTGACCAGGTTCCACACTTACTGCCTCGTCTCCTCTGTCGTCTGTGTCTCTAGGAGAGCTCCAGTGTGTAATTTCTTTTTTCTCATATATATATATATATATATATATATATATATATATATGTATGTATGTATGTATGTATGTGTGTGGGGTGCATGAGCACATGTGTGTGCCCCCATGTGCTCTTAACAGTGGCCAGAGAAAGAAGTCAGGTGTCCTTGGCCTGTCAATTTCCCTGAGACAGGTGTCTCAGTGACCCTGGACGGGGGCTGGCAGTCAGTGAGACCCAGGGGTCCTCTTGCCATCTCCCCCCACACTGTTGGGCTCATAGGTGTGTGTGTGTGTGTGTGTGTGTGTGTGTGTGTGTGTGTGTGTGTCTTCTTATATGGGTGCTGGGGATTCACCCTCAGATTCTTGTTCTTGCTTAGCAAATGGATTTACCTGTTGAGCTCTCTCCCCAGCCCTGGCTCTGGGCTGGACTGCTACAGTCGGCTGATCATGTCTAGCAAAGTCCTCAACCCGCATCATATGGGGGTGGAAAAACAAAAGATCCACTGGGTGTGTAGAAGACAACACCAAGGTACGCTCCTTAGGCATGCTCTCCTGGTAACTAATCCAGTCCCATGAGAACGGCATTATCCCTCTTTAAGGCCTAATCCCCTCCTAGAAGCCCCGCCTCCCAGGACTGTGAGGCCGGCAGCCACATTACAATCAGCATATTCAAGTAACAGCACCCGCCAAGTCTTACACAATACCCAGCACAAACCTAGGACATTTGAACTCAGGTACTCCACAAATAAGAACCTACCCTATGTTTGACTGTCGTCCTTGTTGGGGAAATGGTGTCGAGCCAAACACCCTTGGTTCTTGTCCTTATAAACTGTGGTGTTGTGGAGCCATGGTCCACAGGGGAGACCCGAACATTGGCTTCCACAATGAGTTGTTGAATGAAGACCCACAGGAAGGGGCATGCGCTGTGGAGGGATTGAACTGAAGTCTGAAGGCCCAGGCACAGAGGCAGTGGGTACTTAACCATTTAGTAGCCATTCCTTTTCTGTTCACAGAGTTTGCTATTCAGTGCTTTATTGAGCTTAGCTGGTGACAGATAATAATTAGCCTTGAAATCTCTGTGTATCCAAATGTGCTATTATGGGCTGTGTTTTCTAAATCTAACTTATGTGTGAATAATATGTGTGTTGGGCTGAGCGAGAGTTACTGCATTTCATGTAAAGGGCAGCCAGCCAAAGCACTATGTGAGCTTTTAAATTTGCACTTGGGGCCAGTTCTGTCTGTCAAACCTATCCAGGCAGTTTGTCACCTCGAGGATAGCGCTGTCTGGGCTTGCCGTCCCAGGGCAGGTGCTCTTCACTGTAATTCATATGATGTGTATTTGTTCTTGAAGTTGTTTTTGTTGAAACCTGAAGAGCCAGGTGCCTGCTGCTGGAGCGCGGACAGATAGGTGTATTGGAAATTTTCTGAGTAAAGCTGGTTAACACTGACAGGGACTCCCACCCTTCAGCTGAGCACAGTAGGCTTCCTCAACCTGAGAGCAGCACGGAGATGTGTCTGTGTACACACACCAGCATTGGTGGTGGCTGCTGTGCAGTGCATCTGCTGGTCCTGCCCAGGAGTGGGGAGGCTAAGGCAGGGATTTCTAAAGTGAGACAGTTGACAGGAAGGGCAGGTGTAGCTGCTCATGGCTGCCTCAGTCACAATGTTACAGCCGGCCTGTCTGGTCTGATCAGGTCAAGGGTCAAAGGAAGAGCAGTCAAACTGTTACTTTCTTCACTTGTAAGTTTTACACAGGGAAGTCCTGAGACAGTTACTTCTGTCTGTCTGGGTCTTTCCACAATGTTGATGTTTTACGGCAAGTTATTACTGATATATAGCCATGACTTAAAGTTTATAAAATAGCATTAAAGTGTATATATTTCAAAAGAGACTTATTTTCTTTATTTTTAATTACCTGTCTCTCTGTCTGTGTGTGGCTCTGTGCCTGTGTGAGTGCAGTTGCCTGCAGACCCCCGGAAGCCGGAATTGTAGGCAGGTGTGAGCTGTGAGTGCTGGCTGCTGAATTCTGGTCCTTTGCAAAAGCAGTACATATTCTTAATGGCTGAGCCATCTCTCCAGCCCTCAAATGAATCAGTTTTTAATAATTCAGTAGTCCACAGAGTGACACAGATTTGGCAGAATCCTGAAGATGGTGCTTGAATGACCAACATTTGGAAATATCACTTTGGTTCTGTCTGTATTGTCTCTCTGTCCTTTAACATTTGGTTTTGTTCGTATGCTAATGTCTGGTAACATGGTACTACTTCCTGTGGCTATAATGAAACAGTGAGTGCCCTGGTTGGTGAGGAATTGGAGAATTGAGAACCTTTATAAACCTCTGATAGGAAAGTAAATTGAAACAGCTCTTCAGAAACAGTGTGGCAGTTTCTGAAACCGTTAAATGTATCATTACCATAGTTACCATGTCTCAATAAGAGAATTCTTTTTGCATAAAAACCTGTACACAAATATTCATAGCAACATTTTTTATAGGATCTAAAACATAGAAACTGTCCAATCAGATGTCCGTCAGATGAATGGATTAATAAAAAGAATGTAGTATCTCTATCAGTGTAATATTAGTCCTGAAAAGCACTAAAGTACCCATGCATAATGTACCATGGATAAACTTTGAAAGCCTGCTTCTCGAAGTAAGCTAGGCACAGAAGTATAGCTTGTGGTGCTTATTCTGTTCATTGTGTGTATTTAAGGTTTTGTTTCTTGTCGAACTAAGGATCATCTTACAACTCCATGTATATGTAAGTTCAGAATGGGTAAATCTCTAGGGGTTGGTTAGCGATGACTGAGACTCATGAGGAAGGGGGACAGAGGAGTGACAGCTAACACTGATAGAATTTCTTTGGGAGGGGGTGATGGGCATGTTTTCAACTTGAACAGTGGGGTTGGTTGTACAACTCTGCCTGTACTGACAACCACCAGCAAAGAACATTAAAAAGGCAAATCTTAAGGTATGTGAATGGTATTTTAATGGTAAGTATCTGGGTACAGAAAGCTGGTGGCTGGTCACAGGAGGCTTTCCCTTACGTTGTGCCTCTGCTGCTGATGGTATTAGTCTGAGCTGACTCAGAGGGCATCTCCTGTGTGTGGAGGGAAATGTCTGTCCCACCCAAAAAGCGTTTGTTCTGTGGGAAGAGCCATGCCTTTCCCAAACAGGAAGAAACAGAGATGATTAAAGTCCCATTATCTGTGAATCTTCCAAGCAGAGGGAGGAAGGGACACGAGGGGGAAGCCTTCAGTTGCTGTTTGTCTTGCCTAAGGACTGGTTTTGAGAACCAAGGTCTTCTGGGGCTCTCCATGGAAACAGGATAGCCGCTGTCTCCAAATCTTCCCTTCTTGGCTACCTCTCATGTTCCTGATTCTTCCTCCCCACACTCCTTACCGCAAGCTTTCTCTCTGGAGAGTAGTTCAGACTATCTTCCTCCCTCATTCTCTCTTGACTTTCCTATCACAGATGGTCTATAGCTTCTTTGAGCCCCAAACATGGTCCCGAGGACCCCCGGTTATTAGTACTTCCAAACTCTCCAGTATGGCATTCGTGCTGCTGTTTCTCTGGGCCAGGTGCTTCCTTTGTGTGTAGTGAGGCACAAGTCAGAAAGAGCTGGAGCCACTTGAGAGCTGCGCAGTCCAGTGTCTGTCCTCTGCCACCGTAGGCTATACACACACATAAACTGATCTGTGTCGACTTACCACTTCTTCCCGCTCGTAGCCATGAGTCTCTGCCTTTGTTTTGCTCTGAGATGGTAATGGCATACAGAGACGGTCAAGTATACTATCTGATCCCCAAAAGGGGATCCTTTTTTGGTGCAGATGTTTGGGGACAGCTGGGAGAGAGTTGAGAATTCTTCCAATAATTTTAAACCTTCGAAACAGGTCATTTTATGTGGGGTGTTCCTTCCCTTCCCTGTCAGATGTCTAATGCTCTGAAAGGCCTCTTCTTGGAGTTCGTAAGTAAAAGAGCTGAGAAGGAATCCTACCCTGAAACAATATTGAGTCTGTCTCCTCAATATGGAGCGTCTTAGAGAAACCCTGGGCTGACAGGTTCTCAAATGTGTTCTCTGACCCCCATGGTGGGAGATCCATTGCTTTGTGCATGGCTGTGAAGACTCCCAGGGGCCCACAAGGACATTAAGCTGGGTCTGCTTAAGTGATGAGTGCCATTTCCTGCTGCATAAAACTGTCTTTTCCATAGCATTGACAGGGATGCCTGTAAGTGTTCTGTATCGGAGGTCAGAGGGTGACATCTGGCCTGGAACGAACCAGCCCCCAGCCGTGAGCCCTCGCTGTGCAGAGGTGTGTGCGTGTGTGTGTGTGCGTGTGTGTGTGTGTGTGTGTGTGTGTGTGCTGTCCGTCAGGTGGAAGGAGACATTGAATTGCTACCCTGTGAATGTGGTTCTTGTATGCTGATGAATCTTAAATCTGCTTTATTCTTTTGAGTTTTCTTTCTTCTTTGCTTTTTTCAGGTTTTTTTTTTTTTTTCCTTTTCAAGACAGGGTTCCTCTGTGTAGCCCTGGCTGTCCTAGAACTCACTCTGTAGATCAGGCTGGCCTCAAACTCAGAGATCTGCTTGCCTCTGCTTTCCAAGTGCTGGGATTGAAGGTGTGTGCCACTATACCCGGCTTTCTTTGGATTTTTCTACCAGAGAAAAATTGAGTTTCATTCAACCAGTCTTGGGTGAGATGTCTGGATCGTTCCATTTTGCATCATAGATAAAGTTAGGTAAGCAGTTGCTCACGTAGACCAATGGAGACTGAGGTTGTAGACAAGCTCAGAGCACTCCGAGGGCCACACATGCATACTGGCTCCCATAGGGCCTTTTCCTGGCTCAGGGTTTTGCTTCCTTTCTGGTATGGGATGCAGGCTGTGGGCACTTATGATGTTTCCATAGGCCAGGTGCTCTTCTCCTGTGAAGCTCAAAAAGCCTTTTAGATGTGGTCTCTCTTCCTGTGTCCTCTAGCTTTGAGGGAAGGCCAGAAGAGAGATGTGGTCTCTCAGGCCCTGTCTCTGGGAGGCTAATGGCTCTGCATCTCTACAACCAGCCTTAGTCTCAGCTGAGCAACACACAACCTGGCTTTATGCACAAATGGTATTTTAAGTTGAACCCAGAGCCAGGAAATATGTGATATTATGAGTGCTTGCTCTCACTGGGTCTGTGTGAACACACGCTCCTCACAGGTTCACTGTGTACAAATGGTGCCTCTTCCTTGCCTTGGTGTGATGATTTGAATGAAATATCACTCATTTTCTTGTACCCGAATACTTGGCCCCTAATTGGTGGTACTGATTGGGTAGGTTTAGGAAGTTTGTCCTTGCTGGCAGAAGTATGTAATTGGGGGTGGGCTTTGAAAAGTCATGTGTTGTTTCCAGTGAGCTCTCTCTGCTTCCTGTATGTGGTTCCAGATATGAGCCAGCCCTCAGCTCTCACCTTCAAGTCCAGTTGCCATATGCTGGCACTCTTCCCCTCAGTGATGCTGATGCCCTCTGGAACCATAAACGCAAATAAACCCTTCCCTTTGACAAGGTGCTTGGGTCATGGTGTCTTATCTCAGCAGTAGAGAAGGAACTAAGACACCTAGTGATGGGGTTGACTTTGTAGTAGGCAGCTGGAACTTTCTGTTCACATGATGAACAGAAGATGGTGAAGGTGCAAAGAAGGCAGCATGGGAAGAGAATAAAGTCAGAATTCAGTACAGCCTGGGTGGAGAAGATGGGGTTGATGAAGTGACCATGTCATCTATGCCTGCTGGGCCCCATGGCTAGTCAGAGCCACAGAATGGGTCTGTTCCCAGCTAGGGCATGTAATTAGCAACACTGAAGTAGCAGCAGGCAGTGGGCATCTGTGTTGGTCCTCACAGTGTGGTACAACCAGAATATCCTGGAGAATTGCCTGCCCATGTCCAGTTCTCCCCTCGGGGTAGCCAGGCCCACTGTGCACAGGGCTGGACTGGAGGGAGGGAAACTTAGCTAGGTTGGTTGTTGGTGAGATCATACAAAGAACATACATCTGGGAGCAGCTTAGGAGAGCTGGTTTAGCTTTTTGGGGGGGCTATTTAAGCCTTTGTTGGGTGAGTAGAGGCTACCAGGGTGAGTGCACATCATTGGCTGGGGCTAGGGTGCTGAGGATGCCTCATTTGTATGAGGAAGAATTCTAGGTGTGACTGGACATGACCTTATAAGGGGGAAATGAAGTTAAACCTGGCTACCAGCTATATGCCCTCCTGTGGTGAGGAAAGGGTGGAGAGTACAGGGTTGTATGTGCACTGAGACATGCAGGCACAGGGCGGTGGGGGAGCGATCCTACTCCTGCAGATCTCAGGACCAGATTTCCTTGTTCTAGACCTGCTCCTCCTTGTCCCATGGCTCCCTGGCCCTCAGAGACTGAGTAGTTACTTCCGTTAGTAACCTTGGTCAGGACTGGGGAGATGGTAAAGTATCTACCATGCAAGCATGAAGACCCAGGCTCATACAGTGGAGGGGGAGCAGAGACAGGCCTGGAGTGTGCCCGCCAGCAAGTCTAGCCAATTGGTGAGGGCCAGGTTCAGCCTCAAAAGATAAATGGTGTGTGTGTGTGTGTGTGTGTGTGTGTGTGTGTGTGTGTGTGTTATCAAAGATAATTCCTGGCATTGATCACTGGCCTCCAATATACATGTACCCCATTTCCCACACTCCCTGGTTGTGAGAGCTGGCATTCTCCAAGCCACAGTTAGAGCAAACATGTGGGGATTTTGTGCCAGAGAGCTAGCGGGAAGTGCAGTGCATAGCTGGCAAATGAGGGAAAACTGAAATGAAAACCAAGGAGCCAGACAAGTGGATCTAGAGGGATCATGATGGGTGGGGCCTACAGCCTTACCCATCACCACCTCTCCAACCAGCTCGTCAACCTCGTCTGCACCTTTCATTTTCTTTGTCATCTATTGAACCTTTGTAACAGTGCTAGGGGAACAAATTTGTCCTGTGCAAGAGCAATCTCTCCCTCCAGGCTCCTATTCTGTGGTCTTGTGTGTAAAGTGTGTAGAAACCATATACATGTGAAACATCTAGGCAGATCCAGACATGAAAGGTAGACCAGTTGTCCAGAGGTGGCATGGAGGGACAAGGGGGAATGACTGTGGAAAGTTCAAGATTTTCTTGGTTGTTAAGAGTCTAAATTTGTAGCATAACACTGAATATACTAAAAAACACAGTGAATCATCCCCTTTGCCATGGTGAGTTGTGTGAGATCATGGGAATGATCTCAGCAAAATCACTGGTAAAAGCTCACAGTGGAGGTCGACGTGGCCTGCAGAGAGAGTTGCTTCACTCTCTCCATGGCAGCTGGCTGTCTGGCACCACAACTGTTTGGGGCTTCCTCTGCCCTCCACACCTGAGTGCCCATCTCCCCCCCTCACAGCCGGAGCAGCAGCTATGGGAGTCACTTTCTCGTTTTCAGACCCTCAGATGTCCCTGAGACACAGCAGCTTCTAACAGTTCAGCAGCCTGGAGAATGGCTGGATATGTGACCAGCCTCGTAACGTACGGGGCCCTTGACAATGCTCTGCCTCTCTCTTCTTTCTCCCCAGCCCCCTAAACTCTTACCTTTCCCCTCTCCCTCCCTTTCCTTTCTCTTTTCATCTGTCTTTACTTTCCAAACATTTAAATTATGCATTAACTATGCAACTGGCCCGGTTTTAAGGGCTTTGAGGATCATAACCTCTTTATACATTTTAATACATTTAATCATCCAGCCAACCCCCATGAGGAACATACTGTAAACCTTGCTTTTATACTAAGAAAGGCACAGAGTCAGACAGCAGTGGGGCCTCCCGCTTCTCCCCTGGGTGATGAACTGGGTATGTTGTGTCTTTTCTGGCTGCAGTTATTGACAGGTGACCTGTAGCTCACACCATGGCACCATTCCTGCAGGACACGGAAGAAGTAAGCACTGAGCACGCATGATCTCCGCAGTCTCTACTTGCCTAACCCTCCCTACCTCCACACTAATTTCTGCTTCGAGCACTCCAGGCAGGGATCCAGTGCCTAGAGAACAGTGTCCTGCCTTAGCTTTGCCTCTGGACTGGTGCTCCAATGACTCCCTGTCATTGAGCTGCTTTAAAAGCAGCCTGGCCAGCATGCCCTAGGGCCACCACAAGGATCCAGCGAGAGCTGTGGGGAGGTAGGTACCCTGGGAACAGAAGCCCTTATTCATTCAGGTTAATTGAACCCTCAGCCTCGGAATTTGGACCATGCAGTTTGATATGATGACTGGGCTGGAAGAGGCTTATCCAGGGGCAGTTTTCCATGGGGTTCCTGAGGGCAGGAGATAGATCTGTCTCGTGTGGAACTTTCCACTGGATAAGACTGACAGCAAGAAGGAGTGAGGCTGTGGTCCAGGTGTCAGGCGTGTTGCTGGAACCATCATGTCAGTGTGCTGGACTGCTTGTCCCTGATGCTGTGAGCTTAAACTCGCTGTGTAGGGGACTGGCGAATGCTCCTTTTTATTCAGCCTAAGATGGTCAGCGGTGTGTGTGTGTGTGTGTGTGTGTGTGTGTGTGTGTGTGTGTGTGTGTGTGTCAGTCAGGTGGAAGGAGACATTGAATTGCTACCCTGTGAATGTGGTTCTTGTATGCTGATGTTTTTGTACGTGCACACACACCATAGCTCATGGGGGGTCAGAGGATAACTTTGTGCAGTTGATTCTCTCCTTCCACCTTTATGTGGGTTCCAAGGGAGTGAACTCAGGTCATCAGAATGTATGGCAAGTGCTGTTAGAAACTGAGCCAACTTGCTGGCCTTGTTTTTAGATCTGTATAATCTGTACTTTGGGTGCAATACGCTATGCTAGAGATTCAAGGGCGCGAGTGGATCCTTGAAGCACTTCTTTTCTTCTCTTTCATGTTGCTCCCCCGCCCTGCATCACCGTCCAAGCACTGCAGACTTGGCAAGGCGCTTTGTTCTAACTGGAAGCAAGTAACCTCGAGAACCTGTGTATTTTTTACTTGAGCATCCTGCTGTGTATAATGATAACTCCACAATTCTGATTTTTGTTTCTGAAATCTAACAATATTTGCTTTTTCCTGGCTTGACTTTAACCACGAGACACATGTTTACAGAGGCAGCTACACACATGTCTACACATACACTGGTCAGTGCTGTGTTTTTCTCCCATGGACTCAGTATTTATTACACATGTTTTGATGAGGGCCCTAAGGAAGAGGGCTCATGGCTGTGGCTTAGGGAGTATGAATCATCATCCATTCTTTAGACCATTGGCACTTTAGTGGACTGATTTACATGTTGGCTTTCTTTAGTCATTTAGATAAGCATACATTTCTTAGGTAAACTCTTGAATGATCTCAGATAATGTCTACTTCTGTCCTTTTTCCTATCCCTACTTTGGACTCTTTGCTCCGTGACCAACACAGATGATGCTGGGAGAGAGGAAGATGTTGAAGAATGGAGGATGCTGGGAGAGGGGGTATTGGAGAATGGGAGTGCTGGGAGATGGAGGTGGAGGATGCTGGGAGGTGGAGGATGCTGGGAATGGAGGATGCTGGGAGGTGGAGAGGGGGTATTGGAGAATGGGAGTGCTGGGAGATGGAGGATGCTGGGAGGTGGAGGATGCTGGGAATGGAGGATGCTGGGAATGGAGGATGCTGGGAATGGAGGATGCTGGGAGATAGAGGATGCTGGGAGATAGAGGATGCTGGGATAATAGAGGATGCTGGAAATGGAGGATGCAGGGAGGTGGGAGGATGCTGAGAGGTGGAAGATGGGCCCTTCTGTAGTGTAGCAGGTTGTGCTGAATCTTCTTGGGTGGCACATGCTGGGTGTGAGAGGCTGCACCTTTGCAGCCAGTTTCTCTGTGAAAATGTTCAGCAAGGGTCAGTGTCCAGCAGATCAGACACTTTAGTGCAGGCAGATCCTTGAGTGTTTGTGTTGTGGATGATGGGAGTCCTGAGCTGAGGTTTCTGTCCTTTAACCTGTGTGAATGGATGTGTCAGTGTCAGAGTTTCTTCAACCATATATTGTCTTACACAGCGAATGCCAAAGAGTGGCTGCCTCTTGGCTATCTCTTCTGATGTCTTCAGAGAGACATCGGCCTTGGAGGATGTGAGTTACTAGCATGAAAGTGACTTAGCTTCGGGGAGAAAGTACCTTAGTGCTTACTGTCCCCACACAGCCTGGCTCTGCTTCTTTAAGTTGGAGTGGTCGACTGCATGCTGTGTCTTTAATAACTCTTCTTTAATGTACAAACCAGTTTTTCCAAACTTTTGTTTTATCACTAGTATTACTTTCCCCCATATCCAGTTTGCTATACTAAAAGTGATTTGCTCTGTGCTCCTCCAGTTCAGAATCAGTTGCTCATTCTGTAGACAGAAGAAAAAGAGCTTTGGTGGCTCTTCACTGAGCTTCTAGGGCACTCGACCTGCTGGCTAGATCTCCAGCTTGTGCCTGGTAGCTGTGCCTAGGGAAGGGGCGGGTGCCCTCCCTGCCTCAGAGGGGAGCGTGTGGAGCCCCAGCCTTCAGCTCATGCGGCAGAAAGCCTTCTCCTCCACAGCTAATACCTGTTTCTCTGAAGATGGAACAGATTTATTCATTTGCTAATTATTTTCTCAGCTCTGAGGATGTTTGGACTTTAGGTTTTTGAGTGGTTTCTTTCTTTTCTCCATAGAAGTAAAGGAAATTTGTTTCCTTTTCCTGTCTCTCGGAAGCATTCATTCTTAGACTTGTTGTAGGACTCCTGGCTCCTTGGTGCTTCCAACCCGTTGTTTAGACCTGATGTCTGGTCCTGGTGCACTGTCTTCAGAGTAGCTTAAATCCGCAGCTCTCAGGGGACAGGTTAGACCAGGGCTACAACTGGCAGTCTGTACTGCATGCGTACTGATCTGTAAGTGAGGTACCAGGAGTCAGGACACACCCTCCCTTAGGTAACAGGTGCACTCAACCTAGATGACAAATCAGGTTCATTCTGAGTCAACCATGGACAGGGGCACCTCCATTAGGGAGGTGGATCCACGACCGTACACATCAGTCAAAACTCGTCAAAATACATATCGGATATTGGCAGATTTTACAGTGTGCAAATTATATCTCAGTATGTAACTTCAGGAAGATAAAGGGAGTCTCCTGGAACATGTTCAGAATTTAAAATTCACTGTCAGACATATTAAGAGAAGTGAGGATAATTTGGGTCACTTAATTTCAGATAGACTGGCTTGGTCTGTTTTTCTGCCTGGTTGGTGTGTCACCACTGTGAACATGTCACCTCTGGAAGCTTAAGGCGAGGCCTGCGGACTTTTCTCTACAAAGGGCCAGGCTCCCAGGCTCAGTCCGGCCTTGGCACACCCACTCAGCACTGCTGCTGCTCAGAAGTATGCAAAGGGAAGCATACCTGTGCCCCACTGACAGGCCCACACCGGAACTGACCTCAGCAAAGCTGAGCATGAGCAAAGCTGTGATTGGCACCATTGGTGCTTTTGGGGGAAAGTCATCAGAAATGAGCATTCTCTCAGCCTCAGTTACTGGGTGAGTGGGTAGAAGGTGGGATCGTAGAGAAGTAGCACCATGTTTGCATGGCCTTGGCTGTGAGAAGGAAGGGTTTGCTCAGAGGACTTCCGGAGGGTTGTGAAGAGAAGGAGGAGACTGAACACAATACCTGTCTCCTAGATTCCTGTAGAACCCCAGGCAAGGGCCGAGTGTAGCTGTGACAGTTCAGAAGGAATGGTGGGGGTGAGGTTGAGTTACCTTCTGTTCCTGTAGCAGAATACCCGAGACAATCAGCTTCACAAGAGGAAAACTTTCAGTTGGCTCTCAGTTTTGGGGTTTTGTTCCTTTGCTGGTTGCTTTTAGGCCCTTGGTGTGGCAGCTCATGGTGGTGGGAGCGTATTGGTGTTGATAAGACTGTGTACACATCTCAACATCTAGAAGGAGCCCAGTATTTCCTTCATGGGTAAGTCCTGAGTGACTTACCTTCCTCCCCAAGTCACACTCCTAAAGTGTGGGTAGGGACCGAGACTTAGAGGCCTTTGGGGAGCTCTCTCTCTCTCTCTCTCTCTCTCTCTCTAGGGCCGTGTGAATGATGAGGGATGCCTAGCAGGTACAGGTGACTGCAGCGATGGACAGAGAGTGGGGACCTGGGATTGAGACCAGCAGGGAAGATGGTTTTAAGAATTGAGCCTAGCGTACTTTGTCAATGTCAAGGTCATTAACCCGAACAGGAAGATAAAGTGGCAGTGGGGGCCAGGGGGAGCTAGTGTGTATGTGTGTGTGTGTGTGTGTGTGTGTGTGTGTGTGTGTTTGAGCCTTATCATGAGAGGTGGTTGGTTCTTCACACATATGGGTCATGCTTGCTTTTCCTTAAGCAAGTGACTCTTGTGCACATAGCTCCTATAGGAAGTAGACTTTCAGGGGCTAGAGAGATGTCTCAGCATCTGGGGCTTCCAGTGGACTCAGGTTTGATCCCTAGCATGCACATAGTGGCTAAGAACCGTCTGTAGCCCAGTCCCAGGGAGCCTGATGCCCTCTTCTGACCCCTGAGGTGACCAGGCACACATGTGGTGCTGCACATGCATGTATATAGTCAAAACACCATGACATATAAAATAAAAAGTAATGCAAGTCTGAAAAAAATCGAAACCATTTGTTTCTACAAGTAATATAGCGAGTGCTACACTACTAGGCACATGGTATTCTTTAAGAAAGAAACAGTTTTAAAACCAAGAAAAGCTTTATATTGGTTACTTTTCTGTTGGCTGTGCTAAAGCCTTCAGCCAAGGCAGCTTACAGAAGGCTTGTGGTTCATGTATCAGGGTCACAGCAGGAGTGAAGCCAAGCACTCACATCTTGAACTGCAAGTAGGAAGCACAGAGAGCAAACTAGAAATAGCATGAGCCTTTAGACTCTCAAAGACAGCCTCCACTGATACTCTTCCTCCAAGAAGACCATACCTCCAGCCCTTTCAAACAGTTCTACCAGCTGGGTACAGACATTCAAAGTCCCAGAACTTTGGGGGTTATTTATCATTTAGACCATCACGTGTATATGTGTGTGCATTTGTATGTGTGCACATGTGTGTGCTATGAGAACCAGAAGACAACCTGTTATAGTCAGTTCTCTCCTGTTACTCTCTGTGTCCTGGGGTTTGAAACCACATCCTAAGGCTCGACGGCAGGTGCCTCTGTCAACTGAGCCGTCCTGCCAGCCCGGTTTTGATGTTTTTAATAGCTTGCCTTATATTATCTCTGATGTATAGCCACGACTTTAAGAATCTCGCTAGGACTTGGTGTGACAAAAACTTGTGTTAAAAGTAAATAACAAACATTATAATGGGCCAGAACCAGCCATTCGGACTTCAGCACTCTTCTTTCTCAGTATAGGGTGCTCGTTGGGTCCTTACACTTTCAAGCACATAAGAATCTGAGAAACCCAGTGAGCTTACCAGAGTTGGGTCACATTAGTAAACTGAAATTCTTCCTGATTTTTTTTTTGGGGGGGGAGGGTCATGACATATAAGTAAAGTTTTTACATTTTCTTTAATTTGTTACGTGGAAAAACCTAGTCTTCCCTGCAGACTGGGAAATAGAATTTAAGTTCTTGGTTGCTAAGGGCCCACCCCTTTCCCTGCCCCTTGCACTGGGGACCACCACCAACAAGAGGCTAGGTAATCGGGGTTGAAACTTACACAATTTCAGGTAAGTGTTAGAGAGGCCAGTGTGGAAACAGATCAGGAACGTCCCATGAAGGGCTGGAGAGGGGCTGTCATAGATGCTAAGATGGCCAGGGAGAGAACCTAAGAACGTAGGGACAGACAGGATACGGGGACAGCAGAAGAGGAGGGCAGGTTTGTTTTTGGTATGAAAAAAGGATATAGATTACCTGTGACATTTGGCAGTTGCTGGGTGCTTAGAGGTGGCCAGTTATGTGTGATTAGCTTTCATGTGTGACTTCAGCCAGCAGAAGGCTGGGGATGGGGCCTAGATGTAGCCTTTCATCTCTTCAAAGACGTCTATAGGCCCCCCTTGAGAAACGAGTGCGCAGCCCACCCTCTGTGAGGACTGGACTTCTCAAGAGTAACTAGCCACTTATTCTTGCTACCTACAAGAGTCCCAAAGTTGAGGACAACCTCTGGGCATGCAGGCTGTTAAGCTGTTCCTCCCTGTCCCTGAACCCCCAATGAACTTTGTCCTAGAGGGAACCATCTAAGGGTTAACAATGTCTGTCTTGGCAACAACTTCACACACACACACTTAGAAAGTTGAAGACTCAAATAAATCAAATCATGTGCTGTTTTTTTATTTCATAAAATTTGCAGAGTATCCGTTACGTGTTTTGTTCTGTGTTAAGCTCTTTATATCACTGACGTCTAGTTTTCATTATAATTATTTTCCGGGGAGTGTTAGTACTGAGCCTCTTACCTTTCTGGAGACAAGTCAGGATGAAAGGAGCTAGATCAGACTGCTGGCCTGCCCCCACCACGCCCTCGACACACCCTGTCCCGTCTCTGCCCCGCCCCTGCCCCACTTTCTTCAGGTTTCATTGTGTGTTTAATTGGATTTGGGCAAATGACATACTTTTAACTGAATTTTACTTAATCATACATCTCTTATAAATTCCTCAAAGACTGGATTGACAGTAGGTACACTTGTGAGCAGAGCAGCAGAATGGCTTGCAGCAGGCCCCAAAGCTGTTAGAGTGGTTTACTCATGTCTGAGCCCCCTCTACTGTGGGGCTGCGTAATAGTTTAAATTAGCTGTTTGTGAATGCCTAATTGTATTCTAAACAATAGGATCAATGAACAACAGGCCACAGTGCACTGGGATAATACAGCTCTGTGGCAGTGCTGTTTAAGAGACAGCCATTCAGTGTCTATGCTACCTTACAGGAAAGAGCGTGAACCACACTAGGGTATGTCCTTACGATGCTTGCACTCGATAATCCAGCTTCTCCGAGCTTCTGATGACTTGAGCTCAGACTGCTTACGCACCTTAGAAACCTCAAGGCCATGCTCAGTGTTCTGTGATCTTCGGTTGTCAGTTTCTGACTGTTGTAACCTGTGCTCTAGAATGTTCATTAAAACCCATTTAGGCTTCTCTAGGCCCCAAGTGCTTCCTTAGGGTCCTAGTTCTGCTTCTGACACCCTGTTCCCTCTGTTTTTTGTGGAAATTCAAGCAGGACTCTGGTCTTTTTCCTCACTTCTTACTTTACTGGGTGCTGTTTACCCAGTAGCCATGGTATATAGTTTGTTCATTGTAAAAAAAATTTTTAAGAGAGGTTTTAATGTATTCCACCTGGCTTCCAACTTACTGCATAGCCAAGACTGGCACTGAACATCTACCTTCTTGCTTATCCATCGGTTGAGTTGGGGGGTGCAGGTATGCTTTACCATGCCTGGTTTTATGTGGTGTTAGGGATGGAACCCCAACCTATGTGTGTTAGCCAAACACTGTATCACCCAGGTCACATACCCAGCCCTTTGCTGTAAGTTTAATGGTAGAGCTGATTCTATTGCACAAACTAACGTGAGCCAGTCTGTTAGCACTGTGCCTGAATTTTGAGTAGTGCTCTTTCCTGGCACCATGAGTAACATCTGTATGGGTCCCACTGGTCCATGAGGGGAAAGGTTATACGTGTGGATGAGTGTGAACTAGGACAGCTAGCTAGCTCTGTGTGCTTTGCCTCCAGCTCTCCTGTCAGAGAAGTCAGCGATTGTGAGGCTGACTCAACACATTTACAGCTTCACCCTGGCCACAGCATAGCCCCTCTCCTTGGCTTACAGATGGCCACCTTTTCCCGTGTTCTCAGCTCTATTTGCCTTGCAAGGACAGGGGTTGAAAGCGTGCCAGCAACTTCACTGGAGCCTCTCTAAATATATTCTGCGGTCTTGGGAGTTAGGCTGTCTGTCGGTATTCCAGTTTTAGTTGGACACCGTTCACTCTCGAGGTTAAAGGGTGATGTAATTGTCATCAACCTTTATGGCGAATGAAACATCCTTTTAAAGTTTAGGATTAGGCTAGGGGAGGCCACATCTTGGAGGAGAGGAGAGTGCTGGGTTTGCTCATGACAAGGCTTAGAGATGTCTACATTTTAGGGCGGTTTGTCTTCACTTCCTCCATTTTTGATCATTGAGAGCTGAAGGACCTATGGACTGCTAAGGGTCTGCGGTAGGACAGAATTGGGGTGACCTTTGACCCCAGTTGGGGCATCTGCCTCAACACGTGCTGGTGCTCTTAACTTCTACTGTCTGACTAATTTGTGTGCCACAGACAGCACTCAAGGATGTTGGGAGTGGGTTGGGTTTGCACCAGTGTCTGCAGCATCCTGCTGTGACTAGGCCCCTCTTGTATAGATATCTGCTTAGTTAGGGTTTTACTGCTGTGAACAGACACCATGACCAAGGCAACTCTTATAAAGGACAGCATTTAATTGGGGCTGGCTTACAGGTTCAGAGGTTCAGTCCATTATCATCTTGGTGGGAACATGCCAATGTCCAGGCAGGCATGGCACAGGAGGAGCTGAGAGTTCTACATCTTCATCTGAAGGCTGCTAGAAGACTGGCTTCCAGGGAGCTAGGACAAGGGTCTCAAAGCCTTTGTCCACAATGACACACTTCTTCCAACAAGGCCACACCTCCTAATAGTGCCACTCCCCTGGCCAAGCATGTTCAAACCATCACAGCTGCTTGTAAGTTTCAGAACCCCTTGTTCTCTTCTGAGTGTCCTGTCAGGAGGACGGTGGTAGAAGTTTGTGAGGCAGAGACAGAGTTTATCTTCCATGTCAGATTTTAATATCTATGGGCTTGAGCATTGCCAAAAGTAAATGAAGCAATTTATATATACCTTTTCCAACTTTGAGAGCTACCCACTCACATGACACAGTCTTTAAAAATGTCGAATGAGATACATACATATGCTTGCAAGAATGTCTGTGTGTCTGCACACACGTGTTCATCTATGTGTATCTGTGTTGGACTCAGGGATGTTTTCCACAGGCTTTGACCAGTTATATTGAATGCTTGTCCTTCATGTGGGGATTGAAGTTGTATTAATAGTGTCTCTTTGCATCTCATATAAATATAGTCTTTTGAAATACCAAGACAACTTCTTACTAAGATCAAACAGATTTAATTGCTTGGGAGTAATATTTTTTCCCCATAATCACATGATAAGAAGTTGGCCTGGGAGTTCCGTGTTCAGGAGTAAAGATTCCCAGGGCTGCTGAGTCGCCTCTTTAGCCACTTTATTAACTTTAAGATGAGATATTATTTGAGTAGTATTTGACCTGGAAAAATCCCAGGTGCTGGGGCCGGTGTCTTGTCCCTTAAAGTCTGTGTTCACCACAAAATTCCCAGTTACAGTGGACAGACACGCAATACAAACAGGCTTAAGCTAGACTGTTTGTTTCAATTTGTTTCAATTTCTGGGATAGAAGGCTCTTAGATCATTTTCCCTTTCTTTCTCAAAGGAGTTTATTCTCAGAAAACTGACCAAAGGAGTGCTGCCCCACCACCAGGGTCGTGTCCTGTGACTTCTGACTGGGTTCTGTCTTCTCGTATCTGCATATCATGTATCAAGGAAGATCATGATTGGCTCGGCTTAAGTCACTTGATTGTTACTGGGGTATTGTTGCCAGGCAGGCTATGTATCAGTCACAGTTGCCAGCATCTTGACTGGCAGGCCTATTGGGAGAGGAGTTGGTTAGAAAACAGATAGCTTGTATTTAATACAGATATAAATGTTTCAAGTCTGTGGGGGTTGCTGTTTACCCTTTTTGTTGTCCGGAAATGGGAAGTGTCTATCCTAAAGCCATGCTGGGCTGGATCCACTTGAGAATTTGCAGTGCCCATGTCCAACCTGTTCGAGATAAGATGTCGCAGGGAAGGGAGGGGCCCGTCGGTCGGAACACATGTCCGACAGTTGCTAAGGCTGATTTAACGTGGGCTCTGGGCCACCATGGCAATAACGGGCTTTTCACGTTTTCTTTTCCTAGGGTTGGATGACTGCCTGCAGCCGTACGTCCACAAGTTTGAGCGGGAGAAGATAGATGGGGAGCAGTTGCTAAAGATCTCCCACCAGGATCTCGAGGAACTGGGGGTCACGCGGATCGGACACCAAGAGCTGGTGTTGGAGGCTGTGGACCTTCTCTGCGCACTGGTTAGTCTGGGAGAAGGGGAGCTGCTCTGTGGTGACTGTCCAGTCCTCTTGGGCTCAGCCCATCCTCACATTCTTAAGAGGGTGCAAAGGAGTACCGGCCAAAAATCAGAGGAGGAAACAAAGCAGCTTCTAGAGGAAAGGCTAGCAAACGAGGAGCCGTGAGCTTAGACTGGCACACTTTTATGCACGTATGCATGCGTATGTGTGAGTGCTTGATTAAGTGTTAAATGCACATGCGTGTGTATGTGTCAAGGCTGAAGGACAATTTTGAGTGTTACCCATGGAAATACTGTCTACCTTTGAGACGGTCTTTCTCATTGGCCTCCAGCTCACCAGTTAAGAGTAGATTATCTGACCAGTAAGCCCCAGGGATCCTCCTGGCCCCACCTCTCAAATCCCTGGAATTCAGGTTTGTGGCATTGGGCCTGGCATTTTTATCTGTGTGCTGGGCGTAGGGCCTCACACTTACAGTAAGGTGAGTATCTTACCAACTGTTTGAGCAATCTTCCCCAAGCCCTTTCTTTTCCCCTTGAATGAATGCACTTAAAAATTAGCACGCAAGGTATTTGTAACACAATGTTCTTAAACAGAGTGCATTTGAGTAGGTTCTGCTCCCTTCTCTCTCCTTCATCCTTACCTCCCATCCTCTTCAATCCCACCTCAGGCTCTTTTCCTCTTCGTTGGCACATTTATCTCTTTGTTTACCCGCGCTTCCCTAGCATCTGTCTTTATCCTTAGCCTTTATCCACGTTTACACCCGCTCACATAAACATCACACCCCCGTCAGTTAATAAAGTTTTATTAGAACTCAGTGTGCGTAGTCATGGATGCATGTATTATCCAAGGCTGCCTTTGTGCTGCAGGAACAGAACAGAGCCTCTCTATCACAGACCACGTGTCCCTCCAAAACCCAAAGTGTTTACTGTCTCATGTACAGAGAAGTGTGGTCTGTTACCAAAAAACCGTGTCTGTGTTAGGCTTATTTTCGGTCTTTTATAAAGCACAGAATGATGGGGACAGCTGTTAATGAGGATGCCATTTTCAAAGTTGAAATGAGAAATGCTAAATGTTCACGTCTGTTTCTGTTACTATAAAAGGCACCGTGAGTTTCACAGATACTCTGTTTAAATAACCGGTGTTTGTGCTCGACACGACCAACCAAAGAAATGGCAGCTAGATGGGCAGGAATGTGAACTTTGCTCCAGAGCTTCGGTATACAGGGTGGGTGTGTGAACCCTGCCCAAGTCCTGTGTGGCTGTACCTGTGGTTCCTAGGCAATCCATTCAGCTGTGGCGTAAAAACACCCATAAAGGCATTTGTTTACAAACCGGCTGGCATGGGTGAGGCTCGGGTCTCTTGTCATGGTGCCATGCTTAGGAAACTGTTCACTTAACTGTCGGGCTTGGGTGCCCTCCCCCTCCCCAGCATTCAGGCCGGGTTAGTAATACTCTGAAGCTGAGCCAAGTAGGATATACAATTACATCACCCAGCACGGTGGGAATGGAGGTGGCGTGGTGATGTCGCCCCTGCTGGTCTGCGTTCCACCGATTCTATGATACTCCCTGCATTGTGAGTGTCCTTTTTTCCTTAAAATGGATAGAGCCCTATCTTCTGCTCTGAGATGCTCCGCTCTTGTTTAGGAGAGTAATGGGGAAATTATTTGTGGTTGATAAATGAGCTGTCACAAGGGAGACACAGTGGCCAAGTGGTCTGCATGCTGGCCTGGGAGACAGGATTTTTGGATCCTAATCTTGGCTCCGCTCCAGGCTACTCCTCCTGTGATCCCCGGGGGAATGTGGTGTCTGTTCCCCTCATCTGTACGCTAACTGTCACTGTCGGTGCGGCCGTGGTGTTCTGCATTGCTGGGGATATGTCCAAGCATCCTGTTTATTATTAAAACTGTCTGCTCTTCAGAGCCAAACATGCTTGGGTTTACTTCTGTTACGCTTTCTGGGAAACACAGCTTTGCAGTCTTTGCTGCTAGAATGTTCTGTGCATTGTGTCTGTCTTTTTGGTTGCGGTATACTTTAAGGACAAGAAAATTGCTTTGTGCGTCTGGGGGTTAGGGGAGGAGAAATAGCAGCGGCCCCGTGGACAGTCTTTCTGCGCTTTCCTTTTTGCTGCCTCTGAAAGCGTTGCACCAAAGTGAACAAAGCTGGACCCATGCCAGAACCTAAAGCCGTGTTTCATCCCCTACAATTTCCTACTAATTTCCTCTGTAGACCAGGCTCTGACCTCAGTCTCATGGGGGCTACTCTGAACAGCAGTGTACCTTGTCTGCATTGCCGGGGGAAGAGGGGTGGTACCCCTCCTCCAGAGGCTGCAAGTGAATGGTTGTCTGGGTGGGAGAGAGTCTAATATGGTTTTATTAAGTAACTTTAGTCTTCATATAATCTGTAAAATGGTGTTACTTTCATCCGCTGCCCTGTGCACATTTGGATGGTTACGTGGGTGAGTGTCTTGCATTGAATAATTTGCTTGCTGGTCAGTTAAAGTGGAGCTGTAGTTTGGCCCTGATTCTTACAGAGGTTTCTAGGTAAACTAGTTTTAGTGGCTGTTTTTTTTTTTTTTTTTTTTTTTTTTTTTTTTTTTTTTTTGATGGGCAGGAAGTGAACAGAATTTGGATTAAGAAAGGATGTAGGGGTAAGAAATCACTGGAGAGTTTTGGAACAATGATAAGGACAGATAGAATGGAGAAGGACCTAAACAGAGAGAGGGAGTCTATAAATAACTGGTGAATTATAGTTAGACAATAGTTAGATACCATCCCAAGTTCAAGCCGCCTCCCCCTTCCCCCACTTGCAGGGGCAGAGGGTGACTGACACACACCGTAGCTGCCCTGTTCTCATGAGGGAGCTTTTGCCACATCTGGCTGCTCATGGGAGGACTAACTACAATTAAATAGAAGTCAGCTTTTCGTTGTATTAGCTTTATCACAAGTACTAAGTAGCTGTGGGTGTCAGTGGCCGCCATATTGTAGCACAGGACTGCCAACAGTTCTATTGGACAGCATTGACCAGAAACATTCAGTGGGCAATGAGAAACATCATGGAGACCCATGTTCTTTGCAAAGCGGGTGGAGCTCTGGTTTCTTGAAGATGGAGGTGGAAGATCGGTGTCTCAGGTTCATGGAGGATGAGGTGTGAACAGGTTGGAGTTGTACCAGTGTTGAGTGATGCCACTCCAAGCTGTAGTTCAGGGAAATGGCTGTATGGACCAGCATAGTATGTCTGCATTGTATCCCTCTCAGGCCGTTCATTGTTCATCATTTACCTGTGACACGTCATTCAAAAAAATCTCTCTGTGGTGGAGAGATGTTAGGCAGTGGGGAGTCTTTGCTGGTCATTTTTATTTGACTTGATCTTGCTGCGACTGATAATGTACAGAAAACTGTAAGTGACATATTTCTTGGGTTGCCATGCAGTAGATGGAGGCAGTGGGTTTACCTTGATTCCATGTTACTTGGTCACACATATTAGAGCATGATCAGAGCTTGAAGCACCGTAGAGAAGAGGAGGCAAGGCTGTGTGTGGTACCTTTAACGTATGTTTACGCTCAGTGTCTAGAAGCCTAACGATCTTACCTCTTTCCTTCATTTCTGGCCAGTTGAGAAAGCTCCCAGCTCCTCACCCAGACCTGGAGAGGGTTGGTGATGACTAGGTCCTAACAAAGTCACACCAAGGCAGAAGGAGCCGGAGAGGGCTTTTAGAGCTGTATTTCATTTCTCAGTTTCTCTTCCTCTTGCTCCTCTTCTGCTAAACACTCTGACACTGAAGTACCTTAGCTCGGTTTGAATCCTCATGGCACCTTGTGAAGAGCAGCTTGTGAAGGAGACAGGTTCTAGGAGAAAGACTCATGAAAATAATCATCAGGTCTAGTCTGAGAAAGTGTTCCTTTTCCATTTGGTTGTGGCCCTGAAAGCCCCACATTTCCTGATGTCCCCGGCCACACTAGGACTCTTCCCAGCTAATTCATGTCTTGTTCTCTGTTTTGAAGTAGAGACAAACGGGAGGGGACATCTCCCCACTCCCAGCTTTAAAATTATGCTCAAGTGTACATATACCTCATCTTTCTAGTTTTGTAGTTTATTTAGGGGGGAAAGAAACCAACCTGAACAAACCCAGCTGAAAAAGAAAAGAATCAGTTGTAAAATAAGCCTTTTCCCCTTTGTTTTTATTTTTAAAGCCAGTTAGTGTCTTCTGCAACAGTAAGATGTATTCTAATTTCCACTGTGCCCTGGAAGTAAGTGTCATATAGGAACAGAAATTCCAAGTCCTTCCTGGTAATGTTGTCTGTAGAACACTGGCCTCCCCTGCTTTTAGTGAATGTTCTCCATAGATGTCGGCGCCTGGGTAATTGGCAGAGTGAGGGAACGTTCCCTGGCATCCTGGGCACAGGCTTTCCCTTCCAAACACTCTGTGTCCAGTAGATGCCTTACCCATCACGTGAGGTTTTGATATTAAAAGTGATGGTGGGAACATATCCTTATTTCTTCTTCTCTGCTGAATGAAGATAGTCTATTTTAGACTTCAGGGGAAAAAAAGTCAGTGGCAGGGAAAAAAGTGAATATAAGATTTAGATCGAATATTGATGTTACTACAGGAAATAATTTTAAGTTTATACAGACTTTAAAAGCTGCTGAGCTAGCTCTTCTTTAACGTTTTAAAACGTTATTTTCAATCTGTATGTTTGGGTGTTTTGTCTGCATATGTGCCCAAGTGTCTGCAGGGGATAGAAGAGGGCCTTGGATTGCCTGGGAAGGAAGTCGTGATGGCTGTGAGCAGAGAATAGAATATGGGTCCGCTGAACAGCAGCCTTAACCACCAAGTGATTTCTCCAGTTCCGAAAAGTTTTTTTTTTTTTTAATTTTTTTTAACTAGAAGCATTATACATTTAAACCTCCCATGAAGTCTGTTTAAAGTTAGAGTCATCTTCACTAAAACCAGAGCCGTGTGTTGTTACTAACCTATCATTTCTTAGTGAAAGAGAAAGTTATTGCAAACTCTTGAATGTGTGTATACTGTAGATGTATATTGATTGTGCATGTTTGCTGTGGATGTGTAGACTGTGCATGTTTGCTGTAGATGTGTAGACTGTGCATGTGTGCTGTGGATGTGTAGACTGTGCATGTTTGCTGTAGATGTGTAGACTGAGTGTGTGCTGTAGAAGTGTAGACTGCATGTGTGCTGTGGATGTGTAGACTGTGCATGTGTGCTGTGGATGTATAGACTGTGCATGTGTGCTGTGGATGTGTAGACTGTGCATGTGTGCTGTGGATGTGTAGACCGTGCATGTTTGCTGTGGATGTGTAGACTGTGCATGTGTGCTGTGGATGTGTAGACTGTGCATGTGTGCTGTGGATGTGTAGACTGTGCATGTGTGCTGTGGATGTGTAGACCGTGCATGTTTGCTGTGGATGTGTAGACTGTGCATGTGTGCTGCGGATGTGTAGACTGTGCATGTGTGCTGTGGATGTGTAGACCGTGCATGTTTGCTGTAGATGTGTAGACTGTGCATGTTTGCCCCTCTCTGTCCCTGACAGAGGTGGCTGGGGTAGTTCAGACATGTCCTGATGCTCCAGAAGAGCTAGGTCCGTGACTAGAGAACATCCATGAATTAAGCTTCTTCGGTTTGCACTGGGTTTGCCAGCTCATCCTCATTCTTCTGTTTCTTTGGTTTTTGAGATGCAGCATGTAGTCCTACTTCACTTCAAACTATCCATGCTCCTGCCTCAGCTTCCTAGTTGCTGGGTGGAGTGTGTGTACCCACACACCTGGTCAGTTTGTCTTACTCTTGTCTGCTGTCCATCTATCCTATGTTCATCTCGTGTCTTGGCTTTCCCTTGGGTTGGGTGTTGGGAAGTGGATGTACTCGGCATGCTGAGCCAGAGGTTGAATCCCAGCCTGTCTTTGGTCACCCATGTAGTCAGGTGTCACCATTCTCGGGCCTGAGTCTCTTCAGCAGTTAAAGCGTAATGCAGGTGGAGCCTCTGTCTTCTGAGGACGGGAGACCTGTGAAACATTTGGAATGTCGGTGCGAGATGCTCATCTCATCTTCTTTAAGGTCACGGTCAAGGCACAGACACTCTAGCAATACAATACATGATTGCCTCCCTGTATAGAAATCAAAGATGAATAATTTTACGTTTATAATTGAGTACCATCCACAAGATATGTTATGTGCATGCAGATATTCCAAAATCTGAAACCATCCCGAATCTAAAACATTCGGATAAGGGATACTCAGTGTACTGGCTAGCTTTGTGTCAGTTTGATACTAGCTAGAGTCCTTTGGGAAACCGATATTGAGAAAATATCCCTTTCAGATTGACCTGTGGGCAAAGCCTGTGGTACAGTTCCTTGGTTGATGATTCACTGGAGGGCGCAGCCCACTGTGGGTGGGACCACCCCTGGGCTGGTGCTGAGCAGGCCATGATAAGCAGCACCCCTCCAAGGCGGCTGAGTCAGCTCCTGCCTCCAGGTTCCTGCCATGATTTCCTGAAATTGATGTTTCTAAAGCAGGCCTGCTTGTAAGCGGAACATGGCTCAAAGAACACAGATTAAATTGTGGGTGAACAAATAGTGTTGCCGTTTCTCCATCCCTTCTGTTGGAAATCCATCTCTTCATCACCTGCGGTGCTGTGGTGAGCGCCACACAGACAACCCTGGCTTGGCCTGTGGTCCAGATGGGGCACAAATAGGTGACAGGCTGGAGAGTAACCAGAAGGCACTATACTTATCCCAGGGAACACATGCAATGGTATGTTCAGGAGACATTGTTAGTTGTCAGATCTGGGGAGTGAGCTTCTGATGTCTGATATGTGTGTGCGCATGTGTGTGTGTGTGTGTGTGTGTGTGTGTGTGTGTGCGCGTGTGTGTGTGTGTGTGTGTGTGTGTGCGCACACATGTACTTGCTAGCATCCTGCTGCTCAGGAGAGCTTTCCTCACAAAGGTAACCCTACCACCTATCAGTTAGACAAAGTTTGCTCTGGACTGAGTGGTCAGGAGTCCTGGCCCAACGAGGTCATCTGCCCAGGCCTGAGGGATAGGGATGGACTCTCTTTGCTTTGATCTACTTGAAGAGCATTTTACAATAAGGGGCTGGGGAGAACACAGCCCCCTGAGACAGGAGGAGGCTAAGGGAGAGCAGAGTACAGGCCAGCGTGTGGGAAGGTTGGTGGGGTGGGCAGAATTTTGTGGGGGTTGGGTGGTTTACTCCAGCTACTCAGGGTCTCCCAGGTCATTTTGAGACGTTGATAGTTTCAAATTTTTCTCTCTTGAATCTATTTCCCGCAGAATTATGGCCTTGAAACTGATAACATGAAGAACTTGGTTCTGAAGCTGCGGGCATCCTCCCATAATCTGCAGAATTACATAAGTAGCCGGCGGAAGAGCCCAGCCTACGATGGGAACACGTCCCGCAAGCCCCCCAATGAGTTCCTGACTTCTGTGGTAGAGCTCATTGGTGCTGCCAAGGCCCTGCTGGCTTGGCTGGATCGGTAAGCTGTGCTTTAATGCAGCCTGGGGCAGGGCACACGGAGGGCCTGGGTCGCTCAGCAGCCTCAACCTTGCCTCAGGAAGAGAAGCCATTGTCCCCGGGTCTCCCTCTCCCTGGAATTCAAGGGTCATGGGTCAGAGGTAGATATTAGGGTGCCTTGGAAGGTCAGCAACAGGAACAAATGAGCGCTAGGTCAGAGGCAGTGGAACTGAGCTAAAGGTTACTTTACTGAGATAAAGGATTAGCCCTGGAGTGTGGGCATGGCATGGAGCAGTTAGCAGACCCGGCTTGACTCACTTCAGTTCAGCGTCTTGTCTTTCCATTCTGATTCTTGGTTTGTTTGTTTGTTTTTAAAGTAGAATGTTTTTATTAATTTTTTGAGACTTTCATACAATGTTTCTTATTCCTATTCAACCCCCCTCCTCCTCACAACTCCTCCTGGATCCACTCTCCTCCCCTTGTGCCCTCTTCCCCAGTTTTCCCTGAGCCTTGGCTGTAGGTGTTGTGTTGTAAATGTTTCACCTGGGGGCAGGTACCCCATGACAAGTTGATCTCTGCGTGTTGACCAGTTTGTTTTCTGTAATGATCTCAGTCTACTGTTAAAGAAACTTATTTGATGAGGGGTGAGAGATACATGTATCTGTGAGTTTAAGGGCAGGATTAAGAATACAGTTAGACATTATACTGGTTTAGGAAACTGCAGTCGGGGGCTCTCCTGGATTCCGTGGCCTCACCAGTCACAGGAAGTTGGCTAAATTTACAGGCGTGAAATCACTATTGAGCAGGCCTTAAGTGCAATTAGACAGCTGCTAGTGCTGCTGGGATCTTTCAGAATAGCTCACCATGATGGTTCTTGCTGTGGTTCATAGGTAATACAACTGGACAGTTTATCGGTTGCTTTTCCCCTTGGCAATTTGCACGGCCCCTTTGGATGCTGTAAGAAGAGCAGGTCCTTGGGTCAGATTTCTGTATTACGTGTTCAGAAGAAGATGCATGATGCAAGAAAATCTAAGCCTGCAGTGTAGCCATGCATTACAGTGTTGGGGTGGGACTCTGGGGGCGGGGTGTCTCCTCTCCGTCCCCTCATTAAAGAGAGTTCTCGTTCCTTCCCAGGGCTCCATTCACAGGGATCACGGATCTGTCGGTAACAAAGAACAAAATCATCCAACTGTGCCTGGACCTGACCACAGCAGTCCAGAAGGTTGGTAACGTGTCATCACTGGCTTCTAGAACATTCTCCTCTTGTTTCTTCTTTCTCCAAGGGGTTCCCATATGGGTACAAAGTGTTCAATCCTCCCTTCCCATCAGAGTTTGATGCTTCTGTGAGAAATGACCAGCAGCCTCAGGCTCACAAATGACTGTCTTATACTCACTGATGCTTCTGTATCTCTTTGAAAAGAAACTGGAATTGTGGAATAACCAAGTCCCACCATTTTCGTGTTCTTAGTGCTTTGCTGTGCTTTGCTGATTCTGACTTCATTTGACCTCAGTTGTTGGGGTTAGAGGTCAGGATGGGACAGCTCATGAGGCTGTAGCAAATAACCCCAAACCGTAGCAGTTTATTTACATGTAAATGGATATGCCCCTGGGAGATGAACTCTGGTTCTTCTTACCTCCAACAATCAGCATCCTGCTTAGACTGTCCCTCTGTCCCCCAGCAGAGAGACACCGCCTTGGTGGTTCTTATGCTCTGGTATTGAACTGACGTGTCAGTCCCCTCATGCCTTTCAGTGAGACATGGATGTTTTCACCTGTAAAGTTTTGTGTTACTTTGTAATTTGTCTAGCGTCTATGGTATTAACTAAAAAATAGGATTATGAGTACTAGGACCAATTGCAGTCCTGTTACTTGGCATATAACAGATTCTTAAAAATCATTTTTGGATTGAATTTCTTATGAATATGTAAGGAGGAGATTTTTCTCTTTTCTATCTATTGGTTTTAAAGATTATCTTTTTTCTTTTTCTCCGTCCCCTGTGTGTATGTATATCTCTGTGGATGTTTGTGTATGTACATGTCAGTGCACATGAGTATGGATGTCCAGAGTCTAGAGCAACAGATCCTTCACAGCAGGAGTTAAAGGTGCTTCTGAAGCTCCCATTTGGATACTGGGAATCGGACTTGGGTCTCTGTGATATTAGCTCCTAACTACTGAGCCATATCCCAGTCTCTCCTTGTGATTTTAAACTCTGTGATGTGATGATTGTTTCTATGGTTGATCTGATAAAAACAAAAAGTCCTTCCCTTATTCCTGACTGCAGCAACAGAGGCAGGTGTGTGTGTGTGTGTGTGTGTGTGTGTGTGTGTGTGTGTGTGTGTCCATCCATCCCTCTGTAAAACAGAATAAAGTGTGGCTTCGTTTGTGCCAGTTCTTTGAGATCCAGTCCTGAGCAGCCACCGAGTTTGAAGCACATTTGATCTGCCAGAGGTGCCCAGAGGCACTGAAGGGATCTGGTTTTGCTCATTTTTATGACGTATGAGGTCATCTTGATGGAAAGAGTCTGACATCAGCTGTGATACATGAGTGTCTGAGACCACAGTGGAAGGTATTTCCCAATGCTACCTGAGGGTGCTCTCCCTTCCAGTTCCCTCCCCTTACTGTCCTGGTTGCTTGTTTGGGTTTATAACTGAGTTTATTCGCAGTCCATTACATCCAAGTGTAAGAGGTGAACAGTGAAATTAGCAAATGGGCCTCAGTGGTGACTTGTGTGCCCTGTGATGGGTCCTAGTTGTTGAGCCTGACTTGGACACCGGAGGGAAGGTGTCAGGGCAGAGGCAGAGGCAGAGGCAGAGGCAGAGGCAGAGGCAGAGGCAGAGGCAGAGGCAGAGGCAGAGGCAGAGGCAGAGGCAGAGGCAGAGGCAGAGGCAGAGACAGAGACAGAGACAGAGACAGATGCAGGGCAGGTGAGGAGGCAGATGTGGGGGTGGGGTGGGGTGGGTGGGAGATACATTGCTGTTTGTTTTTATAGAAGAGTAGCTTTGTCTGAGCAGGTTAATCTTGGCTTCATAGTCATTCAGACAGTTCCTTCAATAAACATTTACTTGACTTCTGTGCTTGTTACTGTCCTAGCACCAGGGTGCCAGAGCAAATATATCTGTATCTCAGTGGACTTAGTGTGTAGGGTCAGAAGCAAGAAGCGAGGCCAGTAAGCAGAGTACCTGTGTATGAAGTTACATAGTTAGCCAGCTGAGGAGGGATGGGCGCAGGAGGGAGGGACCAGAGGGTTGACATCTGTGGCTGCAGGAAGCCTCCTCAAGAAGACAGCATTGGAATAGCTGATCTGTGAAGTTGTGCTCACCTGGCAGAATGGGCCTGTTGCAGGACCTCAGTTTGGAGCATTTTTTGTAGAGAGTGTTTGAACACTGCACTGATGATCGGGAGACTGTAGCCAGCCCCCTTCCACTTGGGAGGCCCAGGCCCAGTGTGGTTGTGTCTTCTGCAGAGTGTCCTTCCTACTGTTGTCTCATGGCACATGGCGCATGATGGACGGTGATTTCCAAAGAGCGTTTCAGTGGGGAGATAGGCAGCTGTCACCACAGGTCAGCCCCGGGGCCCTGGACATCTCATTTAACAGTCATGAGCCTTCACTTTCTTATCTGTAAGATGAGAACACCAGCGTTCACCTTATCAGATGGCTGGGTAGAATTTCTAAGGTTCCCCTCCTCAACCCCACCTTTGAGTAAGAAGAAAGGCAGTGTAGAAAACGTGACGTGAGATGGCAGGTGCGTGATGCAGTCTTTAATCCCAGTACGTAAGAGGCAGAGGCAGGCAGAGTTTGTGAATTAGAGGTCAACTTAACCTACATTGTGCATTTCAGGACAGCCAGGGCTACATAGGAGGCCCCCCCCCCCACCTTTTTAAGATGTGAAGAAAAATGACGGTTAAAAATGTTAAATGGTCCTATGTACCTGTGTATGTACATACATACATGCATACATACATATGCGCACGCGCACGCGCGCGCGCGCACACACACACACACACACACACACACACACTAATAGACCTGTATGTAAAGGAAGATGTAAATATAGCTGGTAATTTGAGAGAAAAATTGTGTTTATCCTGGCAGGGAAAGAGGTAGACACAGAATGGAGGAGGGGGTGGGGTAGGGGTGGGGCTAAGGCAAAAGAAAGAGAGGGGAAGCAAGGAGGGCAAGATGGGAGGGAGGGAGGGAGAGGGGAGAAAGAGAGGTTTAATTTACAAAGTCATACATGTAAGATACACTTACACGTGTCAAAATTAGGTATAATATGAACAGATGTGATTTCTTTTTTGTATGTTTGTGTGTGGTGCTGAGACTAGAGAGGGCTTCTTCGTGCACAGGAGGCAAGTGCTTACCTACATAGCAAGTGCACTGAGCTACACCAAGCAAAGTACAGGGAGTTTTAAAAACCGTATCTGCCTCAGAGACTGCTCTGCAGGTGGGCGTGATACAGCACAAAAGCACAGCACGGACTCAGAATGTGCTCAAGGGGGGATAGAGATCTTGGGTTTTGGATATTTTGGGGAAATAGTGTTTTCCTGAGTCAGACTAGATGAGTTAAAGAGAAATAAAGAAATTAAAGAAATATATATGCTGGCCTTACTTTCTGGAACTTAGTTCTAATTTGAACAGATTTTCATAACTTTGAGTTCATACATCTACATATATACACACACATATACCTTTTTAAGATTGATGACTTAAGACATGTAAATATACTTGGGGAATGTCACTTTCTGGACTTTGGAAAAGATATGTCTTGGCTCTTGTCCAGAATCTATTTTCTTCCTTCCTTCCTTCCTTCCTTCCTTCCTTCCTTCCTTCCTTCCTCCCCTCCCCTCCCCTCCCCTCCCCTCCCCTCCCCTCCCTCCCTCCCTCCCTCCCTCCCTCCCTCCTTTCTTTCTTTCTTTCTTTCTTTCTTTCTTTCTTTCTTTCTTTCTTAAAGATTTATTTATTTATTCCATGTATATGAGTACACTGTAGCTGTCTTCAGACACACCAGAAGAGGGCATTGGATCCCATTACAGATGGTTATGAGCCACCATGTGGTTGCTGGGAATTGAACTCAGGACCTCTGGAAGAGCAGTCGGGGCTCTTAACCACTGAGCCATCTCTCCAGCCCCCAGAATTTTTTATAGTAATTGAAACCATCGTTTCTCTGCTGAATGTCAGTGTGCATGGGTGGGCACGCGTGCAAACACATACCTCCCCAGAGCAACCAGCTTGGTGAATGAGTTCAGTGTCCTTTCCAGTGCAGTGTGGTGGCTGCTACAAGAGGGGCTGTTTCGGAAACTGCACTCTTTCTCTTATTTGACCTCTGACCTTTCCTGGGGACAATAAGGAACGGGAATCATCTTCCTTCTCAGTTCAGGAGCCTGCTTCACTAGAGCCTTCATCTCAGACCTCTGTCCATGAGAGACATCTGCTTTCCCCTTCCTCTTTACGTCCGCATGCCGCCTTCCCTCAGCATGTGAAGTAGTGAAGAGGGATGCCAGCCTCTGCTTGTCCTTTCTCCCCTTGCAATGATTCTGTGCACTTCCAAGCATGTTTCCGTTGTAGTCAACATCGAGCGCAGGGGTTGGTCTGCCAGTCCAGTCTTGAGGGCTTAAGGTGAGAAGAAGGAAACAAAGGCAGGACGGGGTTGTGACCTACGTTTCCAGCTGGACTCACCTCTGTCATCGCATGATGACTTCAGGTGTAGTGGTGCAAGAATGAGGAGGCAGCGGCAGGGCGGAGTTTCTGTCCAGCAGGAAATAGTAAAGGAGCAATATTTGAAGGAGAGGGGGAACAGCGGGACAGAGCAGAGGGAGACACCATCACTGACTGGGAATTGCATGTCAGGTGTGTCTTCCCGCGTGAGCCCTGTGGTCACACTGAGCTCCCTACAGTTTCTAGGATGCTGAACTTGCCTTCTTATTTTGCTGGCAGGAAAGAGAGGCAGAGGGGTTAGCAGGCAGGCTGTACAGGGCGCACCATTCGTGAGGTGGTAGACTGCGGACAGGGAGTAACAGAGACCCACCTGAGGCAAGGTGCTAGTTGCCCTGGGTGGCCCTGACTGCTGATCCAGGTGGCCCAGGACTGTCATGAAGCTCTGCTTCAGTGTGTGACTCATGAGGGGTGACTTGTTCAGGAAAGTTTTCTTCCTTTCTGTTGCCACCACACCAGATAATGTGAGGTCATACCTGCAGCTGTTTCCTTTCAGGGTGGGGAGGAATGAATGGGCGTGGGAAGTCATCTTGCCCTTGATAGAAGGTAGTGAGCGAGTCCTCACAGACACTGGTCAACAGTTTGTGATTCTCACTTGTGCCTGTCGGTCTCCATGACAGTTGGATCGATGAGTTCTAAAAATCAAGTTGTCAGGACCAATGGGTCACGCCTCAGCCTTGACTCCAGTGGCCTTCTAACTGGGTGACTCTCCAGGGAAGCCACCATTGTTCATCTGTGACTTATCTGCATAGACATAGTTGTTAGTTACCTTGCTGTCATGGGGCCTTGTGAATGGATGGTTTCTGGAGTTGCTGTTTATGTAACAGCTCTGTGGTAATAGCGGATGACGACCTGTTGTGGAAGTGGATGGTTTAGTTCCTGAGCATGAAAGCGCAGGTAGGAGAACACTCTGTCAAGTTGCACTTACTCGTTGTTTACAAAGTGTCTCATGTAGCTTGGGTCTCTATCAGAGTCACACTTGTGTGAAAATGTGTTTCCGAATTTCTTAATTTTTTTTCTCCCTAGACTGCTCTTCTTATGATAGCAATCATCAGTTTTTGGGAGCGGCAGTAAAAAGCTGTTACTGTGTCTTCTACTTTTATCTGGTAAAAGAAAAATTAAAATTTTAAGGAGACAAAGAAATCCTGATTCCGAAATCATGTGGGATAAAAACTGGTAGCTGTCCTTGCTATAGTCGGGAAAAATGACCTAAATATGACGTTTCAACTCAAATGAAAAAAACATCATCTGATGAATTCAGAACTGATTTGTATGTTTTTATACACCTTGAAAGCCTTATTCTCAAGATTGGCTCAATTTGGCATTGTACTCAGTGGCACAAAATAAACCAGTTCTCTGGGCAGAGAGACAGCTTAGCAGTTAAGAGCACCTGCAGGATTCCCAGCTTCTTCTTGGTTCCCAAGCACCCAGGACTCCAGCTCTAAGGGATTTATCACCCGCTTCTGGTCTCCAAGGGCACCAGGCACACACGGGGTGCACAGACCTCTGTGCATGCAACACACTCACGTGTGTAATAAAATGAGCAAATCTGATTTTAAAAATTAACAAGACACTAGCTTATCAGATTTCCCTTTCACGTACCCCATGGTCCGAGTTGAGAACCCCCAGTGCAGCTAGTTCTAGAAGGCTACCTGTGGAAGTTTCATTCCAGAGCGGACAGTGGTGCTGCCTATAATCGCCTATAATCGGCTAACCCTGCTGGCACGGTGCTGTGAGCCTTTTCTTCTTCCGCTGAGAGAATAATGCTTTGAATTCCATCCCTTTATTCATTGTCATCAATACCATACCCCAAGACCACTTTTTTGGCAGTGTGTTAATGAGTGTTTTGTTAAACTTTTTCATCTTGTAAGGACTAAAGTATGTGATTTTAATCTCACTGGTGCTTAAAATAAACTTTTGTGGCTGAGTTTGCCCAAGGTCTTATTTGAAAGTTGTTCTTATAGACAGGACTTGAGCTAAGGACTGCTGGCTTGCTGGCCCAAAGCAGACTGGGATCACACGGGAGCCATAGGCAGGATTCTTGTGTTTGCCATTTTTTACTCTACAGACTGGCCAATAGGTAGATTTCAAGTCTGTGGTTTTGTTTGGTGACAGGACTAGAACCAGGCCAGGACTTCACCTGAGGTGTATGTTCCTAGAGTCGGTTTGTAGATTTTGTTTATAAGTGGGTGTTCACAATCGAGAATCCGTACCACAGATCCTTGGGATAAGCTCCATTGGTGACACCAGAGCCTCAGAGAAGAGAAATGTCAGCTCCACATTTACTCAGAGCTCACTTCTATATCCATGTCTACCAGGACTGCTCAGGGTCAGCGCTTGGTGGTGGCAAGATATGTCGGGAGCCTTTAGGAAAGATTGAACCCAATTCTTCTTTCCTAAAAGATTTTATTTATTTCTTAGAATTTTATGCTCTACTACTATATTTACAACATTTTATCCCTCCATCTGCCCATGTCTCCCTTACTCTGTCTCAAATTAATGACCTCTTCTTTAGTTCTTGTTATTACAGACACATCCATCAATACATACACATACCTACACACATCCACATCCATCTATATACACACTCCCCCAACTATACATACACCCACACCCATCTATACATACACAACATCCACATCTATCTATATACACATTCCCCCAACTATACATACACCCACACCCATCTATACATACACACATACAGTACATTCACATCCATCTATAAATACACACAGACATACATACACATCTATCCATACATATATACATACACACACATACATACACATCCATTTATACATAGACACCCACCCACCCAACTGTACATACACACACACCCATCTATATATACGCACACACATCCACATTCGTCTATACACACACACATATATATCCACATCTATCTATACATACATACACAACCTTCTGTACATACACACACACATACCCATCTATTCATACATATACATACCCATCTATACATGCACATACACACCCATCTATACACACACACACACACACACACACACACACACACACACACACTCTACTGAACCTCTTTAGTACTGCAGGTAATTACGTGCTTTCACTGCAGGCTTTCCGTGGAAGAAACAGGTATTCTCTCTCAGCAGCCACTGATTGCTGTAGAAGCTGGGGAGGGTGAAATTTCTCCTGTCTGGGTTGTCTTGTCACAGTGCCATCATATAGGTCTTATTCAGACAACCATATTGTTGCGATTCCTGGGGGCTGCTTCCCTGTCATGTCTAGAAGACATTATTTAGCATCAGGAATCCTGGTCCAGTGGCTCTTAACCTCTTTCTGTCACCTCTTGGTTTTCCCCAAGTCTAAGGTGTGTAGGTTGTGTGGTAGATACACCAGTTGAGACTGGGCACTTCCCTTTCTCTCTTCTGCATGTGACCAGTTGTGCTAAACCAATTCTGAAAAAGCTTTTCATTCTTATACTTACTTTTCTTTCTTTATTATCTATGTAACCCCATAAATTATTATTTCTTCTTCTTCTTTAGGATTGCCTCGTAGCAGAAATGGAGGATAAAGTTTTAAATGTGGTAAGTCTATTTTCTTAAGGTTACAATACAACTCATTTTCCAAAGGCCTTAGGGATCATACTAATTACACGCACTGGCTAATTATATCAAGATGAACTTTGAGACACTGGCTCTGGGATTTGCATCTTCATTAGATGGAAGGGTGAAGGTTGCTTAATGATATCCCTGTTTATGAAAATTCCTGTGCTTATTGGCTGCACTGAGCTCTCTGTTTCTGTTTCATTTTTACCGTTGTTTTATTTTATTTTATCATTTTTCTCCCCTTCTGGAAAATTCATCGGGGTGCAATTATGCACCAGCTGCTTAGTATGCAAATCAGGGCAAGAATGATGTGTGCACTTCATTGCAGAACTCTTTCCATTAAAAAGGAAAACCTTGGCAAGAACTTTAAGATAGGGGAGAGGCATGTCCTATGACTATGTAAAGAACATTCTGGAAGGATTCATCATCACTTCCTCCTTTTGACACAAGCGGCCTGTGCCCTTTTGATAAAAATCCTCCTCCCATTTGGTTGAGGAATTTGGCAATGAAACTGCTATAAATACGTTTTCCATAAATAGGGAAGCTAAACAGAGCTAGAGGAGTGTGAGAAGGTGCGTGTTATGGATCCCCCCTGGAGAGCAAAGTCGCTGTTGGAATTTCCGGATGCCTGTGGTCATTTGATTTTGGAAGGGTAGATGCTTGGTTTCGAGAATACGTGCACACTTCTGGTGGCCTCTGTAGGAAGACCCCTCCCTGTGGGTATCCTCCTGTCCTTGTTTCGGTGTTACTTCATAGTGTGACGTCGAGGGGTCATTGAGGCCATAGAACCAAAGCGATAGAAAGGTCAAACAGTGCAACTGAGACGTCATAGGGAAATCTAGGTGATCTGGGCTTCAGAGGAGTTTTGAGATAGAAAGCCAAATGAAGAGTCTATCAACAAGAAAGAAATAGTGGACTCCGTTCCAATCACAAGCTGTCTTCTGCGGCTCACCTTGAAGACAGTGAGGTGTTAGGTCACAGGTGGAAGTAGAGGATTTTGAAAACACCCAGAGGAGACCCAGAGCATATGAAGTGTGTTCATTTGTGATCAGGGAATTACAGACTGAAGCCAGGAGACAGCACTACATGGTCAGTAGACTGGCTACACTTCAGCACTGACAACGGCAGATGCTGACAGTCATGTGGACTATTGGGACTTGATGCTCGGAGGGATGAAGAATTGGAGCAGTTCAGAGGACAGTTTGTCAGTTAGTTGCAAAACTAAGCGTATTCTAACTGTATGATCTACCAGTTGCTCTGTTGGGCGTTTACCCAAGGGAGCTGTAAATTTAATGTCAACAAAAATCTGCCCTGAGTTGCATGTAATGTTTATAGCAGCATTATTTCTAATTGCCCCAGAGTGGAGGCAGACAAGCTGTCTTTTTATAGGTAAATGGATAAACACATGGTATATCCATAACCTAGAATATTACTCAACATTAAGAAATGAGCTATCAAAATTGTGAAAAGAGACAGAGAAAACTTGAATGTATCTCGTTAATTGAAATAAACCAAAAAGGAAAAGCTGCACGCTGCATAATTCCAGCTGGTTGATATTCTAGAGAAAGCGAAGCCATGGAGACAGTGGGAAGATGAGTGCTAGCCAGGAGTTTAGGGCAAGGAAGAGTGAAATGGATTATTAGGTTGAGCACGGGAGACGCTGATGGCAATGAAATTACCCAACCGAATGCTTTAATAAAGGATAAAAACATTAAATGTTTGTCAGAACCTTTAAAACAAGCACCACAAACATGAGTACTAATGAAACTTGTGGATTAGATATTGGTTCATCAGCTGTAAAAATATACACCACCACGTAGATAGACGTTAATGATGGGGGAAGCCAGCTTGGAGAGAAAGAACCTGGAAACAATGTGTTTGATGCTTGTTTTCCTTCCCAAACCCCGCAAACCTGGAGTTTATTACAAACACAACAACAAAAACTGATTTAGAGTAGAATATTTCCCGCCTTGTCAGCATGAGGGAGCCCTACATTAATAACCTGTCAGGTGGCCAGTGGCTTCTTCATTGCCAGAGGGGTTTCTTCCTGGCCTGTGCTTTACAGTGGTTGTAAAAAGCCATGCTTTTTAGAAAGCTGAAACTGTATCGACATTCCCAAAGACCGTGACATAGAGTCCCAGTGCCAGGCGTTCCTTGAGCAGGATTATCCCAGCCAGTGCTGGGCAGAGCCAAAGATGACACGTGGGGTGCAATGCTCTACAAACGAGCTTGAGATAAACCTGGCTAATGATTGAACTTCCTCAATTCCAGGTCAAGGTCTTGAATGGCATCTGTGACAAAACGATGCACTCTACTACGGACCCTGTGATGAGCCAGTGCGCATGCCTGGAGGAAGTTCACTTACCGAATGTTAGACCCGGGGAAGGCCTGGTAAGCATCTCCTTGGTTTCTGGTACAAGAAACAGGCATTCACCAAAGCACTAAGCTGTGTCTTACTGTTGTCACTGTAGCTCTGAATAGTGGAGTGATATGATATGGTATGATATGATATGATATCATATTACATTATATTTCATATCATTAGGGATTTGCTACCTTAAACTTAATATTAAGATGGTTATCTTTCAAGTGTAAAAGTAAATATAATTTTAAAATTGTACCCTCTGGTCTTAACAGATTTGTTTTTAAGGCCTTAGCAATGCAAGGAAATATAAAACATTTCCACAAAGGATAGACGGTCCGTGGGAACAAAACATCTATTCTGGAAGTCTCTGTCAGCACTTAGGATGTGTGTGAGGAGAGGCTGGTGGAAGGAAGTGACTCCTAGGAAAATTTCAAAAATTTTCCTCCTCCTCCTCCTCTCGTAGGGTATAGAATAGCAAGCCCTGGGGATGCATGCAGGTCCTTCTCATAGGCAACAGGAATCCCGGGCGGTTCATTTGCAGAGCTACAGAAAGCCACGAGGTCACTGACCAGCTTAGAGCCTCGGAGAGAGCTTCCAGTGGGCTTTCTCATAGACAGGCCTGCTGAATGGATGACCGCAGATGCTGATGCCCAGTGCCCAGTGCTGAGAGCATGGGGCTTGCACAAGGAGTGGTTGTAGCTGCTGCTGCTGCTGCTGCTGCTGCTGCTGCTGCTGCTGCTGCTGCTGCTGCTGCTGTTAGTGATGGATATGAAGGGGGAGGCAGAGTCATGGATGTATACATTGTTGCAGGGAATTTTAAGGCAGTCTCTTAAATAGGAACGGAAAAACAACCCTTTCAACAAGCCTACATTGTTAGTGGGTAGAAGTGCACCATGTTACTTGGCTTTCATAGTAAAGGACGGGTTAGCATAGTTTAAGTCTAAACCAGGAGCAATTCCTGGATGTGAGTTTGTAGCCAAGGATTGAATCAGATCCCTGCCCTGAGTGGGATCAGACAGAATTGTCCTTTCCTACTATAGATCCATCTCAGCGATGGCTGGGGGAGGGATGTGTAGTTCTTAGGGCAGAAGCACACTGAGTGCAGATTGAAGGCTTGGCGGGAATGGTGGGAACATTGAGGGGTGTAGGTTACAGAGCAGTACACATTCAGAATAGATGTTGGGTAAAACTCCTGTTTTACCCTGCCTGCTCCCCTTCTCTGTCTCCCCTCATCTTGTAATAGTTCAATTGGGACATTTATATTTGGGCCGTCGAACCGTGAAGTATTTGTCTGATAACACGGTATTATCTGAGTTTGCTTAAAGGTGTCTCTCAGGAAAGCATATTCTCCCATCCTCCGGCTTTCCCTAGCACAGAGCAATGCCAGTGGCCGATTGCTGTGTTATCCTGGTTCACACGCTTCATCTGCAAGCCCATTCTACATTACAATAGGCTCTAATAAATCGTCCCAAGAGTACACTGATACCCGATGGAACCAACTGCATTGTTTCTCTGGGAAAAATCGACGGTCAGAGAAGAATAGCCCTTGTTCCTAATGCCTGGCTCCCTGAGCAGGTCTGAGAAAATGTCTCCATCCTAGAGCTGTGGCAGAATTCTGTGTGCCCAGCACACACATTATAACATCAAAGAGTCACCTATCTGATCTTGACTACTGGTATTCAAATGTCCTCCCTCCCTCCCTCCCTCCCTCCCTCCCTCCCTCCCTCCCCGCTTTGGATGGAGTTTCCTGGTGTTCTGCAAGCCTACACAAGTACATAGTGCTCAGTGCTTTGAAAGTTCACGTCTCAGTGCAGCTCCCGTGAACGTTGGAGTAAAGAGTTCCTATGTTCTGCTTCTCCCTAGGGCATGTACATCAAGTCAACCTATGATGGACTGCATGTGATTACTGGAACCACAGAAAATGTAAGTGTGCGTCCGTGAGTGTAAAAGCCCTGTGTGCTGAGACACACTTGACACAGCTCTGAACTCTGAGGTTAAACCTGTGTATGATGTTATCTGGTGCGAGAGCTGATGGTGGCCGGTTGTGTTTATCCCATCAGCCGATTGGCTGCTGCTTCAAACCAGCTGATGTCAGTTTATTATTATTATTTAAATTGCCCTTTATTGTTCTGGTTCACTTGCCAGGTCAAGTTTCTTTTCTGTTTTTTTTCCCTCCATTCTTGTGCTAATTATTCCTTTGGCACCATAGAGGTGGGAACCTGAAAGTATAAAAATAATGATCTTTGTTTTCATGAGTCACTCACAGAAGAACTAACTGGGTTTGGTGGCCGCATGTACAGTGTGCAGTGTGTGTAGTGCATGTTTCTGTATGTGTTTGCATGTGTGCTCATGTGTATGGGAGTGCATTTGTGTGGAGGAGAGACATCAACTGCGGGAGTGTTCTCCTCAGTTGCTCTCAACCTTATCTCTTGAGATCGGATGTTTCCTTGAACCTGGAGCTCACTGATTGGCTTGACGGGCTGGCCTGCAACACCCAGGAGTTCTCCTGTTTCTGCCTCGATCACTCTAGGGTTAAAGGAGTGAGCCACCGTGCCTAGCTTTGTACCTGGGTGCTGGAGATCTGAAGTTAGGTCCCGGCTCTGCACAGCAGGCACTTTACCCACTGTGCCATCTCCCCAACCCTGGGCTCCCTCGTTACCCTCTCAAACAGTGTGAATGTGAAACACAGGCAGAGCTAGGTAAATGTATTTGTCTTGCAGCCTGAACTGTGGGTTGGGACATAGGCATGAAGCAGGAGCATCTCCGTAGCTCTCCTGTGCTCGTGTAAGAAACATGTGTGCTCGTGTAAAAGAAACATGTGTCCTTGTGTAAGAGAAACATGTGTCCTTGTGTAAGAGAAACATGTGTCCTTGTGTAAGAGAAACATGTGTCCTTGTGTAAGAGAAACATGTGTCCTTGTGTAAGAGAAACATGTGTCCTTGTGTAAAAGAAACATGTGTGCTCGTGTAAAAGAAACATGTGTGCTCGTGTAAAAGAAACATGTGTGCTCGTGTAAAAGAAACATGTGTGCTCGTGTAAAAGAAACATGTGTGCTCGTGTAAAAGAAACATGTGTCCTTGTGTAAAAGAAACATGTGTCCTTGTGTAAAAGAAACATGTGTCCTTGTGTAAAAGAAACATGTGTCCTTGTGTAAAAGAAACATGTGTCCTTGTGTAAAAGAAACATGTGTCCTTGTGTAAGAGAAACATGTGTCCTTGTGTAAGAGAAACGTGTCCTTGTGTAAGAGAAACATGTGTCCTTGTGTAAAAGAAACGTGTACTTGTGTAAGAGACATGTGTCGGAGGCTTTTTGATCAAGGGAGGAGGACATAATTCCAAAATATAGGGAGAAATTTGTCAGCCTCTTTTCTCCCATCTGCTGAGAGTGGTGAAAATGTGTGTCTAATATCAAGTTTCACGTTAGTCCTTTTGATCAAATTCGACATGAGCTTTGATGAGTGCTTGCTACAAGCTCTTGAGTTTTATAGTAAGAAAATGACGTTGTTTGAGTAAATCCTGAATCAGTCTTGTAGTTCTGATAGACAATTGGGTGGGAGAGGTGTGCCTTTAAGTATTCCCTGTTGGAGATAAAATAATTTTTAAATTAATTATTCAGTAAGATAAATTATTTTGTGAATATATTTACGCCTTAAGAGTCCAGGTGACAGCAGACGGCAGAGGGAGTCAAATCCCTTGGAACTGGAGTTGTAGGAGGTCGTGAGCCACCTGAAACCAAACCCATGTCCACTGCAAGGATAGTAAGTGTCTGTAACCGCTGAGCCATCTCTAGCCATCACTCGGAATTTCTCTACCGTTTCACCCCGTGGGTAATAATGGTATGGGGAACTTTAAAGGATTTTTGTCTGGGCATACTTTCAAAGGAACAAACATCATCCTTTATTATAATTTGTCTTCACTTCCTGTTGGTGTAGGCCCCCACAACCATGACAGGAGCAGACTCAGGTCCTACTTCACACATTGTGTTAGGTTTAGAGGGATTCAAAAGGATGGTAACCATTTCAGTCTTTAAAGGATGACGCTGTAAGATCTTGTACTTTGGTGACTATGTTGGTCGGCTTAACCAGACTTTGGGCAGTTCTAGACTCTCTCAGGTCTTCTTGAAGCCACATTTACTCTTTGACAAATGTGTAGTATGCTGAAGGCAGGGTTTGTCTCCCTCCTTGTCCCGTTTCTGTTTAAAGACGAGAGTTCGATAGGAGACTAAACAGTGCTGCCTCTGAATCAAATGAAATGTCAGATATGAATAATGAATGTTATTTCCTCCCCAAATTCCTACCAGAATCATAAACTTATGGCTTATCTGTATATAGGCTTTTCCGGTGTTCCCACCCAGAACTAAATGGAAACCACCTTAGCACGGAAGTAGCTACCATCAAGTTAAAGATTAAGAAAAATGAAAAAAGCTCATTTAATTCCATCAGCAGCCCATTCAAATATTATCCATCGCTTTAGTTTTTCAACATGCATTTGCTGAGGGCCTGGAATATGCTAGACCCCGGGCTAAGAATGTAGCTGAGAAATAGTTATGATCTTACTTCTCAAGGGTACGCTCAGGATCCGTGGGCAGCCCCAGGCCAGCCCTTCAAGTGTCAGGGGAGGTAGTTGTAATTTCCCTTAGAGTCTCTGGATGAAGGTGAGCAGTGCTAGTCTGAGATCACCCACTTGCTCCCATCCTGCACTCTCCAGGCTGACAGAAAGCCAGCAGGCCCTTCTTAGCAGAGCCCTGCATGTTCTTAGAGTGACCAGAGCAGTCAGGTCAAGCAGATCATTCTGTGGTGCTCTCTCTCTGACTTCCTTTTTGGAGGTAGTGACCTTATTCGAGAGCCTGAACAGCCCCCTCTGCTCCCCAACCTCCTCTCTTAGAAGAGGTGGGAACTGGTTGTACTTCAGAAGAATGGGACCATTGTCCTTCAGGCCATCACCTTTCTGAGGGCACACCACAACAGGCATCGCTGTTCTGTAGTCCAGCTCATGGTGAAGATAGGCGAGCGCTCCTGACTTGGGGGAAAATATTGGTATTGGGTTCTCTCTTTATCAGTGTTCTGCCCAACACTCACTTGATGGACATTTGAGAAATGCAGGCACAAGCATCCTTCGGAACGGAGGTCGGGGAGGACAGCAGTTCATGTGTTTTGAGATTGCATGCCTATAAACAAGGACTCCTAGGCCATCTCTTATAAAATGACGCTTGCCCCAGTGAATCCTCCGCTCATCAAGGTTAAGTGGGTGGTGCTGATGAGGGTCAGCAGGGTCAGACCTACCTCAGTAGTCCACACACTGGTGCAGAAAGGAGCTGAAGTTTAAAAGCAGCTGAAGAGGAAGAGGCTCTGGTTGGTGTCCCCTCCCTGTGTTGAGCTGGCTGCTAGTCCTGGGTGAGGCTCAGCTTGTTCCTATGGTAACAAATGAGCTGTTTTTGAGAATACCCAGCACAGTTACCTGAGCTTTCAGCTGATGGACCAGAGGTAGCGTTTCTGCACGTTAACACCGCCTGCCTGCTAATTCCTTGTTGAGCCTGTCGCAGCAGCCGGGTGAGAACAATCCAGCAAGTGTGTTTTGAGTCAGGTTGCCTGCCCCCACGTTCAGAGGTGCTATTTTGCCCTCAGATAACTGTAAATTTGAAGTTTCGCCCACTCACATATGTTACAAAATTAATTATTGTGACCTAGAAAATGTCTAATTAGAAACCAAAGTTTCATCCTTTCTCCTTCATCTTGTGATGCGTCTTAAAACAGAGTTTTCATTCACTTAATGAACAAGAATGCTCCTTGCACCACGTCTGACAAGTGGCCTGTGTCCTTTTACGGTCTTTTTGTTGTTGTAAAGCAATGGCTTTCAGAAGGAACAAAGCATGCTTTGAAAAAAAAAGATTTATTCTATGTGCATCGGTGTATGCCTGCCTGTGTGCGCGAAGGTGCCTGATTCTCCAGAACTGGAGTCATAGGCAGTTGTGGGACACCATGTGGGACTTGAACCTAGGTCCTCAGGAAGAGCAGCCAGTGCTCCTGGCTACAGGAACATGTCTCCAGCCCTACATTCCTCTCTTTTTAAAAATCGTTCTGCATCAAGGTGTGTATGCGATGCATTTTGTGTGTGTGTATAATGTTGTGTGTCAGTGTGCTTTCATTTGTGTATATGATCACCAGTGTGATTGTGGATGCATGTGTGTATATTGCCATGGGTGTGCGTATGCCACTGTGTGTGTGCGAGTACGTGTGTGTGCGCGCGCGCGCGTGCGTGCGTGTGTGTGTGTGTGTGTGTGTGTGCGTGTGTGTGCGCGCGCGTGCGTGCTGGTCAGAGGACAACCTTGGGTTTGCCTTCAACCTTGAGACGGGCTCTGTCATTTGCACTGAGTACCTAGGTTAGCTGGCCTGGATACTTCCAGATTCCTGTGCCTGCCATTTGTGTTACTATAGGAATACAGAGCACACACACACATACTTTTGCTACGTGCAGCCTTGGGCACCTTAAGGCCCATTCCTGCTTAGCTACTGAGCCATCTTCCCAACCATAGATTCTCTTCTTACTAAAGCCATACCCATTTTGAATATAACCTGATGATCAAAAGGAGTCTTTCTTTAAAGAAATAAGATCTCTGTTAGCTTCTTATTTTAATAGGATCATGGTGATATGTAAAACAAGATAGAAAAATGATTTGTTTGTAGGAATTACAGTGCTCTTCACAAGCTAAATGGTTTGCCTAGTCCTGCCGGGTGAATGCTGAAGGGGAGATGTGTAAGGTTTCCCAGCTATTATTTACTGTTTATAGGTGGACGCGTGCCTTTTTCAGTATGCCCACGTACTTCATATTTAGATGAATTCAGATGTTAGTGGAGAGGTTATGCGCGGAACCAACATCATAATAGATTAGACAAGAGTCACATGCCAAGGCCCATGGGCTACTTTAATACGTTGCTTTTGCTTTTTCTTGAGGAAGCTTTATTTCTGTTGCTAGTTCTTGTACAGAAGAAAGAAATAAAGGCAGAAAGAGAGGACTAAACACCTAAGCCAGGTCTCTTTGTTTCTGTGCAGTCTCCTGCAGACAGATCTCAAAAGATTCATGCTGGTGACGAGGTCATTCAAGTCAATCGGCAAACAGTGGTGAGTTCGTTTACTGGGATATGATTTTCCTCTCAGGAAATGTGTGCGTGCATGCGTGTGTGCATATGTGCATATGTGTGCCAGAATATGGCATCATGTCCTAGAGCTGTAGCTACAGGCAGTCGTGAATCGCCCAACATGGGGCTTGATGCTCCCAACCCTTTGCAAGAGCAGCTAATGCTCTTAATGGCTGAGCCATCTCTACGACCTCCATATTAAAAAGAAAACAATACAATTTTCCCAACCCGTTGTCACTGTTCGAAGCAGTGCTTAGCTGCACATATTTGCTCATGACTTGAATTTCCTTAAGATAAGTTCACTGGTTAGACTTTCATGGCTTGTGACCATGCCTCCCTCCTCCGTTTCCTTTCCCTCTTTCCAGGTCGGGTGGCAGTTGAAGAATCTGGTGAAGAAGTTGAGAGAGAATCCCACAGGCGTGGTGCTGCTGCTGAAGAAGAGGCCCACGGGCTCATTCAGCTTCACTCCAGCCCCGCTGAAGAACCTGAGGTGGAAGCCACCCCTCGTGCAGGTATCTGTGACCATCGTAGACCTTCACCTAGAGTGGGTTGTGGCAGAGGTCTTCAAAAAAGGGATTGAAACTGAAGGTAACTGGTTTTAGGAGCTGGTTTGCCAGCCATCACTCCCCAGTCCTGCTTGCACGAAAACCTAAACTCCGGGTCTTTGCTGAACAGTGTGGCAGCCACTCACCGTATGTGACTCTTTAAATAATTAAAGTTCAGTTCAGTTCCTCCATTTCACCAGCTATGTTCCAGGTGCTGCCACAGCGAACGGCACAGGCAGAAGGGCTCGCCTTATGTCTTGTCACTTGTTTTCAGCAAAGTTCTGTGACTTTTCCTGGGGAGACATGAACAAGTGTCCATTTGTCCCCGGTAGGGCATCCGTGGCTCACCAACGAAATCGTTTATCAGGTTTATCAGGGCTCCTTACAGGAGCATGGTGGCTCAGAGGCTGCCCCATCACTGGAAAGCCCACCCCAGCATGAGTGACAGCTCACCAAAGCTGCATCCTTAGCATTCCTGGTGTGACTCGCTAGCGGGTTCGTTCGTCCGTCCTGCGAGTGTGTCTTCTCCCCAGCAACTGTTACTTCCTGTGTAGTGTCGGGGCAAATTCTTACAACTTTCAAGAGTATCCCAACCTTTGTGTGTTTTGTTTGCTTTCTGACTCTTAGGAGCCCCCGTTCTTGTAGGAGGAATGTTTCAGCCGTGGGGCGATAGCAGGTGGCACTTAGTGCAGTACACACAGCCTGGACCTGGTGGTAGAGCTCCCATGCTGCTTGGCTGAGGGTCAGCCGGGTTAGGGAATGTAGTTCTTTGGTGCTGGGAAGTGGTTGCACACTGGCTTAGCACAGTTCAGAATCTCCAGCCCATGGTGGTATATAAAAGGCAGACCAACAGCTGGTGAGTTTTCTTACTTAAAGCCCCTGTAAATATTACAGAGGTCTTTGTTGTCTTGGTCCAGAGGTACCTCCCGACCCTCAGCAAACCCCTTTCAGCCACTGTTTCTTCTGCTTAGCCCGACCCTCAGCAAACCCCTTTCAGCCACTGTTTCTTCTGCTTAGCAACACTGTAAACTTTTGGTTTTGTTTTTAGAAAAGGTCCTCAAGCCAAACATGGTGATGTATGCCCTTGACACCTTAGCAGGTGTATCCCTGTGAGTTCATGGTCAACTTGGTTCACAAAGTGAGTTACAGGTTACCAGGACTACAAAGACCTTGTCTCTAAAAGGTCCTAAAACCTAGAGTGCACTTCGTTTGTAGAGCTGTCTGTGACTTTTATTTTGCACCTTCATGTAGGGGGTGCAGGACTTCCAAGCTGTGCATCTGAGGGTTTTGTGACACACAGTGCTGCGGCTGTAGCCACAGGTGTAGATCCTGAGTGGATCTCAGCAACGCCAAGTAGAGGCCAGAGTGTGTGGGCCCCATGACTAAGTCACCTAACGTTTTAAGATGAGAGAGAGGTGGCTCAGCAATTCAGAGCACTGGCTGCTCTTTCAGAGGACTCAGGCTCCATTCCCAGCACCCCCACAGCAGCTCACACCTTCTGTAACTCCACTTTTTTTCTGGCCTCCACAGTCACTGCATGCATATGGTGCAAAAACATGCCTGCAGAAGAACAGACATGTACATGAAATCAAATGTGAAAAGAATGAATTGGTGCATAAACTACATCTACAGTGCACCATTTTAAGATCTGCGTGTATTGTCATTGACACATGCATGACCCCACATGCCTGGGTTCGTGGTGAAAATATTTTAGTCTCCTCTCTCAGCAGTTTTCAAGTATACCTGTGTTAGCTACTGCCATCCTGAGACCAGACACTAGAGAACCATGAGAGAGAGCATGTCAGGGACGGCAGAGATGAGGCCCTTCATGCTGACGGGGACAGGCACCTTCAGCTGGGATGTAAGTGGCATCTACAGATGAGGATGGGTCTCACTCTTGAAATCCACGCACCCCCACAGCAGGGGTGCATGGCCTGCAGGCAGAAGTTGTTTTAGGTCAGTTCTCAGAGGCAGAGTTGTGATTTCTTCCAAGTGAGCTTTAAAGGTAGATACTACAAGGGGAGGAGGAAGGCACGTGAAGAAAGGACAGGTCCTGTGGAGTCAGGCAGCTGTAGGTCGGATGGCCCTCTTGGAAGACATGGCCTTGTCTGCTGGAGACCATGCTCTGTGGAAGGGATGCCTCTTGGGTTTTGGCTCGGAAGATTGAGATCTCAGTATGGGGACCCCGAGTTGCCTTCACAGTCCCCTCAAACTCTCTGGAGCGGAAGGTGGTGGGTGCAGTTGAGCTAATGCAGTAGCAGAGATAGGGCGTCAGGCAGAGGGCATGGACTTCACCCTCAGGTGGCAGGCTGACACCTAGTTTTATACTGTTATCTGTGTTACGTTGCTAGGGTTGCCATAACAAATATCTGAGTGGTTGAGGTTCAAGGTCAAGGTATCTATAGGGTTGGGCCCTGCTGAGGCCTGACTCTCTGACTTGGAAATAGCCACCTTTTCTCTCCGTCTTCCCGTGGTCCTCCCTCAGTCTTTGCGTTACACAGATGAGGTTGGATTGAGTGCATCCTAATGTCCTCATTTCAACTCCATCATGGCATGCAGATACAGTTGGCGTTCAGAGGTACTGGGGCAAGGTCACAGGACGCCAACATAGGAGTTTTGAGGGGGCAGAGTCCAGCTCGTGCTTACATGTAGGCCCAACAAGCACCATGTAGGGGGCAGCCGTGAATGTGCAGATGTGAGGCAATGACTTCGTGATGACCAATGAATGATTTGCAAGGCCTTGGAGATGAGGTCCTGCATGAGTCCACAAGCAGCACTGCCTGGGTTCACATGCCAGCTCTGCCATGTGTTGTCTGTGAGTTTCGTGAAATGTCTCCCAAGCCTCGCTTTCATAGTCATTGCCGCTGAGTATTAGAGATGGCCCCGGGGCAAGCAGGATGGGAGGCTTAGGTGGGGGGAGAAGCAGATGTCACATGTGGTAGGAAACTTGACAAAGACGAGAAAGTCAAGGAGCCATCATGAACAGAGAGAGAGAGAGAGAGAGAGAGAGAGAGAGAGAGAGAGAGAGAGAGAGAGAGAGAGCGCACAGTCAGAAGGACAGAATTTGACTCGGCAAAAGGAAAATGCCTGTGGATGTGTCTCAATCCCAGGGAAAGTTAAGAGGCCATGTTTCCTGCCTCAGTCTTTAGTGTTCATTATGCCTCGGTGCTGAACAGTCCGGGGAGGGTGTCATTTCCTCCTCCTTCTTAGTACCCTTAGTGTGTCCTTTCCCGTGAGAGATGTCCACCATTCTGTTTTCTAGGCTGCACCCTGACAGATGAGGGTTTTCCTAAACAGAAGTCATTCTTGATGTTGGAGTTTGGGGATGGCAGGATGTCTTACGGGAGTGCTCCTGAGGTTCTGGATTTTGGCCCTCTGTTTTCACATACTGATTTATTGGATATCAATGAATTCCATACTGAACTGAGTTAGGCTAGGGTTCGGAGATTATCTTAGAAGATAGACAGAGCCCATGGCTCTGTGCCTTTGTATCCCTCTGAGTATAGCTGTCACTTTGACGACTCTCTTGGTGACCATAGTTCTGTCCCCACTCACTTCCAGTGTATCCATCATAACCTAAAGTCAAAAGGAAGTACTTTTCCCTCCCAGTGTCTAGCATGGACTTGCTGGCCTTTCACGGGTGGTTCCCATACTAACTGTGAGGACCCGGCTGGTCCTCTCCTAGCTAGAGCTGGCTGGTCAGCGTCACTGTTAATTGTAGAGGAAACCATTGTAGAAGGGCTCATTGGGGATTTTAGAGTGTGAGTCCTTTATGCATGTGCAAGACTTACACAAGCCAGACAAAATCACAGCAAGGACCACCCAACTCATGAAGTCTTACCCCTCTGAGGAGCCCCTGGCAACTAACGGATGACTGCTGGGAGAGGGACTCCGTTTTCCTCAGGGATGTGGGCCCTGACAGGCTACCCAAGCTGCAGCAGATGGTCCTGCACCCATTCATTCTTACAGTACTAAGTGGCCATAAGTTAGAGGCCTGATGATGGGGAGGGGGAGAGAACGAGAGAACAAGAATTTGAGAGGAAAAGAAGGAGGATGGTTATGGATTGGACCCAAACATGGTCACATATAAATATTAAATATTTAATAAAAATGTAATTTCCTTGAGGTCAGTAATGTAATTAAAGTTAAAGTAAGGATTTAATTTTTAAAGTTAATTTATACATGAGTGTTTGTACTATGGGCACCCACTACTAAATTCAACAGAGTTGTGTGTTTGCTGTGTGGCAAGCATGTCACATGCCCTTCATGTGTGTTATTGCGGTTACCACAGCTGCCCAGCTGGATGATGATCTTGTCCACATCGATCCCCGTCATACCGATGACGGCAATACGCAGCTAATCTGAAGGCTAGCCAGGATCACACCCACAGCCCCAAGGCCACACTCCTAACCAGCAGGACACGGCTGAATGCTTTTCTCAGCCTGTACGATGTCGGTTTTACAGAGGAGGAAACTGAGGCAGGGGGTTTTAAGTGGTTTTCCTAAAGCGAGAGTTAAAAGCTGTGGCTTCTGAGTCCTCTGTGAGCCGAGTGCTTCATGGGAACACGGGCGCTGAGCACTGTTAGTATTCTTAGCACAACATCTGCTTGTACTCTGCCCTGCCCTGTGTGGGGTGGGGGACAGTTACATCAGGAATAATCTCCAGGTTGACCTTTGCCTTTCCACTCTGTGTGTGGCTCTCATTGCAGACCTCACCCCCGCCCACCACAACCCAGTCCCCAGAGAGCACCATGGATGCCTCCCTGAAGAAGGAGAAGCCAGCCATCCTGGACCTATACATTCCTCCCCCACCTGCTGTTCCCTACTCTCCCCGGTATGTTAGCTGCCTTTTCATAGAGTGGACTGCTAGCCACTGCATGGGGAGATGTTGAACCAGGGTGGGGGTCTCACTTCCTGGGGCTTGAAAGTTGTACATTTGGTGGTGAGGTGCCCTTTAAAAAAGAGTGCCAACATATCTCACTTGTGAAAAGTTTACAGAAGTCTGTGCTTTTGGGCCCTTGGATGGGGCTGCCTAGGGATCCCTGTAGCTTAAGTTTCCTAGGCTCCATGATAAACTCATTTGTAGAGAAGACACTAAGAGTGTTTGTGTGAGAGTCATTAAAATTATATCCTGATTTTACCAAGAAAGATATACATATGTGCACATTCGACACAAACATATATAGACATATAAACACAGGCATACATGCATATGTACACACACATACACAGATGCACAGACACACATACATATACACAGAGACACACATACATATACACACATACACCCACCTACACATACAGATATGCAAAACACATACATGCACAAATGTATATACTTACATATACACATAAACATCTACACGTACACACAGACCCACATACACATATATACCAAGATGCACACACACATGGCACTCTGAAAAGTTGTGAAGTGATAGGAAATGAAATGTGTGTGAGCAAGGCACGTGTGTGCTTGTGTTATCAATTATTGGTTTGTGTCTTACCTGTGATGTGATGTAGCAGAGCGGTCACAGGGAGACAGTAATTGAGGTGTGTGCTCTAGGCTAGCTCATATGGACACGTGCTAGGGATAGTAGCTGCCCTGTGGTTTCCCTCAGCTTACCCAGAATAAATGACGGTGTGTAGGGATTTACCTCTTGTGCGGTGATCAGAGGCATCTTTAACAAGTGGGCCTTGTCCCTGATTCACGGGGTCCTATGGCACAGGTTCAGACCAGGTTAAAGCTGCAGGGGATGTTGTCGATTTGCATGGGGACCCTAGGACCTTACAGGCCAAGGGTCATTGTGTCAGGAACTGAGGGGCTGGAGCGCCCAACCCCTAGTGTTCCCTGGGTTTCAGTGAGAGTGTCATTGAGTGTGTATTGATAAGAAGGGTGCTATGTGCGTGGGAAGGAAGAGAGCTGGGACTCCCTTTGGGGGAGACATATGGTTGTACATGCACACAGAGGCCACCAGTGAACACCTTCTCTGAGGTATGAGAAATGCCAAGGGATTAAGACAGGAGTCACAGAAGCTTTCGAGTTGAGAAGGTTATAGGGTAAGTTCAAACTGTAGGAGACAGAGTCTGAGAAGCTGAGGGCACGAGGATAGGGCAGCAGGCTCTCCGGGGGATGCTCTTACAGGCTTCGCTGCCCAGCTTCTTATATTTTTGGTTGTGAGCCTAGCCTTTAACGGCTGAGCCATCTCTCCACTGCCCAGCTTCTTCTGTATCTTGCCTACTTGGCTTCTACCGATTGCCTCACAAAGCCTACCAAATGCAAAGAAAGAACTGTTCACGTGGTAAACCTGGGCTCAGTAAAAACTGAGGTCCACCGTCTATCGAAGTTTAGGTAAGATTAGGATGGAGTTGCTGATCCAGCTAGCTTTTTACTGAGTTCAGAAATAGTCTCTCTCCTCTGCTTTCCGGGAAGCACCCTTTACAGCGTTGAAAGAATTCCCAAGTCTAACAGCTTTCATACATGTCAAGAGCCTCCGCCAGATTCAGGCGGCGAGCCTACGCTTGCTTGAGGAGAATGGCACTGCAGCTCACTCCTCAGCTGCGGACTCTTGTCATGGAGATTCACCTGCAGTGCAGAGTGTGGGGAAAGCAAGAGCCATGTTTCCAGGGTGTATTTGTTCTGTGTAGACGTATGTGACCAGAAGGCCATGTTTTACCAGACTTAACGGGTTCATGGCACTTGTTCTTCAGCAGGGGCGTCTGTGTGTACTTGAAGGGGCTACTTACAAAGTAGAGCTTCTCCCCCAGTGGGAAGGAGACGTGTGCCCATGGTAGCCGAGCTCCTATTCGCTCTTCAGAAAGAGCCACTCTGTGAACACCCTGATCACCACACGCTGTCTTCCAGGGATGAGAACGTGAGTTTCAGCTATAGAGGACACACTAAGAGTAAACAGCCACTGCCTGGGCGCAAGGGTTCCGAGTCCCCTAACTCCTTCCTGGACCAGGAGAGCCAGAGACGCAGATTCACCATCACAGACTCCGATCAGCTACCCGGGTACTCGGTGGGGACCAATATTCTGCCCATAAAAATGAGAGGGAAGACGCCGTCCTATGGTACGTTCTCCGTGCACATCACACCCTGCTGGCCCTTCTTACTCCTTTCCCCACCCCTTCTTTATTTGGGGCTCTGGCATGAACTTGGCAGAGTTCTCTGAAGGTGATTTGAGGAAAGCATGAACCTCAAAGAAATCTAAGTGTGGGCCACTTCTTCAAGTGGCTAAAGCAAAGCCTTGTTGAGCTGTCGCTCTGCCTGGCATCAAGGCCCAGCTGGGTGAGCTCACGTTACAGGCATTGGAGACTCAGACTCAAGCCCAGCATGCCTCTAACCTGATTGCTTTCAGTGTCAATGTGGGGCTTTAAAATGTGTCACTGCTTGCCACTTCTATTTAAGTGGGTATGACTCGTGTGTGTGTGTGTGTGTGTGTGTGTGTGTGTGTGTGTGTGTGTGTGTGTGTGTGTACTGTCTAAAGTTGATAATGTTACTCACCTTGCTTCACTGTCTGGTCTCTGAAGGCAAACCCCGGCCTCTGTCCATGCCTGCAGATGGGAACTGGATGGGGATTGTGGACCCTTTTGCTAAACCTCGAGGTCATGGGAGGAAAGGTATGTTTCATGTATGCAAACCCAAAGTGCTGAGTGGTGTTAGTAGACCCAGACCACCCATGCTTTATTCCCGGAAGTTGACATTTCTGACTGGAGACCCCACTTAGTTCTTCAGAGGCGCAGCTTGTCAACAGAAACTCATGCCCACAGAAGGGTCCCGCAATACAGCTTGTTTCTAGAGTGGAAAAGTACCTTCCTTTGTAGCAGTTGTGAATCAAGTCAGCATCCTGGCTTTTTCAAAGGCTCTGGACACAAAGGATACACTTTTTAAGCAAAACATCTATTAAACACCTTAATTACGTGACTTTTTTTTTTTAAACTTGATTTTTAATGAACAAACAAATCCTCTTTAAATTATTAAGGCATAATGTCTGAAAACTGTTTTTAATTCGCCCTGTAATCAGCTACTTATTATACTACTCTTGAAGGAAACATTTTAAAATGTTTTTATCTGCTGGGCACAGTTGCGTGTCCCAGCACTTTCGGGACAAGGACTGGCAGATCTCTGAGTCTGAGGCCAGTCTGGCTTACGCAGTGAGTTTGAGGCTATCCAGGTGTACATAGCAAGACCCTGTCTCAAAAATGAAAACAAAACTTTTACCCATTTTTCGAGACAGGCTTGGATTCTCAACAGTGGGTGGAAACGCTGCGTTGCTTTTGTAATGTTGGAAGAGAACAAGGGGGGGGGCAGAGGAAGATAGGCTTCAGGCTGAGAGAGAAAGAGCAGAGCAAGCTGCAGAGGCCTAACCTTCCGAGTGAGTGGCTCCTAAGGTCTCCTGGGGGGCTCTTGTCAGCTGTGCACTTGGACCATCTGGATTGTACCAACATGACCAAGGACAAGATGCCAGTCTGTGGTTTCTGAAGCTCTTGGTGTATAGAGAAAAGTCTTCTTTGCAGTAGTCAGCAGGTGGCAGGGCTGGCCTTGTTTAGATTTAAGATGCTTTTTCTTGCCACTCCCTGCGTGTGGATCTAGACTGTTCTCTTTCCTATAGGGAGAGGTGGAGTGCAGGGATTGGGGCTTATAGAAACTGGCTGACAGCTTTAGAGCAATGATGCCTCTCTGCATGCGGCTGCTTAGGAAGTAAAATAGTAAAGTTGCTGGGATGGAGCCCTCACACTCTGGAGATATAAATCTCGGTGGTTTTAACCTTCAGAATTCTACGTTAGCCACCATAGCCTAATCACAGGACTTTCCATACCCTATAAAAATTCTGTACCTGGCTAATTCTGCCTTTCTCAGTCCCTGAGAGTCCCTAGTCCATGAATTTGCCAATTTTGTAAGTAGACATATGCAGTATATGAAACAGGATATTTCTCAGACGTGAGCAAGGGACACACTGGCAGGGAGATACATGAGGGTGAAAAGAGTTTGTTCAGCAGTGCTGGGAGACAGGAGTCTTTCCTTAAGAACTCCCCTCGGTTTTAATGACAGTGTTTGTTGGCTCAGGCACACCTCTGAGCATTCTTTCATGAGGCCGTGTTTTCTTCTTAGTCTGAAGCACTTGACTTTAAAGCATTTTTTACTTCTAGAACAGACTCTGATCATTAGAATCATTATATATTGGCTTTTCCCCTTAAATGAAGGGTTTTTAAAATTGTGTGTGTGTGTGTGTGTGTGTGTGTGTGTGTGTGTATAATTTTAAACAGTTTTTCAATTTAAATATATTTTGACCACACCCTTCCCCTCACCCATGTCCTTCCAGATCCTCTCTTGCTTCCCACCTACCCAGGTTTAAATTGTTTCTCAAAAAACAATCCCCAAGAAAACAAATTAAAACCATACTCAATACTCAAAAAGGAAAAAAAATAAAACAACTCCAAACTGTAATGAAATAAAAGGCGCACGTAGGAGAACTGTAGAGTTCATTATGTGCTAGTCAACTGTTCCCGGACGTCAGGCCTGTTCTGCAGAGGCTGATGTATCAAGCCTCATCCAGTTGAAGAAAACTGATTTTCTATTTCCCAGCAGGTAGAAGTGACAGTTTAGTTGCTAACCTATACCCTAGTGTCTGAGTCTCTCTCTCTCTCTCTCTCTCTCTCTCTCTCTCTCTCTCTCTCTCTCTCTCCTCCCTCCCTCCCTCCCTCCCTCCCTCCCCCCCCATTTACTTATTTTATGTAGGAGTGCTCTATCTATATGTACACCTGCATGCCAGAAGAGGGTATCAGTTCCTAGAATAGATGGTTGTGAGCCACCATGTGGTTGCTGGGAATTGAACTCTCTGGAAGAGCAGACAGTGCTCTTAACCACTGAACCATCTCTCCAACCCTATTCCTTCCTTCTTCCCTCTCTCCTTCCCTCCCTTTCTCCCTCCCATTCATTTAAAAGATAAAAAAATTAAGTGTAAGATTAATAAAAAATTATCTCATTGAAGTCAGACAAGACAAACCAACAGAAGTTAAAGAGCCCAGAGAAGGCAGAGGATCAGAGACCCACTCATTTGCACACTCAGGAATCCCATTCCTTCCACCAAAGTGGAAGCCATCATATATATGCAGAGGAACTGGTGCAGACTGGTGCAGGCCCTGCGCTTGCTGCCTCAGTCTCTGTCCATCACGTTGGGTTAGGGGGCCTTGGTTTTTGGTGTCCTCCATCCCTCTGGCTCTTACACTCTTTCTGCCTCCGCTTCTACAGGGTTCCCTGATCTCTGAGGGTAGGCATTTTATGGAGACATCCCGTTTAGTGCTAAGTGTTCCAGGGTCCCTTACTTTCTATGTAATCAGTGTCTGGCTGTGGGTCTCTGTATTTGCTACCAGCTGCTGCAGGAGGAAGCTTTCCTGATGATGGTTGAACAAGGCACTAAGCAGACTATCACTAGGACCCATCGGTATCTGGGGAAGCAGGGATAGAAAGAAACACATTTTTTTTCTATTTGCTTTATTATTTTAATGGAAATATAAAGGCAAACAGTTCTGGGTCTCCAGTTCTGCTGGACCATCGTGTTACCTCTTGGTTGCTAATGGAGCCTGAGTACATTGGCCACTTCATGTCACGTGACCAACAAACCTGACAGAAACAACTTTAGAGAGGAAAGTTTATTTGGGTCAGAGTTTCAGTTCATCATGTGGGAAAAGCGTGGCAGGGAGGCTCTGACTGTGGCATGAGGAGCCTGAGGTGGGAGTTGTTTACATGCAGATAGACCAGAAAGCAGCTGCTGGAACCAGGAGCTGGACTGTATTCCTCAAAACCTTACGCCTCATGACCCGCCTGCCAGCCGGGTCCCACCTCCTAAAGCTTCCACAGTTCCTCAGAGCAGGAGCAGAAGCCAGGGCACGAGTACTAAGAACATAAGCCCCTGGGGAACACTGCAAAATCTTACCACAGCATTCCATCCCTGTCTTCCTCAGGCTCGCTTCCACCTTATAATACACAAGGCATCTGTGCCAGCCCATCACCATAGCAGCTCCAATACTGTTCGGAAGTTCAAAGGATTCTGAGACTCAAAGACAGCTCTGTGAGCTCCTGTTGAAATCAAGAGGGACGTTACATACTTTTAGTATTCAATTGCAGAGTAAACATTCCAGGACAGCACAAGACTAAAACCTAGCCAGGCAATATGTCTAACTCCTCAAAAGCATAATAATCGTGATATATATGTCAGGGCTTGGATGTCTTGCTCCATAGCCCTGCTCTGATGGCAGGCACGTGGCGTCTCTTAGAGTGGCTCTGTTTGATACCGGCAGCCTTCCTTGGCAGATGCTCTTCAACATTTGGGGGTCTCCATTACAACGTAGGTTCCACATTCATAGTTCCACTTATTGACATCTTGGGGGCTCCCTGCAGGGAATTCTATTTTATTATACACTGGCTAGCCTTACAGTCTTTTTCTTTCAAAAAAAGAACCTGTGGGTAAACTCTCTTGACCCTTTAATTCCTGTGTGCTGTGTGCCATGTGGGCAACACTGAGTTCTCCTGCAGCTGGAGAAGTATCTTGCCCTGATTGAACCCTAGTTGCAGCAACCTCTGAATGCTAGGAAAACATCCTAGGTAGCCCCTTTACTGCATGGTGCCTTGGAAGCATGCTAACTTAAAATTGTATGTATGCATGTGCAGATGTGTGTTTATCTGTGTATCTGCGGGGGTGCATGTATACGTGTGTGGTTTGTGTATGTGCCTGTGTATGTGCATCTGTGTATGTATGTGTGTGCATGTGTGTTCATGTTTGTGGTGTGTGTGTGTGTGTGTGTGTGTGTGTGTGTGTGTGGTGTCTGGTATCTGTATGTGCTGTACATGAGTGTGTATGTGTATGTGTGGGTGAATATGTCTCTGCTGTGTGCATGTATGTGTATGTGTGTGTGTGTGTGTGTGTGGTGTGAGAGTTTTTGTATGTGCATACTTGTGCATCTGGTATCTGTGCGCGAGAGTGTATGCTGTATGCCTGTGTGTGTGTGTGTGTGTGGTGCATGGTGTATGAGTGTGTGTGCGTGTGTAGGGCCAGAATGGATGTTGAGCTAGAGGACAACTTTCAGGAGTTGGTTTTTTCCTTCCACCATGTGGGTTTTAGGAATTGAACTTGGTGGCAAGCGTCCTCACCCCCTGAGCCATTTCACAAGCTTGTCTTTCTCCCCCCTTTTCAAAGGACAGTTCTTGAAATGGGTTTTCAGCTTGACACCACAAAGCCTTTGATGGGGAGGTCATTGTACCTTGAGATGTTCTCATCATCCCAGCACAGCGTTGGCTTCTCTTTGTGGATTGTCTAACAGCCAGGCAGGCTGTCTCAGCTGCAAACAAATGCTTCTCTTTTTTAAGTCTTTGTTCTGCTTTAGCTCTTACTGTGGGCCACTTAGGTTAAACTTTGGTGAAGAATTTGTCTATGCTCTGGCTATGTCCTGAGGTTTAACTCAAAAATAAGAGAATAGCTAACCTGGAAGAGTTCAAGACAGTGCAGCACTCAGGCTGTGGTACGGTTTACCCCCCACCCCCATCTCTCCTTCTCTCTCTCTCTCTCTGCTTTGAGCCACGTTTACAGTGAAAGCATGAGTGGTGTAGCCTCCAGAGGACCACCCACTGTGAGATAGATCTCCCGTCCAGGCTCTGCCTCCCAAAGGCTCCACAGGCCCTCAGCACGGTGGAACCACTGAGGACATAGTCAGTCCATGGGTTGGCGGTGGAGAAGTGCCGGCATTTCTCATGAAACCGTAACGCCGATGGTGAACCTCTGTGGTTGTCTTGTGGGCCAAGGGTCTTTTATAGGTCTTTGCAGGGCAGAGAGCTGGGTGTGTGGTCACTTGCAGCACGGTGTTAGGTCTGGGAGTTCTTGTTCTGATAGACTATTCTTTCTGGTCTTCGTTTGACAACAGGGGAAGACGCCCTGTGCCGGTACTTCAGCAATGAGCGCATTACACCCATCATTGAAGAAAGTGCCTCTCCCGTGTACCGGTTCTCCAGACCCCTGACTGAGCGGCATCTGGTTCGAGGTGCGGACTACATCCGAGGGAGCAGGTGCTATATCAACTCTGATCTACACAGCAGCGCCACCATTCCATTCCAGGAGGAAGGGCCCAAGAAGAAGTCGGCCTCCTCATCGGCCAAGGCGTCTTCTGGGGAGCCGTCGCTGTTGGTCAGCTGGCTGACTCGCCTCAAGCTGTTGACTCACTGAGGTTGCTGCTGCGCCAGCTTCCTGCCTGTCTCCTGCTAGCAAGTGCCTTCTTCCTCAGTGGACAGCTTGTCCAGACTCCTGCCACAGTGCTCCATGGCGACCTTACTTCATTCCATTTTGTTTTTAAGGTTGTATATTGCCCTTCCTGGAGTTTTGAAGTCACCAGAGGGCAACAAATCCGGTGGATCTTAGGGTGCTGTTCGTGGAGGCAGAAGGAAGGACGGACATGGCACACGTTTAGTTTTTGCCTTCCCACTGTGGGAGCGTGGAGACATACTCTTTAAAGTGTCAGGAGTTGGCAGCATTGTTCACTTTTGTTTTCTTGGGCAGTGGGGACTAAAATTGATGGGTTTTGTCACATAGATATGTTGGTTTGTGGTCCAACTTCTGTATCTGAAAAAGCTGAAGGAGGAAAACTTCTGTTTTGATTTTTTAAAGCTGTAGAGCATATTTATCAGGGTGGCAGCGCCCACTGCAGAGTGTGAGGCTGTTTGGAGCAGAGCTTACCTGCAGGTCAGCTCTTATGTGTGTTCACCCCCCCTTCAGTAACAGCCTCCGTGTAGGGGAGCCAGTCACAAGCTCACGAGCACGCTTTGATGGAACCTTGCGTATACAAAGACGTGTGTGCGTTTTTGAGAGGTGTCGCAGTTACGTGTACGAGGGAAAGAAGCTATAAGATTTGCTGACAGCCAAAGCGTAGTTCCGGAAGCTGAAGCAACCGGATTTAGAGGCATCGGTCAGTTTGCGGTATTGGCCTGTTTGATGTCTGTGTTCTAGGGGGGAAAAGCCTTCAGGCCTTCCCAGGTGTGCACAGTTTTGCTAGTTAGAAATATCTTGGAAGGCCTCATGGTCACTGATTTTTCAACTAGCATCAGGTATTTTGAAAATGTATGTCTGGGTATTAACTCTTGTTTAAAACCAAATGTACAATATTTTGCTAGAATGGAAAAACCCTTTCTTGTTAATTTAAGTGTTTTAAATAGAGTTGTATATTTTTCTTACTCTTAGTCACATGTAATTGAAATATTTCTGTTTTGCGTTATACGTGAAACCCAGGGGAAAGAGCATTAAATGTTTTCAGATTTACACGTGACCCAGTGTGGCCGTTGGCAGCCTGGGCGCGCATATTAAAGATGGAAATAAACCCTCCCAAGCGTTTTAGGATTTTATGAATTTGTGGTAGAGGAGCTAAGGAAGCAAACATAAATGACACCACAGAAAAGGAATTTTCCAGGGTAACCTTAGACAGAGCTGTAGCCCGGTATCCACATACTGTCCTAGCCACTGGGGTTGTCCACTGACCTGCCTGAAGTGTGGTTCACAAGAGGATCACTGGAGTTAATAAGGCTCTCCTCCCCCATGTAAATGCCTCTGTGGGGGTGGGGGAGTGCATGGTAAGGGGCACAGTGGCCACTTCTGCTGGTGCCATTGTTTTTATACCCACACCAACACATTCCCATCAGTGTCTGGGGCACTTTGAGAAGCCAGTGTGCGTTGGCCGGGGGCAGGAACCAGATGCCACAAACAGGGATGGAAGGGGCTTGTGTGGTGATTCATCTGGTACATAACCCGCAGTCGTGAGCAGAGTATAGGAAGGGCCTCTGGAGGCAAGGAGGGAGCTACGCTCGAGGAAGAGTTGACCCCTGCCAGTTTCCTGTTGGCCTGAGTGGGCTCTGTCCCCAGACCCATGCTTGCTTTTACTGTCTGGTCTGAAGGAGGGCTACAGTCCCACTGGTTAATGGTGTTCAGAGCTTCCGACAGCATGGTTGGTGTGGTGGACGGTTTTTCTCTGCAGAAAATGTCTTCTAAATTGAAGGAGCACCCTGAGAATGAATTCTCAGAACTCACACTTCACTCTCCGCAGCGCTCAACTCAAATTATTACACCAGATGGTACCTCCCACACACATTCTTCCTGGAAGCTCTGGAGGAAGTCCAGGCAAAGTTCTGGTTTCCTCTACAGCTTCCACAATTTCTCCTTTCTTTGTATTTTCATCTGGGGTTTTTAACCTGAATTATGTTTGAAAACTCTATTGCTGCTAAAGTTATTTTGTAAACCTCTGCTTGTGAGATATATAGCAATAGGTAATAATAAATTTCTCAGAATGGACTGGGGCGATACCTTGGTGGGTAGAGGGCTTGCTGAGCAAGGAAAGCATTCGAGTTTGGATCTGCAGGTGTGGTGACTGCCTGTACTCCCAGCCGTAAAGATGAGGGCTCCAGGAGCAGGCCGGCCGGTTGGAGTCTACATTCTGGGTCACTGAGGAATCAGCTTTCAGTACGTAAGGTGGAAGAGTGGCCAACGAAGAAACCCAGGGGCAGCCTCTGATCCACATGTGCATGCGTGTGCACACACACGCGGAAACATGCCAGCATTCAAATAAAGACTTTCTTTGAAACGAATGAATACGCCTGGGCTCTACAGTTACCCGCCCCCCGTTTGATGGCAGGAATGGTTTAATACAAATAAAGGACGACGGCAACTTCCTGGTGACTTTCGAGTCCTGTCAAACCCAACCGAACACCATCCCCCATTTTAAGAAATGTTTTTCATTTAAAATTTAAAATTTTATTTTATTTTGTGTTACTTTAAACTTTTTTAAAGTTTATATGTGTTTGACCATGTTCTCCTCCTCCCCCAAGTCCTCCTAGATCCTCTACCCCCTCCTTCCCCCCTAACTTTAAGCTCTTTCTCAAAACAAAACAAAAAACAAACAAAACAAAAACAAAAACAAAAACTCCAAACTAAGAAAACCAAAAGAACCACAAAACAAAACAAAATAGCAAATGAATCCAACCCACCACACTGTAGTCAAATAAAAATGTACACAGACACACAGACACGCACACAGACACACACAGACACACATACACACATACACAGAGACAGACACACACACATACACAGAGACACACAGACACACACACAGACACACGCACACACGCACACACAGACACGCACGCATGCACGCACGCAAGTAACAAACCTGTAGAGTCCACTCTATGCTTTCCAATGGCTCCTGAACGTGAGGCCTGTCCTGTAGTGATTAATATACTTAGTGTCACTCTTGGAGAAAACTGATTGTTCCTCGCCCAGCAGGTCAGAGTAACAGTGGCTAGGTTTTCTGTCCATATGTCCATATGTCCATCCATCCATTCATTTGTTTATTCATTCATTTTTACAAAATATAATAAAAGTTACAAACTATCACACCGAAGTTGGACAAGGCAAAGCAACAGAAGGCAAAGAGCCCATGAGAAGGCACAAGGATCGGAGACCTGCTTGCATTTAGGAATAAAAACACGGGGCTGGAAGTCATTATATACTTGCAGAGGATCGCACAGACCCCTACAGGCCCTGTGCCTGCTGCTTCAGACTCTGGGTTCCTGTGAGCTTTGCTCACATTGATTTAGACTTAGAGAATCTTGTTTCCTTGGAGTCCCGCCTGTTTCACCACATCACTACTATGCACTCATAGGTGATAAAAGATGCACACATAGAAATGTTTGGTAGGTAGTATGTGACAGGACGTCCCAGCTGGAACAAAGAGAAATCATAAATAGATCAATATGTAACTGCTCTGGCTAACGTTATAATCAGATAGTAAAACAGTGCATGGTGTACACACATAGACATAGTATAATGAACGTGGGGCCTGGAGCGATGGCTCAGCGGTTAAGAGGACTGGGTGCTCTCCAGACCACCCACACCACCATCTGACTCACAAGTACCCGTAACTAGTCTTAGGGAATCTGGTGCCCTCTTCTGCCCTCCTTGGTTACTGCATGCACGTGGTGCACAGACATGCATACAGGCAAAACGCTTGTACCCATAAAAGTTTTTTTAAAGAGAGGAAATATGATTATGGTAGCTGTAAATGGAGCCCAGTACAGGCCTCCTAGATAGACCATTTAATACCAGGTACCTAAATGATGTCGATACAATTTTCCAAAATGTGGAGGATTCCAGATAGAGTTCTACGAAACATATCTATAATACCATACAGAGCTAACTCTGTCCCTGGCACTGTCCTTGAGAACATCCTTGTGAGTTGAGTACTGTGGACACTTTCATCTGAGGGAGATGTCTAAGCATGTGCCACCCGTGGTAGCGGAGCTGGGATTGAAAATCAAGGTGGCGTGGCTCCAGGAGCCTCCCTCATCAGCATTGCTATACAAGCAGACTTCAGTGTATCAATCGCATTCCTGAGAAACCCTAAGCATGTTAGCCTAAGCTAAAAGTCCTCTGTTGACGCAGAAAAATGAGGTTACAGACTCAGATGGTGGTGGATTGGATTTGCAATGACACAGGTATTTAGAAGGCAACTACACGTTGTGCAACAGGGCTAAATGGGGCTAAGGCTTTATTGTGTTGGCTGCCTGCAGCACTGAGGTTCCCACCTGGTAAATGCAAGCAGACATCCATCCCCGCGGCTATTCAGGAACACTGCCTCTAGGGGGCAGCACCGCTCATACCAACGTGAATGCTGGGAAGTCCGGTGTTGTTATTCAGTGTTTCAGCCGTGTTTATCCCTTTTCTGTCTGCTGTTTTCTGTACCTTTCTTTCTCTACCCAAAATGATATTTTATCATCTATTTTGTGAGTTTTCTGTTTTTATTTTTATTTCATCACCCCCACAAACAGTGCACACCCCCAATTTTCATTTCCATCACCTTCTGTAAACCCTGTGGTCTATCTTCATAGACATAGTCTTTCACCCCTGTCTTAGAGACACCATATCTACAGCAACCCTTATAAAGGAAAGCATGTAATTGGGGATGGCTTACAGTTTAAAGGTTCAGTCCACTGTCATTGTGGTGGAAAATAGGGTGGCATACAGACAGACGTACTGGACATGTAGCTGAGAGTTCTATATTCAGATCAGCAGACAGCAGGATGAGAGAGTGAGCCACTGGGCCTGGCTTGAACATCTGAGACCTCAAAGCCCACCCCCCCTTTCCCAGTGACACACTTCCTTCAACAAGGCCACATCTTCTAGTACTGCCATGCCCTGTGGGCCCATGGAACCATTTTTTTTTTCAAACCACTACAACCCCTAAGAGTTTGAGGGAGTAAATGTCTTTGTTTAGAGGTTGAATATTACCAAAAATGAAGAAACCTTTTGGCTGCCTTTTGCCAACCTGGTTGCCTTAGGTAAAGATGTAGGCCTAGATTTGATAGTTCACTTGCTGTGTGTGTTTTATTTCCATAGATAACTGGTTCACATTTTTCCTAGTCTGTTAGTAAACAAACTGCCTTGTTCCTTTGGGGTGAGTGAACCAAAGCCATCTTAAAACCATCGTACACTCGGGTGCAGCCGCTCTCTGGCTTGGCCATGGTTTTAATAGTCATTCTGGGAATTACTCTGCCTAGTCAGGTTGGGTTTTGCCACAACCAAGTATGGAATCTGAGGTCAAGTCTGAGATGCTTACTGTTTCAGTTCTAGTTTGCACACAGCCATCTTGGGTTGGGGGGGGAGAGGGGTAAGAGGAGAGAGCAAGAAGAAGTGGGGAGGAGAAGAAAGAGTGCACACCAACCTTATTATGAGGGTACACTAGCCTTATTTTGAGGGTTTACTCTCCTCAAAGCCTCCCCTTCTAGCATGTTCCTAGTGGGATTTAAGCCTCCAGTGTGGGGAATTTAGGAGAGAATATGGCGATGTTCTATGTGTGGTGGTTTGAAAATTCTTAGCACATGGGAAGTGGCACTATTGGGAGATGTGGCTTTGGAGGAAGTGTGTCACTGTGGGGGTGGGCGACACACACTTAGCACCTAGAAGAGGAACATCTTAACATCTTTTGATTGACAGCTAGCTGAAGAATACCCTGACCCTGACCTTTTCAATGTGTCTTCAAGGGTGTGGAAGGCCTTATGTGATCAACCAGGCCTCTAAGAACCCAGCACAGGTTTGGTAACCTGCAGGGACTTGCAAAAATAGATTCTGTAACTTGTAATATAGGTTCTTAAAAATTACCATTGTATTATCTGGAAAGTTCTCAGTTTTTAATTTTATGGTGGTTCTATGTATTTGGGCTTAGATGTATTTTTAGAAGTGGGCTGATGTCACTGTGTGAAATTTAAGGTAAGTAAAGGGGAAAACGATCCTGTCACATTGAGGCCAGAGAGCCTCGTTTTTCTCCAGTTTTAGGCAGTGTGGTCTATCCCAATTTCTACCGTTCTGTATCTCTCCATTCCTATAGAAGAAAGTTTTCTGCTACATTCCTTCCCAAATAATGACCAATGACCTGTCTATTATGAACAGAGATTAAATTCTGTCTGGAACTAACAAAATAATGCCACACATCCAACAGGCTACAGCCTGTCGTGTAGTCTCTCAGAATCCTTGGGGTTCTCTACAAATACATGCATATGGTTTGGGTTTCCTGAGGTTCAGATGCAGGCTGTAGCCTGATAAGCCTTTCACATTCTGAAAGGTCATGGCTGTTTCTGAAGTTCATCTTTTGAGTGGATCCTGTGTCCTTAGGCTGCTCCTTTATGACTGATGTCACAGATGAGAACATAACAAGTGATATGAGATGGAAGGTGGGTACCAACCCTACGTTCTTGTTATTGTGCCTGTTGGCTTGGATGCTTTGGGGAGGACAGGCTTGTTTTGAGGGAGCTCTCTTTTCTGAGCACCATGTTTCTTTGAAAAGTTGTGGAGCTGAAGTCAAGGGAGATGATTCAAAAAGAAACCTTAAGGGATTTTACAGAATGAGGAAGGAGAGTAAGTCCTGACATCTCAGGTGGTGAGAACATCACCATCACACACACCCCACCCCCACCAGTCTCTCTCTCTCTCTCTCTGTCTCTCTCTCTCTCTCTCTCTCTCTCCTCTTCCTCCGCCTCTTCCTCCTCCTCCTCCTCTTCCTCCTCCTCCTCCTCCTCCTCTTCCTCCCAGAGCCCCTGTACAGAGCACTGTAAACAAGGAAGTTCAGGTGAAGAATTGATATGAAGGAGAAAAAAAAATCAAGAGAAAAATATTTAAAAGGAAAGGAAGAATATTCTTCTACCGAGTGGACTTGCTAAATGAGTTTCCAATTTAACTTTGCTATTGGGGGAGGATGATGGTGTTTTGTTTGAAGATATTTATTTACCATTGTGACATATCTTGGTTGGGACATTTTTGACGATTTAGGAAGCACCAGGCTTTTAAAATCAACTTTACTATAAAGCGATATCGTCCATGAAGTAAGAAATTGTCCTTTTATATTTTGTGAATGTCAGGCTCTGTTTAAGAGCTGCATTCCATTTTCTCAAGCGAGGCTGTACCAGGATAACAGAGGAAGGGCTTGTGGAGTTAACATGGATGTAGAAAGCATTGACTTTTGGAAATTGGCATCAAGGAACCAGAAATAGTTGAGGAATTAGCTTTTGAAGTCAGGCAATTCATCTCATCCACTTATAGACTTTGGTCTTGAAGTAAGTTGTTTATTTCTGTCCTACAGTCACCTATGATGTGGAAATGATACTGGAATCTACTGCCCAGGCTTCCATTGGTTGAGTGGGAGCGTGTAAGGCCCTCTCTCTAGATGCCAACTCTTGTCTTGCTATAACAGCAGTGCTTTTTGTCATCTCATTCTCTGGTAAATGAGGCATTCAGGGCCAGCCAACAGGGAATTACTCACCGTTTTGTCTATAACCCACAAAATAATACCCTTGTCCATTCTCAGAGGCTGCCGTGGAGTCTGTGGCTTGGCAGTGTGGTTGTCACTGGTACATAACATTGTCACTCAGATGCTTGGCTGAGTCAGAACCCAAGAAAGGGTGACTATCCATGGTTGGACACCCTCTGAACACTGGAGTCCTGTTTGAATATGGGTTTGGCTTATCTCCGGTTTATCTTCCCCCTCCCTTAGATGAAAACACAGGAAATCTGAGTCTGGTTCCCAGCCCTAGAGATTCTAATTGCTTTTGCCACCCATCTCTCTCTCTCTCTTAAAGGGGCACCCCAAACTCATTCTCTAAAAGGAATGATATGGAAAGCAAACGGGAAAAGAAACCACAGGGCCAATAAAGGATCTGAAGAATGGTTGTTGACCTGGGTTCTTTGGTTTGCTGAGCTCTGTGTGATTCTCAAGTCTGGACATATGCAGTTTCAACCATCCTGAGAGAACACTCAGAAGCTTAGCGAGTACAGAAACTGGGCCCTTCTGTGGACTCCAGAAGGACTTTTGGGAATGTTGACTTCCTGCAAATCAGTTTAGTTATCTGTGCCACTAGACCAGGCAGGGTTGTGGCTATCTTTTTTATGGTAATTTTCTCTGTCCCTTCCTTGATTTGTGCCCCCTCACCTGTTAGGCAGAACCATACGACTTGATGGGTACTTGGCCATGTCCCACTGGTACAGTCCACAGTCTAAATGACACAACCTAATACATTACAAAGGCCCCAAGACAAATGATACATCCTCTCAGCCCCCAAGCAAAACTCAAGCCTGTTCTTTGTTCTGTATTATGGGTACATTTTGTACTGTCTGTCTCCATGAACCCTTCACTTCCACTGGACTCCTGGTGAGGACCCCTCAGGTCTGGTTTTATCAGTTGTCCAGACCTGCTACTGTTAATCTCTACTCACCAGGGAAGGCAGTGATGACATCAGGCTACAACTTGTTGCCAAGGACCTGAAAGGGGCAGTTGACATTTAGATCAGAACTTAAAAAAGGACTTTAAAGATGGAATTGAAGCTAAGACCTTACTTTCCCTTTTACTCCCTGGGCACTTAAGTGAACGGAAGAAGATATAGACTAATAATGTTTGTAGTGCTGTGTTTTACTTCAAAGCGTGAGTCAGCCATTTTCCGATTTCCCTCACTGAAGGATGCTGAGCTTGCTGAGGGAGCATTCCGTGTTTTAAATTGAAGAGACATACATGCCTTTAAGGAGGAACTAGCTGATGTGTTTTCCTTAAATCCTAAAGTTTTCCAGAGTCACCTTTAATCTCAACTTGAAGGAGGGTGATTTGGACCCAAGAAGTACAAGTATACATACAAACACTAAGCTGGTGTGATAACTCAGTGGGTAGAGGCACCTGCTTCACCTGACACCCTGGGGCTGAGTCTCAGGGCCTAAGAACTCATTTAAAAATGAGAAGAGAGTAAAACCTCCAAAAAGTTATTCTCTGCGCTCTCTCTCTCTCTCTCTCTCTCTCTCTCTCTCTCTCTCTCTCTCTCACACACACACACACACAAAGTGTTTTTTTTTTAAAAACCCTCTGAGCTTGTTGATTCATTATGAAATATTTCAATATCACATATTGAATGACAGAACCACAGGGAAATGTTGTCCCTTATATTTTGGCTGCAACAAACTTCCTCTATTAAAACTGTCTAAGACTGAAAATTTAGTTTTAATGTGCACTGGGCTCTAAACAGAGCCAATCTACTCTGTGGTTATAGTCGGAAATTCTATACCCTGCCCTCTAAAAAGATGACCCATGCCAGAAGAGGTTCAGCTATGATGTAATCCAACAAAGAAAAAGGAAATTAAAAGGAAGACAATGAAATAGACTAGTTTTCAAATACTGTTCAAAGACGTCGATTATGTCTGTTTTCCTCCAGTTACTACTTAGAAGTGCCATTATCAAACGCACTCTTGTAGAACTAGCTGACAAAAGATAGCGTCTCGCTCGTTTCGCGGGGGCCGTGATTGAATTCTATTCTTGGCCGTGGAAAGTAGTACATGCTAATCAGAACACTGTGCTGCTCGTTTCCTGCGTGGAGCGTGTTCTCCCAGAGCTTCCATGGAAGCTCTGCTCTTCGCCCTGGGAGCCTTCCTTCCGCTGGGCTCTGCACCGTGGTTCTCGGCTTCCAGCCTTCTGCTCTGTTCGGTAGGCTTTGTGGGTTAGTGAGGCAGTGGAGGAAATCTTAGGATTTCTCCAATTTGAGGCTCCCAGGTTACCCTAGCTGTATCCATGCCATCCACTAGGGGGCTGTTCCTAGGACTGGGGCAAATTTCCTGGGCAATTGGAGGAATAAAGAAACAATGGAGCCCACAGAGCTTGCTGGTTGGAAGCTCTTGATGTGTACACGGGAGGTGTAGGTATACTCGACAAGAGGACTTGAAACAGAATTGGCAATGACTGACTGACTGACTGACTGACGGCTCTCCTAGGGGTTAGAGAGGAGTCTCTTTCCTTGTGGCTTTCTGTTCTGTGTTTCACTGATTTCTGCTCTTTACCGTCTCTGTTTCTCTACTTCCTTTGGTGACAACAGTCACCCTCTTTCCCTCTTCCTTCTCTTCCTCCCCCTCATTGTTTCTCTCCCTCCTCTTCCCTTTTCATCTCTGTTCAGCTGATGCTGTAACAAATAGTTTCAAAATGTCAGTCCCCCCCCACACACACACATACTGAAAGTTTATATTTTCTTCTCTCAAAGTCCACATGGATGTCTCAAGTTGGGTGACCCTCCACAGTGACCTTTCTCTAACGTGGGGAGCTTAGGTAGCTTCTGTTTCATAGCTCCTCCAATTGGAGCTGTGAGGCTCCCCTGGCCTTACCTCCATGGAAGGCTGGGGCAGGGGTCCCCAATCCCCTTGGCTCCACAATGAGTGTCACAGCTGCTTACAGAAAGGTGATAAAGAGATATTGTTAAGATCAAAGGTCTTTTCTGCACTCCTCAACTTGAATACTTACTTCACAATATGTATTTTTTTTAGAATAATGGTCAAGACTGTACATTTTCCTTGAAATCTTACTTTTGCCATATTTCCCAGTGTTTGGCTTGGCAATGTTTTCATTAGCATTCTAATTTAACTAATCTTACATTCCTGTTATTGTTTATTCTTAGATGCACATAACATTTCAAAGTTGATGTATTCTTTATTACCTTGGTGTAGGGAAAGGTATTTACATACATAATACATACATACATAATACATAATGCATAATACATACATACATACATACATACATACATACATACATACACTGTAATGAAATGGGTAACTATTAACAGAAAATGCTGCTTCAGTCAAGTAGCCTAAAGTGAAGAATCTCTGTATCAAAACTTAATGAAAATGAGATGAAAGCTACAAATTAGAGGAAAAATAGAAATCAAAAAGGAATCAGGAATCAGGGAATCTTTAAGGGATCAGGAATCTTAGGGGATCAGGGATCTTACAGGATCAGGAATATAGGAGTAATTCTCCCAAATCAGCAAGCTGGAGGGCGACAAATCAGCATAAAAGCATCCCAAGGACATTTAATAAGATGACCTGGAGGAGACCACAGGGAGACAATGTGTAACTGTTAACACCCCAATTGATTTACCACAGTCACTTGGAATCTCTGTGGGAATGCGGGGATGTATTGGGGCAGGGGTTGGGGAGACATTGAAACCTGGTATGCAGATAAGCAGTTAAATTAATGTCTTAGGGTTTTATTGCTGTGAAGAGACACCAGGATCACAGCAACTATTATAAAGGCAAACATTTCATTGGAGCTGGCTTACGGTTTCCGAGGCTTAGTCCGTTATCATCATGGTGGGAAGCATGGCAGCATATAGACAGGCATGGTGCTGGAGGACGAGCTGAGATTTCTAAGTCTTGAACCCCAGGCAGCAGAAGACTGTGTGGCTGGGTGGAGCTTGAGCACACGCAACCACAAGGCCCACCTCCACAGTGGCGCACTTCCTCCAGCAAGGCCACACCTCCTGACAGTGCCACTTCCTGTGGGCCAAGCATTCAAATACACGCGGCTATGGGATGTACACATTCAAACCACCACAGTTAGTGTTCAGTATCCTTATAGCAGGTGTTCGAGACATTGCATTCCTAAGAGTTAGAGAAGATGATGCAAACTACTCGAGATAGAAATGTCAATATGTCAAGAAATGACTTGTTTACTTATTTCTATGTGTGTGTGGGTGTTTTGCCTGTGTGTAAGTCTGTGCAGCACGTGTGTGCGGTACTTGTGGAGGCCAGAAGACAACACCGAATCCCCAGGAACTGGAATGACAGATAGTTGTGAGCTGCCATGAAGGTGCTGGAACTTGAACCCAGGTCCTCTTCAAGGGCAGCCAGTGCTCTTAACCATTGGACCACATCTCCATCCCCAGAAATAACCTGCGAGCTGCTCTCCTAAAAGGATAGACTGCTCTTGCACTGCCTTTGGGTACTACTAATGGCCTGCTTCCTCAGACAGTGAGGTCCAATCAAGTGTAAAGCTTAGACCCCCAGTTTGCTGTTGCTGGAGATGAGAAAGGATGAGGCTTCTCCACCATGGATGCTGACAGATAGGACTCTACTCTAAACCCAGCTGCAAGTGTTCTCTTTACTCACACTAAGAGAGGCAGCTGAAAGGGTACGATCTGCTCACAATAGCCATGTAGTGTCCATAAAAAGTGGTCTTCAGGGGCTCTGTGCACTTTGGCCATTTGCCTTAGGTTGCATAACACAACCCAAAGCCCACCAACAAGTATAGTATAGTATATACATTATATACTAAGTATATTATGGTATAGGCTTCATGCAGTGGTTCTCAGCCTGTGAATTGTGACCCCTTTGGCAAACTCTTATGTTCATAAATATTTTCATTATGATTCACAATAGTAGTAAAATTACAGTTATGAAGTAGCAACAAAAGTAATTTTATGGTTGGGGGTCACCACAGCATGAGGAACTATATTACCAAGTCACAGTTAGGAAGGTTGAGGACCACTGCCTTACTGGAATATTCTGCAACAGAAGAAAAGCAATGCTGTTTACATCACAGAGATGAATTGTCTTAACAGTGCAACCAAGGGTAAAATAAGCCTTAGAAGGTGAATCACTACACAATCCTTTAAACATTCAAAACTGACAAATAGATTGTTTATATGTAGCCTGTTAATGGAAAGCTAACCTTAATAGGAAGGTTATCTTTGCTGAGGATGAATCGAAGGAAGGGATCCACAATTACGTAACAAACAAGTGCATCATACCCACCTCTGAAAGCTGAATCAGCATCAGAGACCTAACCATCGATGCTTTAGATTCAACCCCAGGACACCTCTGGTGAGAAATAAAGAAGAGAAGCCAAAGAACAGACCGAGTGAAACAGCATGTTGTGGGCTGGCTTGAACCCTAACATCTTATCCAGTCACCCTGAACGAAGCTGTTCTTGAAAATCGGGTTTTTTAAAGTGGTACTTAAGTCAAACTGAAGTCATTATTGTTGGCTCAATCCAATGAAACGATTGCTCTTATGAGCACAGCTGTGTGTATGTACAGAATAATGGCCGGGGGAAGATCAACCACTAAATACAAGTGCAAGAAAACAAGAGACCCCAGAACACAGGACCCCCACAGATACCTCGATCTTGAGTTTTTAGCCCCAGGATCATCAGAGAATCAATTTCTTCTGTTAAGTCATCCAGTCTGTGGTACCACTTCATGGTAGCCCTAGCACATTAACTCATAAGGTGATGCACAGACTCATTGGCTTCCACTTCAAAAACCAACCTTGTAGAGACTCAACTGTGTCCTACTTAGTGGGACTAATGTGGGAAGTTACAGAGTGATACCATGTGATTGGATTCAGAAGGATAAAGGTTGTGTTCTTTGCGTGTTTCCCATGCTTGGTCTCCCACTGGTGAGTTTGTCGTGGGAGCTTAACATGTTGATGCTTACACCCAGTGCTTAGCTCAATGACAGTGGCTATGCCTAGCAATGCAGCCTTTTATCCGATCCCATAAGTGACTGAAGAAGTCAGAAGCTCTAGATGCTCAGGTGAGTGGCATGGCTTCACAGCTGACAGTCAAGGGATGACCCTTCCTAATGAGCCCTGAACAGAAGACCTGGCTGGCCCGTTCGAGTGATGGTCAGGTATGGCCAGGGGCTGCAGCAGAGCAATGAGTGAGGAGAGGTGATATGGGTAAGGCCAAAGGAATGGGAAGAAGTGCAGGAGATTCGTGACTGATCAGTCATTTAGGTTAAGATAGGGATGTATGCTCTAGTGTGCACGGGTGTGTGTGTGTGTGTGTGTGTGTGTGTGTGTGTGTAAGTGAGTACATGTGCACATGAATGGCTGTTCATCTGACTTTTTTCAAAATGAAATAGAGTAATAATAAATTAATGACTGTGATGATATATAATGAATCAAAAATTAAATTGTGATTGGTTCAATTATGTATTCCTGAACTTATTTTCCTGTGGACAGACTAGCCCTGCCTGAGTCTTCCAGCCATGAATCTGTGATGGTGTGAACTTCCTTCATGAGTGTTTTGTAGTTTTCTGAATACAAATCTTTCACCTTCCTAGTCAATTGTGTTCTTAGTCCTATTTTTCTTTCTGTTTTGTGGTGTTATTCCGTTTGACAATGTTTTCCAAATACTTTTTGTGGAGAGTTTACTTTTAGAGTTTAAAATGCCACTGGCTCATTTAAAAAGAGTTTTATTTTTATTTTATGGGTATGCATGTTTGTCTGTGCACCACATGTATGCCTTGATGCCTAGAGAGCTAGGAAGGAGGGATTTAGATCCTTGGAGTTTGGATTAAAAACAGTGGTGGTTGCTAGACCTCAGGTCCTCTGGAAGAGCAGCCAGTGTGCTCTCTCTTTACCTCTCCCTCTCCCTCTCCCTCTCTCTCCCTCTCCCTCTCTCCCCTCCCCCTCCCCTCCTCCTCTCTCTCTTAAACGAGCTCTAATTTTTATTTGTTCACTTCTTATATTTGGAGCACTCTTCAACGACATCTTTGGCCTGAGATTCTTTGCTGAAGTCTTTGACCCTTAGAAAACTGCAAACAAATATTTTACATTTTTCCCCTCTTGGTCAGTTTTATAGAAGCCTAGCATTCCCATGGTTTCTCTTGTCATCAACCTTCATTGGGTTGATTTGGTGCTCATCACAGAACGCCTCCACCGACCGCGCACACAGGCCCATCCCAGTCGGATGCAAACACACAGAGATGGGTTTGGTGCTTGTCTAAGACTTTGGGGGCTTCAAGAATATCCCTTGCTAGACCGTGAGATGGGTGTTGGATCATCGTGGATGAGGGTGGTCTTCCACACCTCTCGGACAGTAGTGTTCATGTCTACAGAGTCTTCCTGGGCTACTGCAGCGAATTCCTGCTAAGGTCAATTCTGAATGTACTATGTATGCTACTTTGCAGGAGAGAAAAACAAAACATATCAACAAGAAACTGAGTGTTCTCAAACCATAGAGCCACCAGTGCAACCCACAACTAGTTCTTGATGTCAATTTTGTATTCTGAAACCTGAAACTTTCTCAGTTCATTTTTAGTTTTCACATATTTTTACAATGAAATATTAGGGTTCTATACAGAAGTTCATATCCTGTGCTAGCAAGGAAAACCAATTTTAAAATTCATAAGACATCACAAAAGACTACACATAATTACATAAATATTAAGAAGGAAGAAAGTCATGGAGCCTCATTTTTAGATTGCAAAAGTATTACAAAGTTAAAGTCGTCAAAACAATGTGTACCAACATGAAGTCAGACATACTGACTAAAGACAGACATAGTGACCTGTGGAACAGAATAGAAAGTCCAGGAATAAATGCACAGTTGGGATGCCACGAATATTCAATGGAGAAGGGCTCGTCTTTATAATAAACAGTGTCAGAAAATAAAAAGGATAACCACACAGAAAAGAGAGAACAGTAGTCCCACAGAAAGGTAAAACTGCAGGGGGTTGGGGCGGAGACTAGGAGTGAGGGAGGGAGAGACATACTCACACCTGTCAGGATGACCTATTTTCCCAAAGGGACAAATGGCAGCAGCTATAGGTGAAGATGTGGAGAACTCAGAAGGTCTGCAAGCTTCTGGTAAGAATGCAAAGTAGGCAGACTCTGGAAAACAGTGTAGAAACCTTCAAATCTTACAAGTGGATCTGTTAGACCCAGGAAATATCAGTACCGGAATTTATTCAGAAGACTTAAAGCCAGGATCCTGAAGAGATGCTAACATTTCCATGTTCACTGGTGCACAATTCACAGCCCAGCTACAGAAAACAAATATGGAAGTCTACCAACAGCCAAATAGATAAAGAAAATGTGTGTTCAACAAGAGAGTTCTTTTAGTTGAGAACACTACAAAAAGAAAAATAAATCCACAAACAACAAAAAAATCAAAAAGAAAAACAAAAAACAACCCAAGAAACTCCAACATACAACAGTGCAAATGAATCTTGGGCTCATTGTGCTAAGTGAGACAGATCACAGTCATTTATGATCTTTGTGATGGTTATTTCTGTGAACTAGAAACAAAATGGTGTCACCCAGGATGGGAGAACCTCAATTGAGGAATTTCTTCCAGCAGATTGTCCTGTTGGCATGTATGTAGGTCATTTTCTTGTTTGATAACTGATGTGGGAGCCCACTGTGCAAGGTGCCATCCCTGGACAGGTGCTTCTGCTGCATGCTCTAAGAAAGCAGGCTGAGCAAGGCACGAGGGGAAGGCAGTCAGAAGCACCCCTGCAGGATTCCTGCCTCCGTTCCTGACTTCCCTTGGTCATGGAGTGTGACTGGGAAATGTAAACCAGATGAACTCTTTTGTCCTCACGGTGCTTTTGGTCATGGCCTTTATCACAGCAAAAAGAGAGAAATCAATTTAGTGACATTATTCGAGGTGCCTACAACTGTCAGAGTCAAAGGATCAAAGAATAGAGGGAGGTTGCCAAAGACAGAGGGAAGGGGCAGATGGGAAATTACGTGAGCAGGTTATGAATAAGTAGGTTAGGTGAGTTCTGGAGGTCTGTGAAGCTCAGAGTCAATGACAGTGTCGTTCAACTGTCTTTTTAAGAGAGCAGATTACATGGTTAAATGTTTCTTATCACAATAACATAAATGACTAAAACTGAAGAGAAGAACACTACTTTTCGATTTTGGGAGCCTCTCACTCCCCTTTGCTGTCAAGAAAATCAATTTAAAATTCTTAAAGGTCAACAAAGCTGGGGTTATTCTGTAACAAGTTATGCAATCTCTTGAACAGTTTTATTAATGAGTATTTTTTTCAGATCTTAGTGCAGGAAACATTTGATTATAGAAACCTATTCTCTTTAAATAAGATCTAATTAGAAACTTGTGTGTGTGTGTGTGTGTGTGTGTGTGTGTGTGTGTGTTTCTACTTTCCAAGACTTTGTTAAGTCCTATTAAAAGCAGACTTGTTACCTGCACACATTCCTATTGCTTGTGGGTTATGCTCATGTCAAAACATGCAGCGATCTGAGGTTGTCACAGGCCATGGTCTTGACTTTTGTTCCTGTTTTACTTAACATTCCACTCCTACTGTCTCATTTAAATAATGTATTACCCTAAATATCCAAAACACCTTTCTTCAGTCTTCAGTGCAGCAAAATGCCTAAGTTACTTGATTAGTTTCATGAGATTGTCTACCTTGGGATCAGCTTATTCTCTTATGGTTTCTCATTTATTAAAAGGAGATGTGCTTGCTTCACTGACATGATGGCTTAACACGGGGAAGGGGCCCTAGTCACAACTCCTGTGTTTGTCTTCCTGTTAAAGAATCAGCAAAATGCTGCATCAGTGAGTTACTTACAAACATACAGGTTGACAAAGGTTCCGTAGGGTAGGGCAGCATCCCAACCAAGGCTGGCTGCAGGGCTGAAGAGGTCAGAAGAAGGAAGAGGTCCCTGGAACCCAGAGAACATGCAATAATAGAAGAGTGGGTCCCCTGCTAGGAGGTGTGGTCTTGCGTGAACATCACTGTCATTGATGGAGGGAATACCAGCAACACCCCTCCCACATCCCTCAGTTAGCAGGACCCAGGTTCAAAGATCTGGGGAGCATGGAAGGGTCTAAGCTGGTGGTCTGAAGCAGCTGGGTATAGGGGTGCAGGCAGCACAAAATGAATGGGAAGAGACAAAGGGAAAGATTCAGCCTACATACAGGGTATCTGTGATATACCATGATAAACACATATTTAATAATTCTCTTCCAAGTAGGTTAAATTTCAGTGGCTCAATAATTATCATTTACTTAGAAGAATCTTCCTTCCTTCCTTCCTTCCTTCCTTCCTTCCTTCCTTCCTTCCTACTTTCTTTCTTTCTTTCTTTCTTTCTTTCTTTCTTTCTTTCTTTCTTTCTTTCTTTCTTTGTCCTTAAAAGACTAGACTTTGATACCTCAGTTCTACCTTCAAAGGGACATTTTATAGGGAGAGGCTTGCCTAGTATATTTCATGGAAGTTTGTTGTCATTTTGACTCTAGGAATGGTCAAGGCAAGGTGACAAAATGATGTGCCTTGTTTGAGAATTGGGAGCAAGGAGGACAAAATACTGAGAACCTTGTGCAGATCCTTGATCCAGTGTGATGGGGAAGAGGTTGACGATGCTGGACAGGGAGGTTTTGGAGTTGTTAACAGAGAGACCCATTTGGGAGGTTTAGATGTTTCTTTCTCAAGAAACAGACTAGAGACTCTAATTTGAAATTTTGCATATAGTGTATTGAACTTTGTTTCAAAGAACTCTGTGTGATTTGAAGAGATCTGGGTGAGAGGGCAGTTGACACATCTGGGTGCTGTAGAAGGGATCTAATTAGCAGTGGTTAAATGTGAGAGAGTTGTGTTTTCTCTGGGAAGAGCAGAGGAAAGAAACTCCTTGGAAGGATGAAGAAGATCCCATATGAGAACTGTGAACACGGCTGGTCATTCCCAAGGGAAGTTTGTCTCTTGTCCCCAGGACAGATCCCCAGACTGTACACAACCCTGACAGGCTCTCCTCACCCTCTGGAGCCCTCTTCCTAACACATTCCTTCTGCTCAAAATGCCAGAAGCTGAGATCTGCTTTTCAAGGTCTTATTATATCTGAAAACTGGAACCCTGTAACGATGAAGGTTTTGCATGGGAAGCCATGTCTGAGCACTTGGCACTGGTGTGCAGCAAAGTCTAAGAGAACAGACAAACTGGAGCTCTGAGTGGGGTTGATTAGGAGGCAGAGAGATCCTGGGTGGGAAGGAGAGTCAGGAAGGGGTTCTCCTCGTGGTGTTAAATGTCACTGCAGCTTCTTATGGAGAGAAGGTGAGTTGGCTCAAAGACTTTTTGGCTTTGAGAGCCCAGCTAACTCCAGAAGGTGGGGTCTGGTTTTCTCCGTACCACCTGGCAGGCTGGAAGAATGTCTGGAATATTCTTGCAGGAGATTCTCTCACACATTTCTCTGGAATGAGAAGAACCCACTGCTTCTTCAGGCCTTGGCCACTAAACAAAGTTTTATATGGATATTTTTGGGTCATTGCTGTGTTGAACTTAGCCTGGGTCCTGCTTTGCTGACTTTATAATTAGACTTAGGGCTTTTGCCTCCATAGAAGGTCATAAGGAAATTCCAGAAATTCTGTGGGCGCTCTCATGTCAGGCATTCCAGAGAGCAAAGCAAACAAAATAAAAATGCAGGCTGGCATTTTTCCACCATGACGGTTACTGTTGAAAAGTAGAAGGGCACGATGATTTTGTTTTCCTGTGGAAATACCAACCAGAAGCACCAGAGAATCTGCAGGGGGGGGGCTTTTGCCTCCCCCTGCCTTGCTGTCCCCATCCACCTGGTTCTCATCCCAAAGTGCAACTTAGTTTTGGAATCTCAAGCAAAAGACACAATGAGCTTCAAGGCTGTGAGACATTTTGCAAAACCTGCCTATACTAGTCAGGGTTCTCTAGGGTAACAGAACTTATAGAAGGAATTGCTATAGATCTCGAGAAAGGGGATTTATTACAATGATTTACAGGCAGCGGTCCAGCTAATCCAACAATGGCTGGCTGTGAATGGAAAGTCTAAGAATCCAAAGTTGCTCAGTCCCACAAGGCTGTATGTCTCTTCTGGGTCTTCAACATATTATTCAGAGAGTAGCATACACGTACACGCACATGCACACACACACGCACACGTACCCTTGTGTACACTAAATCACAATTATCTCCATCACCTGCTTCCCAACCCTCCTGTGGCTTCAGCCCACATTGCATAGACATAATGTGTGATACCAATAGGTCTATTTTGACAAGGACAGAATGGTCTGTGCTTGTCAAGGTGGATCTCAGATCACTGGATGGTTAGGGGCACTGGCCATGGTGAAGACATTTAGTAATCATATGCAGGGGGCCAGGCACCAAGAAACTGTAGTGTGCAGCTACACTCAGCACTGACTTGCCTGCCACATGAATGTGTTCTCTTTGAAGTGATTTCCCATTCACTGTTCACATAACTGGCAGCCTCCATGGACACACTCTCTGGTTACTCTGCTCAGTCCATTCTAAACGCATTCCATTTAAAACAGTTATGAGTAGATGTATATGTCTACCTGTGGGCTTGTGTATGAGGGCAGTGCCTTCAGAGGCCAGAACAGGGCATCAGATACCCTGGAGATGGAGTTATAGGCTATTGTGGATTGCATGGTTGTCAGGTCCTCTGCAAGAGCAATAGGTGCTTTTAATAGCTGAGCCATCTCTACCCTAATCCAAAGCTTCTTAGCATTAGGAACTCAGAGAGAAAGTGAATGTTTCTGGGTTTTCCAATTGTTAAATTTTGGAGAAGTTGTTGCTCAGCGATTGCTGGCTAGTTTACAAGGCAATGCTTATTGACTAGAAATTAGCCGTTACAAACAATGACATTGGGAGCTGATGTGTGGTACAAGTTCAGTTAGTGAAGTATCCCTTCACTGAATAAATTTTGGAGGCTGGTTGTCGCTTGGTTGGTAGTGTTTGCCCAGCACGCACCAAGTCCTAGATTCAGTTCCCAGGACTGCCTAGCCTGGGTGTGATGACACATGCCTACCTAGAACACCAGAACTCTGGAAGTAGGAACAGAAGGATCAGGAGTTCAAGGTCATCCCTATATATTTAGGGAGTTTGATATCAGCTCTGCCTAAAGATCCTGTACCACATACAAAATATCCTGAACAGACAATGGATCCCATCTCAGGAACCAAACAAATAAACAAAAGCTGGGTTTATAAGCAGAAAATGAGACATAGAAGGTTAAGATATTATTTTAGACTCCTGAAGGCATCCTTATTAATAACTAAGACTTGAAAGGTAGATCTAAGTAACCACAGACATTTCTTGAAAACTAGACTATGTTCAATTGAAAAATGCAGAGGCTGGCTTACAAGCTGTAGCAAAATAGTGGCATAGCCACTTCCGAATGCTAACCGGTGGTGGGGGTGGTGGTGGTGGTAGTGGTGGTGATGGTGATGGTGGTGGTGGTGGTGGTGGTGGTGGTGGTGGTGGTAGTGGTGATGGTGGTGGAAATAGGCAATGAGTCAGCGCACACATCTCTTCAGAGAACCAAGAAGCCATCTTGCCTTCTCTAAGACATACTATCAGGCAGCTGCCACCTGAAGCTGTCAGAGATCATAAGCCCTGAAAGGCTAGTAGCACTTGAATTGGGATGATGGTGACCCTTTCTTAGGATAGAGCAAGAAGGAAGGAAGCTATTCCAAGACCAGAGGCAGGGATTATTATAAAAGCACAGACTTCCTTTCATAGCCACAGGAGCTCCTAGACACTGAAGAGTCCCCTGGGGCAGTCAAATCTGTGAGCAGTCATCATGAAGACATTTGATAATGTGCTTCTAGGTTCAAGAGTGTACAGAGCGAAGGGCTGTGAGCTGTGCTGTGTCCTGGGTGTCTGTGTGTGTGTGTGTGTGTGTGTGTGTGTGTGTGTGTGTGTGTGTGACGTTGGTTTGCAGGGGGGTGAGTTCTTACATGAGCCCTGTACCCCAGAGACTAAGCATTGCTTGGGGAACATGGGATCCCATGTGAATACAAGTAGTCCCACTCGTCACCTAACTCAGCCAACTCAAGCTCAGGCCCTCTGTGGAATAGTTGTGGGAGGAAGGAGATACACATTGTTAAGTTTTAAAGTGACTTACTTTATTTGCAACACTGACTATTTTCCTCTTTGGGAAAAATTGGAATTTGAGGGTTAGAGAGAAAGAGAAAGAGAAAGAGGAAGAGGAAGAAGAAGAGGAAGAGGAGGAAGAAGAGGAAGAGGAGGAGGAGGAAGAGGAGGAGGAGGAAGAAGAGGAAGAAGAGGAGGAAGAGGAGGAAGAAGAGGAAGAGGAGGAAGAGGAGGAGGAAGAAGAGGAGGAAGAAGAGGAAGAGGAGGAAGAAGAGGAAGAGGAGGAAGAGGAGGAGGAAGAGTGAGACAGTTTTCTTATCTATGGGCAAAGAGGTTTAAGACTCCTAGTACAAAGATGTTTACAGTTGTGAGAACTGCTGCGGATGAAAACTGGAGATGAGGTCAGAGGGACTTTTGAATGAGTGACAAGCTAATGGGGGATGTGCTGTTAATTCAGATAACTGTTCTGATTTTGCTCCAAGTTCCCCAGCCCTGACTTCCTTAGTACTTGGCATTTCTACCCCCACCCCCACCTTCACCTTTGCTCTCTCAGATTTCTTCTCCGAATTGAACATTATCCAATAGTATTTGAAACTCACAAACGTAATATATTGAATTCTCCATTTCAGCATTAGGGTAGTTTATGCCTGAAGGCACTTCACAGAGTGTGGCTCTCCCTTTCACACACTCTTGTTTGGACCCAGCCTTTCTTTTTTTTTTTTTTTTTTCTTTTTTTTTTTATTATCTTGAGTATTTCTTATATACATTTCAAGTGTTATTCCCTTTCCCGGTTTCCGGACAGACATCACCCTCCCCTCTCCCCTTCCTTGTGGGTGTTCCCCTCCCAAACCTCCCCCCATTGCCACCCTCCCCGCATAGTCTAGTTCACTGGGGGTTCAGTCTTAGCAGGACCCAGGGCTTCCCCTTCCACTGGTGCTCTTACTAGGATATTCATTGCTACCTATGGGGACAGAGTCCAGGGTCAGTCCATGTATAGTCTTTAGGTAGTGGCTTAGTCCCTGGAAGCTCTGGTTGCTTGACATTGTTGTACTTTTGGGGTCTCGAGCACCTTCAAGCTCTTCCAGTTCTTTCTCTGATTCCTTCAACGGGGGACCTATTCTCAGTTCAGTGGTTTGCTGCTGGCATTCGCCTCTGTATTTGCTGTATTCTGGCTGTGTCTCTCAGGAGCGATCTACATCCGGCTCCTGTCGGTCTGCACTTCTTTGCTTCATCCATCTTGTCTAATTGGGTGGCTGTATATGTATGGGCCACCTGTGGGGCAGGCTCTGAATGGGTGTTCCTTCAGTCTCTGTTTTAATCTTTGCCTCTCCCTTCCCTGCCAAGGGTATTCTTTTTCCTCATTTAAAGAAGGAGTGAAGCATTCACATTTTGATCATCCGTCTTGAGTTTCCTTTGTTCTAGGGATCTAGGGTAATTCAAGCATTTGGGCTAATAGCCACTTATCAATGAGTGCATACCATGTATGTCTTTCTGTGAGTGGGTTAGCTCACTCAGGATGATATTTTCCAGTTCCAACCATTTGCCTACGAATTTCATAAACTCGTTGTTTTTGATAGCTGAGTAATATTCCATTGTGTAGATGTACCACATTTTCTGTATCCATTCCTCTGTTGAAGGGCATCTGGGTTCTTTCCAGTTTCTGGCTATTATAAATAAGGCTGCGATGAACATAGTGGAGCACGTGTCTCTTTTATATGTTGAGGCATCTTTTGGGTATATGCCCAAGAGAGGTATGGCTGGATCCTCAGGCAGTTCAATGTCCAATTTTCTGAGGAACCTCCAGACTGATTTCCAGAATGGTTTTACCAGTCTGCAATCCCACCAACAATGGAGGAGTGTTCCTCTTTCTCCACATCCTCGCCAGCATCTGCTGTCACCTGAGTTTTTGATCTTAGCCATTCTCACTGGTGTGAGGTGAAATCTCAGGGTTGTTTTGATTTGCATTTCCCTTATGACTAAAGATGTTGAACATTTCTTTAGGTGTTTCTCAGCCATTCGGCATTCCTCAGCTGTGAATTCTTTGTTCAGCTCTGAACCCCATTTTTTAATAGGGTTATTTGTTTCCCTGCGGTCTAACTTCTTGAGTTCTTTGTATATTTTGGATATAAGGCCTCTATCTGTTATAGGATTGGTAAAGATCTTTTCCCAATCTGTTGGTTGTCGTTTTGTCCTAACCACAGTGTCCTTTGCCTTACAGAAGCTTTGCAGTTTTATGAGATCCCATTTGTCGATTCTTGATCTTAGAGCATAAGCCATTGGTGTTTTGTTCAGGAAATTTTTTCCAGTGCCCATGTGTTCCAGATGCTTCCCTAGTTTTTCTTCTATTAGTTTGAGTGTGTCTGGTTTGATGTGGAGGTCCTTGATCCACTTGGACTTAAGCTTTGTACAGGGTGATAAGCATGGATCGATCTGCATTCTTCTACATGTTGCCCTCCAGTTGAACCAGCACCATTTGCTGAAAATGCTATCTTTTTTCCATTGGATGGTTTTGGCTCCTTTGTCAAAAATCAAGTGACCATAGGTGTGTGGGTTCATTTCTGGGTCTTCAATTCTATTCCATTGGTCTATCTGTCTGTCTCTGTACCAATACCATGCAGTTTTTATCACTATTGCTCTGTAATACTGCTTGAGTTCAGGGATAGTGATTCCCCCTGAAGTCCTCTTATTGTTGAGGATAGCTTTAGCTATCCTGGGTTTTTTGTTATTCCAGATGAATTTGCAAATTGTTCTGTCTAACTCTTTGAAGAATTGGATTGGTATTTTGATGGGGATTGCATTGAATCTGTAGATTGCTTTTGGTAAAATGGCCATTTTTACTATATTAATCCTGCCAATCCATGAGCATGGGAGATCTTTCCATCTTCTGAGGTCTTCTTCAATTTCTTTCCTCAGTGTCTTGAAGTTCTTATTGTACAGATCTTTTACTTGCTTGGTTAAAGTCACACCGAGGTACTTTATATTATTTGGGTCTATTATGAAGGGTGTCGTTTCCCTAATTTCTTTCTCGGCTTGTTTCTCTTTTGTATAGAGGAAGGCAACTGATTTATTTGAGTTAATTTTATACCCAGCCACTTTGCTGAAGTTGTTTATCAGCTTTAGTAGTTCTCTGGTGGAACTTTTGGGATCACTTAAATATACTATCATGTCGTCTGCAAATAGTGATATTTTGACCTCTTCTTTTCCGATCTGTATCCCCTTGATCTCCTTTTGTTGTCTGATTGCTCTGGCTAGAACTTCAAGAACTATATTGAATAAGTAGGGAGAGAGTGGGCAGCCTTGTCTAGTCCCTGATTTTAGTGGGATTGCTTCAAGTTTCTCTCCATTTAGTTTAATGTTAGCAACTGGTTTGCTGTATATGGCTTTTACTATGTTTAGGTATGGGCCTTGAATACCTATTCTTTCCAGGACTTTTATCATGAAGGGGTGTTGAATTTTGTCAAATGCTTTCTCAGCATCTAATGAAATGATCATGTGGTTCTGTTCTTTCAGTTTTTTTATATGATGGATCACGTTGATGGTTTTCCTTATATTAAACCATCCCTGCATGCCTGGGATGAAGCCTACTTGATCATGGTGGATGATTGTTTTGATGTGCTCTTGAATTCGGTTTGCCAGAATTTTATTGAGTATTTTTGCGTCGATATTCATAAGGGAAATTGGTCTGAAGTTCTCTTTCTTTGTTGGGTCTTTGTGTGGTTTAGGTATAAGAGTAATTGTGGCTTCATAGAAGGAATTCGGTAGGGCTCCATCTGTTTCAAATTTGTGGAATAGTTTGGATAATATTGGTATAAGGTCTTCTATGAAGGTTTGATAGAATTCTGCACTAAACCCGTCTGGACCTGGGCTCTTTTTGGTTGGGAGACCTTTAATGACTGCTTCTATTTCCTTAGGAGTTATGGGGTTGTTTAACTGGTTTATCTGTTCCTGATTTAACTTCGATACCTGGTATCTGTCTAGGAAATTGTCCATTTCCTGAAGATTTTCAAGTTTTGTTGAATATAGGTTTTTATAGTAAGATCTGATGATTTTTTGAATTTCCTCTGAATCTGTAGTTATGTCTCCCTTTTCATTTCTGATTTTGTTAATTTGGACGCACTCTCTGTGTCCTCTCGTTAGTCTGGCTAAGGGTTTATCTATCTTGTTGATTTTCTCAAAGAACCAACTTTTGGTTCTGTTGATTCTTTCTATGGTCCTTTTTGTTTCTACTTGGTTGATTTCAGCTCTGAGTTTGATTATTTCTTGCCTTCTACTCCTCCTGGGTGTATTTGCTTCTTTTTGTTCTAGAGCTTTTAGGTGTGCTGTCAAGCTGCTGACATATGCTCTTTCCTGTTTCTTTCTGCAGGCACTCAGCGCTATGAGTTTTCCTCTTAGCACAGCTTTCATTGTGTCCCATAAGTTTGGGTATGTTGTACCTTCATTTTCATTAAATTCTAAAAAGTTTTTAATTTCTTTCTTTATTTCTTCCTTGACCAGGTTATCATTGAGTAGAGCATTGTTCAATTTCCACGTATATGTGGGCATTCTTCCCTTATTGTTATTGAAGACCAGTTTTAGGCCGTGGTGGTCCGATAGCACGCATGGGATTATTTCTATCTTTCTGTACCTGTTGAGGCCCGTTTTTTGACCAATTATATGGTCAATTTTGGAGAAAGTACCATGAGGAGCTGAGAAGAAGGTATATCCTTTTGCTTTAGGATAGAATGTTCTATAAATATCCGTTAAGTCCATTTGGCTCATGACTTCTCTTAGTCTGTCTACATCTCTGTTTAATTTCTGTTTCCATGATCTGTCCATTGATGAGAGTGGGGTGTTGAAATCTCCCACTATTATTGTGTGAGGTGCAATGTGTGTTTTGAGCTTTAGTAAGGTTTCTTTTACATATGTAGGTGCCCTTTTATTTGGGGCATAGATATTTAGGATTGAGAGTTCATCTTGGTGGATTTTTCCTTTGATGAATATGAAGTGTCCTTCCTTATCTTTTTTGATGACTTTTAGTTGAAAATTGATTTTATTTGATATTAGAATGGCTACTCCAGCTTGCTTCTTCTGACCATTTGCTTGGAAAATTGTTTTCCAGCCTTTCACTCTGAGGTAATGTCTGTCTTTGTCTCTGAGGTGTGTTTCCTGTAGGCAGCAGAATGCAGGGTCCTCGTTGCGTATCCAGTTTGTTAATCTATGTCTTTTTATTGGGGAGTTGAGGCCATTGATATTGAGAGATATTAAGGAATAGTGATTATTGCTTCCCGTTATATTCATATTTGGAAGTGAGGTTATGTTTGTGTGCTTTCATTCTCTTTGTTTTGTTGCCAAGATGATTAGTTTCTTGCTTCTAGGGTATAGCTTGCCTCCTTATGTTGGGCTTTACCCTTTATTATCCTTTGTAGTGCTGGACTTGTAGAAAGATATTGTGTAAATTTGGTTTTGTCATGGAATATCTTGGTTTCTCCATCTATGTTAATTGAGAGTTTTGCAGGATACAGTAACCTGGGCTGGCATTTGTGTTCTCTTAGGGTCTGTATGACATCTGTCCAGGATCTTCTGGCCTTCATAGTTTCTGGCGAAAAGTCTGGTGTGATTCTGATAGGTCTGCCTTTATATGTTACTTGACCTTTTTCCCTTACTGCTTTTAATATTCTTTCTTTATTTTGTGCGTTTGGTGTTTTGACAATTATGTGACGGGAGGTGTTTCTTTTCTGGTCCAATCTATTTGGAGTTCTGTAGGCTTCTTGTATGCCTATGGGTATCTCTTTTTTTAGGTTAGGGAAGTTTTCTTCTATGATTTTGTTGAAGATATTTACTGGTCCTTTGAGCTGGGAGTCTTCACTCTCTTCTATACCTATTATCCTTAGGTTTGATCTTCTCATTGAGTCCTGGATTTCCTGTATGTTTTGGACCAGTAGCTTTTTCTGCTTTACATTATCTTTGACAGTTGAGTCAATGATTTCTATGGAATCTTCTGCTCCTGAGATTCTCTCTTCCATCTCTTGAATTCTGTTGGTGAAGCTTGTATCTACAGCTCCTTGTCTTTTCTTTTGATTTTCTATGTCCAGGGTTGTTTCCATGTGTTCTTTCTTGATTGCTTCTATTTCCATTTTTAATTCCTTCAACTGTTTGATTGTGTTTTCCTGGAATTCTTTCAGGGATTTTTGCGATTCCTCTCTGTAGGCTTCTACTTGTTCTCTAAGGGAGTTCTTTATGTCTTTCTTGAAGTCCTCCAGCATCATGATCAAATATGATTTTGAAACTAGGTCTTGCTTTTCTGGTGTGTTTGGATATTCCGTGTTTGCTTTGGTGGGAGAATTGGGCTCCGATGATGCCATGTAGTCTTGGTTTCTGTTGCTTGGGTTCCTGCGCTTGCCTCTCGCCATCAGATTATCTCTAGTGTTACTTTGTTCTGCTATTTCTGACAGTGGCTAGACTGTCCTATAACCTGTGTGTCAGGAGTGCTGTAGACCTGTTTTCCTGTTTTCTTTCAGCCAGTTATGGGGACAGAGTGTTCTGCTTTCGGGCGTGTAGTTTTTCCTCTCTACAGGTCTTCAGCTGTTCCTGTGGGCCTGTGTCTTGAGTTCACCAGGCAGGTTTCTTGCAGGGGATAAGTTGGTCCTACCTGTGGTTCCAAGGCTCAAGTTTGCTCGTGGGGTACTGCCTAAGTCCTCTCCGCTGTGGCAGCAACCGGGAAGATCTGTGCTGCTCCTTCCGGGAGCCTCCGTGCACCAGGGTTCCAGATGACGTTTGGTGTTTTCCTCTGGCGCCTGGATGTGCACAGAGTGCAGTCTCTTCTGGTTTCCCAGGCATGTCCGCCTGTCTGAAGGTTCAGCTCTCCCTCCCACGGGATTTGGGTGCAGAGAACTGTTTATCCGGTCTGTTTCCTTCAGGTTCCGGCAGTGTCTCAGACGCAGGGGTCCTGCCACTCCCGGGCCCTCCCCTATGGGAACCCAGAGGCCTTATACAGTTGCCTCTTGGGCCAGGGATGTGGGCAGGGGTGGGCAGTGTTGGTGGTCTCCTCCGCTCTGCAGCCTCAGGAGTGCCCACCTGATCAGGCGGTGAGGTCTCTCTCCCACGGGGTTTGGGAGCAGAGAGCTGCTGCGGTCCGGGATCCGCCGGTGTGGGACTTCCGGTAAACACAGGAAGTGCCCGGCCTTAGAGGAATTTTGCCTCTGTGTGTCCTGAGTTCACCAGGCAGGTTTCTTGCAGGGGAAAAGTTGGTCCTACCTGCAGTTCCAAGGCTCAAGTTTGCTCGTGGGGTACTGCCTAAGTCCTCTCCGCTGTGGCAGCAACCGGGAAGATCTGCGCCGCTCTTTCCAGGAGCCTCCGTGCACCAGGGTTCCAGATGGCGTTTGGTGTTTTCCTCTGGCGCCTGGATGTGCACAGAGTGCAGTCTCTTCTGGTTTCCCAGGCGTGTCCGCCTCTCTGAAGGTTCAGCTCTCCCTCCCACGGGATTTGGGTGCAGAGAACTGTTTATCCGGTCTGTTTCCTTCAGGTTCCGGCAGTGTCTCAGGCGCAGGGGTCCTGCCGCTCCCGGGCCCTCCCCTACGGGAACCCAGAGGCCTTATACAGTTGCCTCTTGGGCCAGGGATGTGGGCAGGGGTGGGCAGTGTTGGTGGTCTCCTCCGCTCTGCAGCCTCAGGAGTGCCCACTTGATCAGGCGGTGAGGTCTCTCTCCCACGGGGTTTGGGAGCAGAGAGCTGCTGCGGTCCGGGATCCGCCGGTGTGGGACTTCCCGGACCCAGCCTTTCATATATGCTCCTTATTTTCTTTTTCATGGGGCATGCAGGTCTCTTTGTAAATTTCTTTGGGGAGATGGATGCTCTGTGAATTCCAGACAAGTTGCTTAGACTACCCTACCTCAGGGCCATTTGCTGTTGACTGGGTGCCTTTGCCCGGAAACTCCACCCTTGGGTGGAGACAGAAGTTTGGCCTCTCGCTTGGTGGTGTTGTTTTGGCTGTGTTTTGTGAGTTTAGCCATAAGGCAGTCTGAAGTCGGCTTCTTTCTCATTCCTCTTTGCTTTCTGGATGCCTAGTAGAGTAGCTTACATGAATGAAAGCAGGGAACCTTCCGGAAGGGGTGGTCATCTTTTTATTTCTCTTTAAAAGGTAGACCCTAGAGCAACTGCTAAGTCTGTAGAAAAACAGGGATAGATTGTCCCTTACCAGGGGTGTTGACATCAGTGAGATTTTCTTAAGAATTATGGAAAGTGCTAGTGATTAACTCAAGAGCAAAGTGAGTTCTGAGGGTTCTTTCTTACCTTTGAGGGCATCTGCTCCTTCTGGTTTGCCATGCAGAAGCCACTCTCTCTGTTCCTTTGATCTCCATTTGAGGATACAGCACTCAGGTTTTGTTCTGATTCTTAAAGCTAGGTATTGTGGGCTGTGTTGGATAGTTTTATGTCAACTTGACAGAAGCTAGAATTATCTGATAGGAATGAACCTCAATGGAGAAAATGCCTCCATAAGATCCTGCTATAGGGCGTTTTGTTATCATTAGTGATTGATGTGGGAGATCCCATCTTATCGTGGGCAGTGCCATCTCTGGGCTAGTGGTCCTATAAGAAAGCAGGCTGAGCAAGTCATGGGGAGCAAGCCAGTAAGCAGCATCCCTCCATGTTAGTTCCTCCAGGTTCCAGCCCTGCTTGAGTTCCTGTTCTGACTTCTTTCTGTGATGAACTGTGTTGTAGAAGTATAAGCCAAATAAACCCTTTTATTCCCAACTTGCTCCTTGTCATGGTGTTCATCACGGCAATAGAAACCCTAAGTAGGACGTGGGATGCCCTTGTAATTCCAGTGCTGGAAAGAAGGATGCAGGATGAGCACTGAGGCTTGCTGACCAGCTCCTCTAGCCTGATCTGCAGGCCATGGATCCCAGCGAGAGACTGTCTCAAAAGACAGGGTACTTTGCTCATGAGGAATGATGCTCATAGTTGACCTCTGATCACATGTATGTGTACATACACATAGACTCATACACAGACACATACACCTAGACATATACATACATACATACATACATACATATATATACACACACATATACAGAGAGAAAGATAGAGAGAGAGAGAGAGAGAGAGAGAGAGAGAGAGAGAGAGAGAGTGTCTCAGGTACATTTTAGCTCCCATTTTTATTGTTAGTTGGATTGTATAGTCTGTTGGCTTGTTGGGGACCTATTTAGGACACATTTGTGGGAAATGCCTAATTATAGTCAATCACAACTCTGGAGTGACTAATTAATCTGCTAGTCTACCGTTTTGTATGTGAGAATCAGTGTCTGACATAAATTAGGAACTAATCAGATTTATTTGGTCTTCTAGACAAGCCTCCTATGTGTTAAGAAGGATTTGCTTAGAAAAGAATTAGTCCAATTGTGTCATAAGAGGAAACAAGAAAAAAGAAATCTGTCTACAGTTGACATAATTAGAGATAATTTAGCTCTTGAGACTGCTATTTCCATTTGACCCCATTGGCTATTAACATGGAAGAAGAGAAAACCGTGATTAGGAACATACACACCATGCGCTCATTTGTCCATTTCTGATTATTGCCTCCTTGGCTAGTTACTGTGACCATCAGCTCCTATATCAGGACGTAAGAATAAATTCTTGTCTTAGTGCTTCCATTGCTGTGAAGAGGCACCATGACCAAGGCAACTCTTCTAAAGGAAAACATTTAATTGGGGCTGGCTTACAGTTTCAGAGGTTCAGTCCATTATCAGGGTGTGCATGAAAGTGTGCAGGCAGGCATGATGCTGGAGGAGCTGAGAGTTCTACATCTTGATCCACAGGCAGCAGTAAACTGGGTTTCACGCCGAACATACCTTGAGCATGGGAGACCTCAAATCCCACCCGCCACAGTGAAAATGCTTCCTCCAACAAGGCCACATCTACTCCAGCAAAGGCCATACCTCCTAATAGTGCCACTTCCTATGGGTCAAGCATTCAAACACATGAACCTATGGGTGCCAAACCTATTCAAACCATGGAACCTGATTGATAGTTCTGGCATTGCCAACCAATTCTATGCATTAGTGAAAATAATTGATCTTGGTTTGCATTTCCTATCCTTTAGTAATGTACTATCATGGTCAACTCCTTTGCTGTGCTTGCTAAGTGACTGAAGTCACAGTGGTCTTGTTAATGTACTGGACAGTACAAATGGTGAAGCATGTTTATCACTGAAAGAAGCTCTGTTGGCCAGTGTTAGTCTAGGGGCAGAGGTAGCTTAGATTTTAGCCGAGTTATGGAGGTCTTTACAAGGCCTTTGGAGCTTAGATTCTTCTTTACCTTACACATTTTTTTCTTATGTTTGGCTCTACTGCTGGACCAGTGAAGTGGACACAGCCTTGCTGATTTCATGTCTTGTCCATCCTGCAGGGGAGATGCTATGATTGCTGTCATTTACCCCGCTGTCTCTAGGTCAGATCATGTGGAGTTCACTGGTTAGTTGAACAAGAAAGAGAAGAAGGTATGAAATGGCAGTACAGAAGGGAAAACACGAGCAGAGGAGACACAACATCTTCAAGTGTGTTTCTCTGAAGTATCAGAGGAAACTACTTTAAACTAATTAGAAATGGTAAGTTAAAAAAAGATTGGGATGGGGAGGGGAACACCGGGAAAGTTAATAACAATTGAAATTTAAATAAGAAATACCCAATTTAATAAAGATGGAGAAAAAATAAAGAAAGAAAAAAAAGATTGGGGGATGGAAAAAAGAAATGGCTATTCTCATTTCAAGTAAGGTAAGTTTTAAAGCAAGAGCCTTAGGACAGCAGTGTAAGCCACACTCGAGGCACAATAGTGAGGAGCTACTGTGAACTCAACTTACACATTGAAAACTCCTTGTATTGGGTCTATGAGTGGAAACTGACAGTAGTCAAAGGCCTTAGAATTTAGCATGCTTCCACCAACAGTTATAGGATTAGGTAGAAAACAGCAACGATATAGGGGCTGGTTAGATGGCTCAGTGGTTAAGGGCAGGAGCTGCTCTTGTAGAGGATCTGGGTTCTATTCCCAGCACCAAGATGGCAGCTAAGAATCATCTGTGATTTAACTCCAGGGAATCTGAAGACCCCCTTTGTGGGTTCCTGCATGCATGAGGTACATGCAAATTCACACAGGCACACACACACACACACACACACACACACACACACACAGGCACACACACAGACAAAAATAACATATAAGTAGAATATCTTTAAAAATTGAGGAACTGTCTCAGGAGAATGGGAACACTTGAAAGATTAAGTTATATGTATGATTTGAATACACTCTAGGAACCTAACCTTCTAAAAACACTCAGGAAACATTTAAAATAGATAATCAGATCTGTGCAGTAGGAAAAAAAATACAGAAAGGGCTAGGGAGAAGGGTCAGAGGGTAAGAACACTGGTTACTTTTCCAGAGACCCTAGTTTTTCTTTCCAGCACCATATGATGGTTCACAATGCCTGCAGCTCCAGTTTCAAGGAACCTGAGATCTTCTTTTGACTTCCATGGCCTCCTGTATGGCGTGATGCAATACGTACATGCACACACACACACACACACACACACACACACACACACACACACAGACACTCACACACAGACACTCACACACAGGCACACACACAGACAGACACTCACACACACATACACACACAGAGACACACAAACACTCAGACACTCACACAGGCACACCTTCATACACATAAATAATTACTTTTAAAAATGACATGTCAATCTCTTTTGCCAAGCATTAAGTTCTATCAGCTGCACTCTCCAATTATATTGTAAGGTAAGTAGACATGAACAGCAGAGGTAGAAACAATAATTAAAAAGTTTAAATACTCTAAAATTAAAAAGAAACAAAAAGAAATGGAACCCCACCCGAAGAAAACATCATCTTAATATTTGTTTAACAGCATTTTTATCTCGTTCCTTGGTGGTCAAGGATCCGAGACTGCTGTGAAGTACCTCAGATGAGGCATATGGCCTCCCAACATGATCTGGAACAGAAACAACATTGGGATGGATGGGGTGGCTCGCTCTTTCTGTCAGGGACATCTGCGCTCCCATCCTCTTCCCTCTGCCCCTGACTCCAGCCCCTGAAACAAGGACAGAGAATAAACACACAAGACTAATGCCAACATACCATGTATTGTGTTTCTTATGCATTCATTTTCCAGCTTTCTGTGTGACTTGCTGAGGATAAGACCAAATCCTTGCAGCCAGGAACCCCAGCGCTGAAGCAAAATGGAATGTCTGTGTCCTCCTATATGGACTCGACCCTGGAGTGTAGAATGGGACCACAAATCAGCATTAGCAGCTACTAGCTGAATCAGGGCACAGAACACACTGCCTTATTCAGACCACCATTGCATAGAGGTGTGGTGATTGGCAATTATATATGGTTAAAATACAAAAGTAAGGTTTATTTCTTAAAGACACAATCTTTTAAAAATGTCTTCCTCTCTTATATACTACATCCCCACCTCCCCCATCCACTCCTCCTCCATTTCAGACAAAGGCAGGTCTCCCAGGGATATCAGTCAAACATGGCATACCAAGTCGCAATAGGTTTAGCCACCATGATATTAAGGCTGGATGAGGCAACCCAGTAGAAGGAAAAGGGTCCCAATCACAGACAGAAGAGTCAGAGACAGCCCCTGCCCCCACTGCTACAAGTCCCCCAAGAAGACCAAGCTTCACAACCACAACACCTGTGCAGAGGGCCCAGGTCAGACCATGTAGGTCTCCTTGGTTCTCTATGCAGTCTCTGTGAGCCCCTCTGGGCCCTGATTAGTTCAATCTGCAGGTTTTCTTATGGTTTCCTTGACTCCTACAACCCTTCCTCCCCCTCTTCAGCAGGATTTTCCATCTCTCCTAACGTTTGGCTGTGGGTCTCTGTATCTGTTTGCATCAATTGCTACATGAAGCCTCTCTGATGATGACTGTGCTAGGCTCCTCTTAAAGACATAGTCTTAAGTAAGCTTGGCAGCAACTCTGTATATCATCATATCTCCTTCAATGTCTAAAGGAGGCATTAAAAGCACAGAATACCCAAGATCCAGTCCATAGAACTCAAAAAAGTCAACAAGCTGAAGGGCCCAAGTGAGGATGCCTCAGTCCCACTTGGGCGAAGAAAACTATCACAAGTGGGGAGGGAGGGATCTGGGAAGGAAAGGGATGGGACAGGTGGGGGGGTTGGGTTGAGGGAACATGATCTGGTTTTGGGTGGAGGAAAAGGACTGGAGATCTGAGGGCCAGCAGAAAGAATGGAATGTTGGGAGGTAGGATATTGGGAAGATTCTCCAGAATGTTCCAGAGACCTGGGAGGTGAGAGACTCTCAAGACTCAAAGGGGAGGGGGACCCCAGGTAAAAATGCCCTATAGTGGGGAGAGGGAACTTGTAGAGCCCACCTCCAGCAGAAAGACAGGGCAACAAGTGAGGGATGGGTTTGCTATCCTACAGTTAAAACTCTGACCCATAATTCTTCCTGTCTGAAAGAACTGTAGGGATGGAAATGGAGAAGAGCCTGAGGGAAAGAAGGTCCAGCGACAGGCTCAAAGGGGGATCCAGCTTAAGGGGAAGCCCCAAGGCCTGACACCATTACTGAGGTTATGGGGTACTCACAAAAGGGGACCTATCATGATTGCCCTGCGAAAGACCCAAGCAGCTGAAAGAATCAGATGAAGATATTTGCACCCAACCAGTGAACAGAAGCTGCTGACCCCTGTGGTTGAATGAGGGAAAAGCTAAGGAAGCTGAGGAGGAGGGCAACCCTGTAGGAGGACCAGCAGTCTCAATTAACCTGGACCCTCGAGCTCTCTCAGACACTGGATCATGTGCCAGCTGAGATGAGACCCCCCCAACACATATACAGCAGAGGACGGCCTGGTCTGGGTTCAGTCAGAGAAGATGCACCTAACCCTCAAGAGACTGGAGGCCACAGGGAGTTTAGAGGTCTGGTGGGGTGGGGACATCCTTGAGGAGAGAGGGGTGGGGGTGTGGGGGAGGGGGAATGGGATGTAAAGAAAGGAAGAAGGAAAGAAAGAAAAAGGAAGAGTAATTTCTATGGTGTCGTTCCCAAGTAGTTTGGGGTCTGTTTTCTTAGCTCTTGCTCTGGCACGAAAGTCATGGTAATTACTCAGAACCCCAGATTTTTGCCGAGGCAATGGGGGGTCGAGGTGTAACTCCTAACCTTAGGCATCTGCCACGGTTAGACACTAAGGAGTCCTCTGTTAGCTCGAGTCACTGTCAGCATCTGCCACTTGGGGGCAGTGATGGGTTCAGGCCAGGCGGAGGAGGTGCTGAGTCTCCTGATTTACCTTCTCAGAACTCCGTGTTTACAAATACAATTCAGACACCATTTTGCATGATTTAATTTACCAAACTAGTAGAAGTTCTTCTCTTAAAAAAGATTTATTTTATTTATTATTATATATAAGCACACTGTAGCTGTCTTTAGACACAGCAGAGGAAGGCATCAGATCTCATTACAGATGGCAGTGAGCCACCATGTGGTTGCAGGGATTTGAAGTCAGGACCTCTGGAAGAACAGTCAGTGCTCTTAACCACTGAGCCATCTTTCCAGCCCAGAAGTTCTTAAAAGACTGACACAAGCGACAGGTGAGATTCACTCAAACCCCAACCCCCTTTGTTAGTCTCTGTGACTGGCAATCCCTGTTGATAGGTTTTTGTTTTTTTTCAGATCAATATCTCAAATTGCCAAATGTTTCAGTAAATATTTCTTGGGGCTCCATTGGCATCTTTTGGGGACCGAAAAATCGGCAGTTAAAGAGATCACAGGAAATCATGAGGGCGGCTGGAGAATTCATGTGGGAGCAGGAGACTGGCTGGGGACTGAGTGTAATTCTGCTGAATCAGGGCCCAGAGGTGATGTGGCAAGAGGGAGGGGCTGAGAAATGCCGCAGGGCCAAGACGATAAAACATGGTGGCTTCTCTGTGTGGCTCTGGGGAGCTGGGAGAGTCTAGGATGGAGGTGATTTACCTGTTAGGCAGTGGGGATCTGGGTGGGGATCTAGGGTGGGCTCTGTTTCCATTCTGTTCATAGCATTAATGGAATGGGCTTCTGGAGGATATGCTGTTGTCCCACAGTCTGGGACCTGATGAGACCCAGTGACTCTCAGACTATACAAGCAGGTGTGTGTGTGTGTGTGTGTGTGTGTGTTGTTACAAACTATTAGAACTGTGGGGATGCAGTGGGGGGGAGGTCTACCTCAGTAGACTGTTGGTAGGATGAAAAAAAATGTCCCCTCTAATCTGTGACTGTGTTACCTCACACAGAAGCAGAGATGTTACAGATAGATGAGATAAATGAAGGATGCTGAATTATAGAGATTGTCTTGAGTTATTCAAATGTGTCCAGTGCGATCACAAGGACCTCCTAAGGCAGAGGCAGGGAGTTGGAGGGAGAGGTCACATGACAGCGGAGCAGGGTGGGTGCGTGCGTGTGTTCGTTCGTGTGTGTGTGTGTGTGTGTGTGTGTGTGTGTCTCAGAGGGAGAGGTCCCGTGGCAGTTGATCGGGGTGTGTGGGGTCATGGGGGTGTGGGGGTGGTAAGGGTAGGAGAGTAGAAGTGTGGAGGAGGGGCAGGTGGTTATATTGATGGAAGAAGAGGTCAAAGTGATACAGGACGATGGGCAGGGAGCACAGTAGATTCTAGAAACTGGACTAGCAAGAACATGGACACTCTTAGTATCCCCCCCCCACCACCACACACACACACTGCACAGGGCCGCCAACCCATTAGGCTTTTTGCCTTTTATCAGAGTGAGGCAATAAATCCGATCTTTGAATCACCAGAGTTGTGTCAGTGGGAAGCTAAAGGCATCCACTTAGGTTGTTCTTTCATCTTCCCTTCGTGTTCTCCACAGTCTTTATGGGCTGTAGCTGTGAGCTCTCCCATGAACCAGACGCTAACCCTGGCTTCTGGTACTTCCCAGCGAGGCAGTGTCTGAGGTCTCAGCCCAGTGAATGGCTAGACCTGTGGAGGCTGAAGCAGCTCCAAGCCACGTTTTAATCTCTGTCGACTACCGCACTGACTGTAGTTGTTAGTAGCATCTTGAGAACCCAACAATTAATTTATACTGGAAGTATCGCTCTGGATAAATATTTTAAGACATTTCTGCTACCTACTCTTGTATTTGTTTTTAACGTTATTTGATTGCTTTGCAGTTCCTGCTTGGGTCCTCATTCCTTACCTTCATCATGACCTGTATTTATAGATGCCTGGAATTCCTACAGCAGTGTAGAAGCTGTGGGAGTCAAGGCCTCATTCTGGGCCAGATCAATTTAGGCATACATTTTTCGTAACCTACTTTTAATATAGTTTTTAGTGGAAGAGAAAAGTTATTAGGATACAAGGGATGTGGACCTGTTTAGCAATAGTTTTCTTTTTGGGGGTGGGGGGCTGAGCTGATCTTCAGCAGCAGTTCAGTCCCGTAGCAAACACCAAATATGACTCAGCAACTGCAGACCAGGCCTCTAGGCAGGCAGACACCACGCATGAACCAACAGCTACAGTCTAGTCCTTTAGGCAGGCATTCACTAGGCACGGACTAGCAGCTGTAGTTTAATCTTGAAGAAACCACCAGGCTTGAAAACCGTCCTGAGGCAAGGCTGCTGAAGCGGTGAGCTGTCATGGGAACCTCACAAGTAGTTGGGCAAGTTTTTCTCAATGGCGGCATTATCACAAGTTGAGTAAGGTGAACCAGTACATGTGTGTTGTGAATGAAGGATGGTGAGGTGGAGCAAACCAAACCAATGCTCAGTGCTCATCTCCCACTGTCTGTGGGGTCATGTTATACTTCTCCTCCACAGGTCCTTCCACATGTTTGCTATATCAAAACATCCCGACTCTCTGCTTCAGAAAAACATTCTTTCCTCTGTCTGTTCCAGTAAAACATCCTTTCACCTGTGTCTGCTTCAGGAAAACATTCTTTTATGTGTCTGCTTTAGCAAGAGATCCTTTCACCTATGTGCCTCAGCGAAACATCATTTGACACAACTAAGTTTTCAAAGAAACCAGAAGTTTCCACTTCAGTCAGTGATCAAACTCATCTGATGGTTGCCTAGGCAGCTAATCTATAAGGAATACTGTTGAGACTAGCAATCCCGAGACCAGAGGATCAGTATTTTCTTGTGTATTTGTTTGGTTTTGATTTTTGGTTTTGGGAAGAGGAACTTCAATTGAGAAAATGTCTCTAACAGGCTTCCTGTAGGAAGTGCATTTTTTTGATTAATCATTGATGTGGAGAGCCCTACCCTTTAGGATGGTACTACTCCTGGGCAGGTAGTCCTGAGTTGTATAAGAAAACAGGCTGGGCAAGTCATGGGGAGAAGCTGGTAGGCAGTGTGTTCCTTCACGGTCTCTGCTTCAGTTCCTGCCTCTGCTTGAGTTCAGGTCCTGTTTTGCTTGATTTCCTGCCCTGACTTCCCACAGTGTGAAATGATGAAATAAACCTTACTCCACAAGTTATTTTTGGTCATGGGTGTTTTACCTCAACAGTAGAGACCTTAGAGAGTATGGAAAGAGTACTTGGGTGGAAATGTGTGCACATAAGAGATCAGACCCCTACTTTGCAAAGGCCCGGGTCACTTACAAGGTCATGTCTGACTGGGGCTCCCTTGTCTTGGTTGAGCTCTGGCTACATCTATGGAGTCTTGGCTCAGTTTTGTTCTAGTATGCTGCTTCCTGGATGGCTGTGGTGTCTCCATCATACTGCATAAGGTTTGGTATTGAGATAGGAGAGGAGGTCCTTAATCAACAGTCTTCTGTGTTCTTTGTGATTTATTACACAGTTGAGTGCTGTTAATAGATGATCTTGGGGGCTGGGTGGCTCAATGGCTAAGAGCTCTTGCTGCTCTTCCAGGGGACCTGAGTTCCATTCCCAGCATGCACATTGAACAACTCACATTGCCTGTGACTCCAGCTCTAGGGCATTTACCATGGTTCTGGCCTCCACAGGCGCCTGCAAACGTGTGGCATATACTTGCACATACATCGAAACAAAAGTAAATTTTAGTTTTGTTTTCTTAAGGAGACAATATTGGCTCACGTGGTCCTAATCACCATCTCATTTATGGGAACAGAGAATGACTATTTTAAGCCTTGGAATTTTTAGGAACAGAAGAATATTAGGTTGCTAAATAACCCATTAGGTGAGACAAATAGGCAAATCAGGTGTTCCCGAAGGTATCAGAATGGAGCCGTTTAGCTTTCTAATCAAGTGTGTGCCTGAGGTGGGAACATGGCAGGCAGACTGAGGGAAGCTACGCTTAGGGGGGTCTGCTGTTTAATTTTGGAAAATGTACTTAATTTATATAACATTTCATGGTCACATGTGCCCTACATTACATACAGGTTGTGGTTTAGGGCTTTAAAAATCAGGAAAAAATAAAAAGGGAAGAAAAGAAAGAAGGAAGGAAGAAATAGAAAGTCTGTTTCAGAGAATCTCGATTCTTTCAAGACTTTTTTTTTGCATTAAAATGGTGGAATGCTGACCAAATATATCCAACCAGAATGAGTTTTCTCCAAGGGGCTGCCATCCCTCTGAACACCATGCCCATATTCTCTGGCATTTGCAAGCCACGGGGCACAACTTTCTTGGTTTCTCTGTATTTCCTTTTCTCATCTCTGAAGTGGGGGAGGTAGGAGCTCCTGACTCAGAGTCGCTGTGAGCAAGAAATAACACACAATATCTTAAAGCAACTCTCCAGGCAACAAGCATTCTTTCCGTTTTCTTTCTTTCTTTCTTTCTTTCTTTCTTTCTTTCTTTCTTTCTTTCTTTCTTCCTTTCTTTCTTTCTTTCTTTCTTTCTTCCTTTTTAAGATGGGATCTCGTGTAGCCTAGGCTGGCCTTAACTTGCTACTCAGCCTGATTTTCCCAGTTCTGAGTCCTGGGATTTCTTCCTGGTCCCTGGGTCTGATAAATCTTTTCCTCTCTTCTTTCGAGTGTCAGCCGCTAAATTCTAGACATTGTACAAATGCAGAAAGGTGCAGGTAGATGACGCAGATAAAGGGTTGGTATCTGATTAGTGAAAAGGTCAAACAATGCTTCAGGCATGTGCTAGAACAGTGCTAACATGTTCGAGATAATTTGTGTTCTTTCATCCAGTAAAGCCTAAGAACTGATATATTTTCACATAGACTGCTATTTTGACTTAATAATCCAAGGCTCTGAAAGCTGCTGGATTTATTCGTATCAGATGTCTTACCAATATTTTCTCTCAGATTACTGTGTGTTGTGTGTTCAGGGTCATCTTGGAATGGTTTTGCTTGCTTTTGGGAAGGGGCTGGTTCTGACTGTACCAAAAGGATTTGACAAATTCATGTTCATTACAGTTTAATAGCGAAGCTTAAAAGTCTACCTTTCCCAGAAGGTTTGGCAGTGCATGAGAAAGAAATACAGTAAAAAAATAAATAAATAAAAGAATAAAACTGTAATTATGGAATTTCAGGCATCGAAGAGAGTCGAGATGTTTTATAGATGCTATTAGAGCGGCCCCAGGCAGGCTACAAATCATAGCTTTTAGGTTTTAGGATCCCACAGTGCCAAATTATAACCCTCATAAGTAAAATATGTGTATGTATCCGTTAGGCAAGCAGTCATTTACTGAGGGTACTAGATGAGTCCCCAAAAGTACAAATGCAAGAAATGATCCATCCTTGCTTCCAGAGAGCTGCCAGTCCAGTTAGGAAGCCGATCTTAAAGCAGGATGGCTGTGTAATCTGCTGCACGGACCTGGTTGAAGTGCACGTGTGGGACACTTGTTCATTAATGATTAAGAATTTCAGTGTGGCGTCAGCAGATCACTGGAGCAAGCATGGAGTACTTCTAAGGGCCCCGAGGAATGCATGACACACACTCTGCTTAAACATTTCAACAACACAAATATTTGCTTAGAGACATGTAGAGGACACTGGTAAATAAGATAGTTGGAGCTGAAGGAGCATCTGAGGCTGAAGGAGCATCTGAGGCTGAAGGAGCATCTGAGGTTGAAGGAGCATCTGAGGCTGAAGGATGGGGCTTTATCTTGGAAATAGGAAAAATTCCCGTTACTTAGACAATGGGAATTTGGCGATGCTCTAAATGGGGAGTTTATTGGGTTGAATCTAAACTATTTCCCATGGGATCATTTGTTCCCGGCTGGCAGCGTTACATCTAGGGGAGGCTGTAGAATCCTAGGGAAGTAGGGCCTGCCAGACAGAAATAGGTCCGTGGGAGTGGGACTTTGCTGGTTCTACCTGGCTGCTACCTCAAGTCTCTCCCTGCTTACTAGTTTGCTGTGGCATGAACAGCCAGTGCTGTGTAACTAACCCCCTTTTAACAAGACCTGAACTGCTCGGCCATTCACTCCCCTCCATGATGGACGGTTACCATGGAAACCATGAGCCAAACTAAATCTTCCCTCCCTTAATGTTTCTCTCTCTGGTATCTTGTGCCTAGTGACACGAAAAGCAACTAGTGCAGAAGATACCAGGGAAGCAGACTTCTCTTCCGCAACCTCTTCATTCCGTCTGGTCGAGAAAGGTTCAGATTACTGCGGCCCAGGTCAGGTTCTCCTGTTGTGATCTACCAATGTCAGGCATTGCCCATCCGCTTCAAGAAGCGCCGGCAAGGGCTGAGAGACGAGCTTGAGAACGGTCCCACTCCCGGTACAGTTGATTTCCACTGTGACTGGTTCTCCATTTCTGCGTCTGTAAGTTACGACGGGGCAACATTATTTTAACAGCATAGGGAGGGTTTTGCATCTTGCTTGTATTCTTGACTCTCCACATTGGATGTTAGCACCTCAGTTAGTTTCCTTTTGTCACCTCCCAAATTCCTCACTGATCTCCATCAGAACCTTCTGAGGTGAAGGGATCGCTCTATAACTGGCCTCCCCTGATGGCAGACTCTGGATACAAGCTTTGTCGCCCCTGGATTGGCGACTTTTCTATTCTATTATTCCAGCCTTGACTTCATTGCCCTGTTTAGTTTGCTTAATAATTTCGGAGGTAGGGGCAGACTCTGCGGCTCAGTATTACCCCTACTTTTAGAGTTTTCTCTTGTTCTCCAGTCTCTCGGTTTGGTGTTGGCATTGCTCTCTCTCACCGAGGACTTCCCCTCACTGTACTCCTTGGGTGAGTGAGGGCTTTCTTCCCTCTGGGTTCTGCCTCTTCCATATTTTGGTTACTCCTTGTTTTTAGTAGATTTTATCCTAAGTAATAAATGGCATGTAGGGGTTCGTTTCTCTGACTTGCCTCTCACGTGTCTGAGGTGTCTGATAACGTTCATGGTCTCCTTCCGTGCTTAGTTTATGGTTCAGTTCATGGATTGGCAGCTATGTTCATGGGCCAGTCGTTTGCTGTTTGTAAGTTATGACAGATTTTAACATCTTTTTAAAAGATGCCCACCAGAAGAGGGCATTGAATCCATTACAGATGGTTATGAGCCACCATGTGGTTGCTGGGAATTCAACTCAGGACCTCTAGAAGAGCAGTCGGTGTTCTTAACTGCTGGGCCATCTCTCCAGCCCGGTTTTAACATTTTATAAGCAAGTATATTTTTGCCTATCCCTTGAGAACTTCAAGTATGAACACGGTGTATCCAATCATTGCTACTCCACACTCCCCCACAGCTCTTCCCTTCCTTCCCCAAGTCTGTCTTCCAACTTCATTAGTGCTGCCAGCATGTTCTTGGATGTAGCGCCATCTAGCGGAGCATAGAAAACCTACGGGGGGCGGGGTCATAGCCCTGATGAAAGAGACTCAGCTTCCAAAAGTTAAGGGTTGGGCTTTATGAGCTTCTCCCCTATGCATGCTGGGATTTTGACCGGCTCTACCTCATGCAGGTCTTCTGCATGTAGTCACAGCTGCTGTGGGATCACGTCTGCTACAGCCCCGTGATGCACGGCAGCTTCTCAGCAGTCCAGTCTCTGGCTCTTAGAATCGTTCTCCGCCAACTTCTGTGATGATCACTGAGTCATGGTCATACGTGTGCACGACACAGTCATCCCATTTGGGGCAAAGTGTTCCACACTCTCTTATTTTGTGCACCTTGAAATACACAAAGATGGAGAAGAACATTTTGTGACACCTGAAAATTATATGCTGTTCGAAATCCAGTGTCTATCAAAGTTTGTTTAGAACACTGCCGTCTTTGACTTGTTAGCCTGTGGCTACTCTCATACTATAACCAGCAGAGTTGACCAGCTCACAGATACTGTCTAGCCCATACAGTATTTACTGTCTCATCTACTATGGGGGAAAAAAACCCAGTTCTTGGTTTAGTTGGTCAGAGTGTGAAACAAAGAACCCGGTTCTCATTGTGACCCTCAGAGAGCTGAGCCATCACTGCGGTTACCTCTCCCCTCCCCCACTTCTCTGGCCCCTTCTTCAGTCTTGTTCCATTTTCTCCCTGCTGTTCCCGACCTCAGTCAGTTCTGGAGGCAGTGGACTGTTTGCACTTCTGGCTCTCTGGCTGCACCCCAGCTCTCCCCTCAGCTGTCCACAGGGTCCATGGTCTCCTCCTTTTCCTTTAGGTCATCGTTCACCTGTCATGTGCTTTGTGAGTATTTTTCAGGTTATCCATCCAATTTCAGCCTCTCTCTAGACTTTGTGTATTTCCTCCTTGGCATTGTTTTTTAATCCTCATTTCCTGACCGTTACTTCCACTGCATGTGTTACCTTTGTGTTTCTGGTCCTAGAACTGCAGTTCCATCCAAGCATAAGGGGAGATATTTCCCATTGTATTTGCAGGCCAAAAGGATCTGTAGAAGAAAAGGATACAAAACCCTCAGGTGAACTTTAGCTTCCTTCAGAACTTTGAAGGTTTCTCCCACTTGTCTTCCGGCGCTCAGTGCTGCTTATGGGAACCCCACACCCTCCATTCCTTGTTTCTATGATGAGGCCATTTTTCTCTATTTGAGAGCATCATGAACATACCATTCTTCATCACGCCGTCCTGCTTGCTCTTGAAATATTGTCCCCTGCCTTTCCTATCTTAAGTCTGCAGACATCTCTCAAGCTCTGACGCTCCTCCTCCAACTTTGTTTGTTATCGAGAACGTCTATGTTTTAGTATGTTCCCCCTCACTTAAATGAAGTCTTTTAGATTTGAGAGAGCAGAATGAACCTGTACTCACACCACTGCGTTGAACTTGATGTCCACTCACCGTGAGATAATTCTAATTCTACAAATCGGGTGGTATGCTTTAAGCATTTATGGGGCTCTACTATTGGTCACATAAATAGAAATGACAAAGCCTTTGCAGATGTCTCAGATGATGGTCGATGCTGTGAAATTTGCCCCTGCTGTTTTTAATGCTATGCAAAGCAGGGAACTAACCCCACACAGGGAGGAGCTGAAGCAGTGCCTTCTGGAAATCTAAATGTATTTACTGCAAAGCTCTTAGTTTTGCTTCTGGTCAAAATGTTTAGTGTGTTAATTAGTGTTCGATTGCTGGGAAGAGGCGTCATGACCAAGGCGATTCTTAAAACATTTATTTAGGCCTTGCTTACAGTTTTAGAGGACCAGTCCATGATCATCATCGTGAGGAGCAAACAGGCAGAGAGAGAGAGAGAGAGAGAGAGAGAGAGAGAGAGAGAGAGAGAGAGACTGACTGGGGCCTGCATGGGCTTTTGAAACCTCAAAGCCCACATCCCCCAGTGATACACCTCCCCCAACAAGGCCACACTTCCTAATATTTCCCAAAAAGTTCTACTAATTAAAGACCAAGTTCTCAAACATATGAGCCTACGGGGGCCATTCTCATTTAAAGTGGTGCCTTCAATAACATCTTCTCTTCCTTTCTACACAGATTTAATTTACTTTTTAGCTCTGTCTCAGTCTTTTTGTTGTTGTTGTTGTTGTTGTTGCTATAACAAAATGTCCCATGCCAGTAGTGGATTATAAATAACAAATATTTGTTTGTTTCAGTTCTGGAGACCAGAAAGTTTGAGATCAAGGCACTGGCTGGCCTGGAGTCTGCTCAGGGCCAGTTTCTTAGGTCACAGATGTTGTTCTTGCTGTGTTCTCCTTCAGTCAAGGGATAAAGCAGCTCTCTGGCTCTCCTCTATAAGAGCACTAATCTCGCTGGTGTGGGTTCTGCCTCATTGTCTTAGTTAGGGTTTCGTTGCTGTGAAGAGACACCATGACCACAGCAACTCTTCTAAAGGACAACATTTAATTGGGGCTGGCTTTCAGTTTCAGAGGTTCAGTCCATTTATCATCATGGTGGCAAGCAGCATGCAGGCAGACATGGTGTTAGAGAGCTAGGAGCTAAGAGTTCATTTTACATCTTGGTCGAAAGGCAGCCAGAAGACTCTTCCATAATGGATGGAGCTTGAGCTTAGGAGTCTCAAAGCCCATCCTGCACAGACACACTTCCTCTAATATGGCTATACCTCCTTTAATAAGGCTACTTCCCATGGGCCAAGCATATTCCAACCACCACACTCATGGTCTAATCTCTTTCCACAAGACCATCTCATCACAGTGAGATTAGGTTCCCCCAGACGGATTCAGGTGACATATTCGACCCCTGTGTCTATCTTGTAAAACCAACCTACCAAAGTGGATTTTCAGTTTACCATTAGCTCTTCAGGATTTTTACCAATGGCTTTATTAAAAATGTGTTATTTTCCCCCCTCTGTCCTTCCAAAACATTATTTTTGACACAACTTTTATAGACATTTTGATTATGAGGTGTGGAGCATATTGGCTTCTAGGCTATGTTTGAGCTGTCTGTTTAAAAACTTCTGGAAAAATGAAGAATTAAAAGATTTTGAGTTTCCTTTGGAAAGTATTTCCTTTAGCCTTTGTTACTAAGTGATACCAACTTCTGTCTGGATTATCAGTTGTTCCCAGGATACCCTGGAATTCCAGTTGAAACTCATCTGAATCATTCACTTCCAACCTAGAATGATGGTGTGCTTTTGTGATGTGTGGGCTTGGCAGGACCCAAGGCAACGAGCCTTTTCCTGTTCTCTAAAGAAGGAGCTCATTCATTGAGTTCTGTAAGCAGGAATGCTGGGTGTTTGAAACTCTGATCCTCATCAGAGGGACTGTCAAGGTGACTGAACCTGATGAAGAACAATACTTCTGTCTCACATTTGCTGTGATTAGGTGGTAAGTGATTCTTAGTTACTGAAATTTCAAGACCTAGCAGCTACCCCCCAGCTCGTATGCTGACTTGTTTCTTAGAGACAAATTGGCGAGCACTGTCAAGTTTTCAGGTCTGTGATTGGACAATAGAGGCTTGCAGTGGTTGCTTCACGGTGCCTGTGGAGACCTCAGATTTCCTCTCCATGGCGTGGGTGCGTTTATGATTTCCCTACTGTCTGATTCTTCCTATGGACTGATACTTAGCTTGAACTATAGGGCTTGCGTTTGGATGAAGGTTTTCTGTACTGTGGCAAGAAGCTTGCTATGATAGATCCTTTTAATTATTCCCCTCTGGAGTTTTCCTTTTGTAATCCCCAGCTTCCCAGTGGGGCCAGTTGGACCAAGTGGCTCATTTGTAACCCATACAGTATTAGAAATGTAGCTTCTGGTGTTGGATCGCAGAGGCGACTTCTGCTTTGCTCCCACTCTGTTGTCTGTCTCCTATTCCCCAGTCAGTCTGCTGCTGCCAGGTGCCATGTTACAGGTTGTCCAAAGGAGAGGGCCAGCTGAGAAGGAACTGAGGGTTTCTCGAAGGCAGTAGTTATTGAGTTGAGGGCACCCAATCCCATACATCAGGAGAAACTGAATTCTGCCAACCACCCCATGAGTCATCTTGGAGGAAGGTACTTTCGCCATGGAGTCTTGAGTTTCTGACATCCTGATTGAAGCCTGGTTAAACATCTTTAGTTAGAGGACCTGGTAAAACTAGGCTTAGATTCCCCATCAGAGATACCACAAATTACTGATATTTGTAGGATGAAGCCATTAAGTTTTACAAGTGATCTATTAAGCCGCGAAGGATACACGTTGGCTTGGATATGGTTTGTGGATATCATTCAAAGGTTCAGATGCTAGAGGCTTGGTCCCTAGCCTAGCAATACTGAGAAATGGTAGATCATTTTGAGGCTGGTATGGAAACCAGTCAATGGGTTTCCTTTCTCTACTGTTATCCACTTCATTATGTTTTTTGAGACAGAGTCTCTTACTCAATCTGGAACTTACCAATAGTTAGATTGGTTATCTAGGAGCCTATTTGTCTCCATGCCTCTCCACACTGCTTGAGTGGCAGAAATGCTTCTGTGTTGCTGTGCTTGGCTTGTTGGAGATCCAAACTCCGGTCCTCATGCTTGAATGGCTGGTACATTAGTGACTGAGCCATTTCCCCAGCCCAAGACTCACAGCTTAAAAACGTTTAGCAACGTCATCTGTCTTTTCCTCTTTAGTACATCTAAAATTGTTGGAAGAGAGGAGATGGAGATATTGAAAGGCCTGAATCTAAAGATGATTAAATCTGAGTCTGAACCCAGCATGGTGTCAGAGCCATCTGAAGCTGGAGTTACAGGTGGTTGTGAGTCATGTGATGTGGGTGCTGGGAATCAAACTTCAGCCCCAGCTTAACTGCTGGACCAACTCTCCAGCCCTTAACCCAACATGGCAGGAGAAGCTTTGCCCATACTGACACCCTCATTCCCATGAATCACCTCCCAACCAGGAAGGTTAAGTCAGGGAGGGTTTCATCCACATGTCCTGGAAAAGAACACATTGTGTAGTCTTCTGCGAAAATGAAGTCAGACAGATGGGACATGTCTGCTTTGATGTGCTTTGTCCTGGAGAGTTCAACAAGAGCAAGAAGGAAGATGAACAGAATTGAGGAAGTAGAGATGACACTTCCCCTTCTTTTGAAACAGCTTTCTTCTCTGGTCAGCTTCTAATAGCAATCTTGCGCGGGCTGAGCCTCCAGGGTTTCGGATGCTTGGAGTGGAATCTTCAGCCTTGACCTTAGACTAGCATGAGCTTTGTGAGTTCAGGGATCCAGAGACAGCTCTTGGATTGGCTCTCTTTCCGTTGCATGTAAGTAACGCCACACTTTGATGTCAAAGCAATTGCTGGGTGATGTGAAGGTCCTCTGTGTCTTTAGAACAGCCAGGTCTGTAATAGGGCTCTCAGGAGGTGATGTTGGCTCAGCTTTTCTGAAGCAGAAAACACGACGCTGCAGGTCTGTGATCCTGCCAGAGCTGTGAGGTTGAGAGTTGTGCCTCTGCTGTGTGCTCTCGTCTTGGCTGCCTGAGGGTTGTACTGAGAGTTGGCTTTGGACTGCAGCCCATGGTTGATCTAGAAGTGCTCACTTCAGTGTTTGAGTCCTGAAAGTTTTGTTCTCTGTGGAGAATTCCCCTTTGTGTTCAGGCAGCTGGAGGGGATTTTGTTTTTAGATGATCACCAGCCGGACAGAACATCTCTGGTTTGAAAGCAAGGAATAGGTGTTGTTGGTTCGGGGGCTTTCACGGAAGGCAAGCAAAGAAGTCAGCTTTCTTTTACTGAGTATATGTAAAAACTGTAAGAGGCATCTTCAACGGCACTAGCAGGCTTTCTAAGACTTTGGGGGCCCACGTCCTAGGCATAGTAGAGTAATAGATAGAACGCAGTTCCTAGGCGCTGGCTTGGGTTACACGGGAAGTAGAGGCAGAACAGGTTTTCTTTTTGACTCATATCATACAAGTGGGGAGGTAACATTTTTCTGGTGTGCATATAGTTTAATATACCCTTTATCCCTTTTATCTACTATACTTCTATGTCAGGTGTCTTTTCTGGAGAAGGTCATGTGTGACCATGTCAGAGAACATGGAAACAGGAAGTTCTTTCCTGCGGTAACTTGCTGTGGCAACAGGAGATAAGAAATTACTTCATGGCTATTGCCTGAGACTTTCCTTTTGACTTGTGTATCCTTCTTGAGCAGATCACTTCTGCTTTCTGTCCAGCTTGGAGGCCGGGCAGTGTGAGCTAGCAGCTGAAACCCAGGCTGACAAGTTGTTAGTGGGTGTGATATTTAAATAATGGGTGTGCATGTGTGAAGACGATTCTAAAAAGTAAGGTTTGCTTTGAGGAGAATCCTGCAAACAGGGGGATTACTATACATTTAGGGTTAAGAAGAGAGACTTCCACAGCTTCTGCCCTTCAGGATATTTATTGGATGACTAAATATTAAGGTTGTTCATAAAGATCATGGAAAGGTATTGTACTGGCTGGTTTTGTGTGTCAACTTGACACAAGCTGGAGTTATCACAGAGAAAGGAGCCTCACTTGAGGAAATGTCTCCATGAGATCTAGCTGTAAGGCATGTTCTCAGTTAATGATCAAGGGTAGAAGGGCCCATTGTGGGTGGTGTCAACCCTGGGCTGGTAGTCTTGGGTTCTATAAGAAAGCAAGCTGAGCGGGGTTGGGATTTGGCTCAGTGGTAGAGCACTTGCCTAGCAAGCGCAAGGCCCTGGGTTCGGTCCCCAGCTCCAAAAAAAAAAAAAAAAAAAAAGAAAAAAAAAAGAAAGCAAGCTGAGCAAGCCAGGGGAAGCAAGCCAGTAAGTAACGTCCCTCCATGGCCTCTGCATCAGCTCCTGCTTCCTGACCTGCTTGGGTTTCTGTCCTGGCTTCCTTTGGTGATGAACAGCAGCGTGAAAGTGTAAGCTGAATAAACCCTTTCCTCCCCAACTTGCTTCTTGGTCATGATGTTTGTGCAGAATACAAACCCTGACTAAGACAGGTAGCCATTGTTTCTGTTACCCAGGCAACTGAGAAAGTAACATTTAGAGAAGGTTAGGTTGAAGCAGGGGAGGATCTGAAAGAGTGAGGAGAAGAAAGGATGCATAGGGAAAAGAATATAAAAAAGTCAGCAAAGTGGGAGCACTAATGTGGTGGAAGTGGAGGAGGAGGAAGGAACGCTAGAGAGAGCAGGTGACAGCAGGGGGGAGGGGTTGGGATACTTAATTGGTATTTATTGTCTACCACCCTTCTAACCTTTTTTTCACCCCACTCCCTTCCAACCCCTCAACACTAGGTAGGAGACAAAGAAGGTTAGAGGGGAAAGGGACTGCAGATCTCTTTAGACTACTTCCTGCTAAAGAGGGCCGTCAGGTTCCTTGGGCCAGGCTCCTTCCAGCAATCCAACAACAGCAAATGCAGCAGCAACAGGAACCAGAAGCAGGAGGGGCGGCAGCTGCCAGGAGCCCTCTGGGGCTCTCGAATTTATTCCCTCTCAAGATTCCAGAATTCTAAACACAAACTATCTGCAGCTGGCAAAAATCACGCCCCTCCTGGAGCATGAGGCAATCATAGTTAATGGCCGTGGACGGTCTGAAGCAACCCCGTATCCCACACCTGGGATTAAAACAAAAAACATATTCACATAACAGAGCTGTGTTTTTAAAGAAACCCAAATTCTCACTGCAGGCGATAGTAGAAGGGGTGTCAGTGATGGACGATGTGACAGATTACACCTAGGCAACTGTTACCTAGGTTACACGTGTGGGTGACAGAGGTGATACTAGAGATGGTGGGGGTGAGCTAACGGATGAGTGGAGGTGGGGGAGACGACAGCAGAGGTAGCAGAGCAGGTGGAATGGGAGAAGTGACGGAGATGTTGGCGGACAGTAGAAGTAATGGAGGGCAGACGGTAGAGGCAGCCATGGAGATAATGGAGTGATGTGGAGATGGTAGGGTGTCAATGGCGATGAGAGAGGAGGTGGTTGGTAATGGCGGTGATAGAGCTGACAGTGGTGGCAGTGCTGGTATTGGTGGGCACGTTGTTGGAAGTGACAGACAGTGGTGAAGGTGATGGTGTCATGGTACAGACAGACAGACATATCTGCTCAAACTTTGTGTCTACCACTATGTCTGTGAACCATGGACTGCTGACCGTTTGGAGTTGTGTTAGAATTAGAAAACGGATGACAGAGTGCCTGTCCATGCCATGGGGCTTCTCCAGATGGCAGCCCCTTGGGTATTTCCTTCAGTTTGCAAGCCACCATACCCATACCTAGTATCTTTTTTATTGTTTTATTTTTTTAAATTTACATTTCAAATGTTATTCCCTTTCCTGATTTCCCGGACAGAATTTTTTTGTTTTGTTTTGTTTTGTTTTAATTGGATTTTTTATTTTCATTTCAAATGTTATTTCCCTTCCTGGTTTCCCAGACATAAGCCCCCTATCCCATCCTCCTCCCCCTTTTCTATAAGGGTGTTGCCCTCCCCAACCATTCCCTCTTCCCACCTACCCCTCCTGACATTCCTCAGTACTGGGGATCCAGCCTTGTCAGGACCAAGGGTTTCTCCTCCCATTGGTGCCCAACAAGGCCATCCTCTGCTACATATGCAGCTGGAGCCATGGGTCAGCCCACGTATAGTCTTTGGGTAGTGGTTTAGTCCCTGGGAGCTCTGCTTGGTTGGCATTGTTGTTCTTATGGGGTTGCAATCCCCTTCAGCTCTTTCAATCTTTTCTCTAACTCCTCCAACGGGGGTTCTATTCTCAGTTCAGTGGTTGGCTGCTAGCATTCACCTCTGTATTTGTTATGCTCTGGCTGTGTCTCTCAGGAGACAGCTATAGCAGGCCCCTGTCAGCATGCCCTTCTTAGCTTCATCAATCTTATCTAGTTTTGGTGGTTCATACCTAGAAACTTAACCACCTTTTCTTCCTTATGCCTTCTCCTGTTTCTAAGTTTCGTAAGATGGATTTGGGTCTTTTAAAGAGCCATTGTGTGGTCTGAATGTGTACCTGTGAACCCTGTATGGGTAACAGTTCCCATATGGGGCCTCTTGATGGGTGATGAGGAGGTGGGATCTAGAGTTGAGGGACAAGCCATTGTTCCTTTCCCCCACTGGAGAGGGCACATGGCCCTCTCTATAGAGGCTCATCCCTCATACACCTGGCTGGTGTCTTGACTTTGAACTTGCCAGCCTTTATGACCACGAGAAGTGAATTTCTGTGACCTTTAAGCATAGAATGTATTTCTTTAGCAGGGGGAGCGGACCAAGACAGACATTTGTTAAACACAAACATTATAGCTAAAAGTCAGCTGGTGTGTCCAAATGGAGGAATACCACCAGAAAAAATGACATTTTGGGAATATTCTCTTGATATGATGCTGTCAACCAAATAGGAGCAGGATTTTTTAATTACACAGAAACACGACTGAGAAGATTGAGGTAGAATATGCTGAGTTATATGAAGAATGGGCTTATGGCTGGCCGTTATTCTGTTTCCATAGGTTTTACTTTTGAAACTTTTTACTAGTGAAATATATTTGCCATAGTAACCTAAAAATAAAATAGGGGACATAGGAAAATAAAGGAACATGGCCATAGCTCTCTTTTGAGTCCTCTGCTAAAGATAAAACACAAGCGACCTTCAGGAACACCGTGTTCATGGGTCACTGCGATCTCAGAAAAGACTCTGAGTTATGGTGTTTAGCTTTCTTGGGGGGATCCCCTTAGAAATTAGGACTGGCACGGAACCATGTGTCTTCTCTCAAAGGAGAACAACCAAGCCAGACTCCACCTGGGGCTGTCTGGGTTGATTAATTCCTAAACTCACATGAACATTGGTTATTTTCTCTGAAGACTACAGTGAATGGCTTTCTAGCAAGTTTGCTAGTTAGTTCAATGGTTGATAGCTCTAGGTTAAGTTTAGATTTTCAAACATAAAGAATGATTCATTTTTATAGGGAATATTGACAAATCTCTATCATGTCAGGATAATTGAGAAGGTAAAAGTCTATTTTGGAAAAGTCAATACATTTTTGCTAATAAGATCTTGTCAGTCTGGGGAGGTGACTCAGTGGATAATGTCCCTGTTGTATGCACAGAGACATAAACTCAGACCCCTAAACCCATGTAAAAATCAGGCAAGGGAGTGTGAGCCTGTAACTTCTGTGCTGGATGGCAGAGTCAGGCAGATCCTGGAGTCTCCCTATTCAGCCAGTCTAGCTGAAGTGGTGAACTTCAGTTTCAATGAGAGGCCCTGTCACAAAACACAAGGCAGAGAGTGATAGAGGAAGACACCTGACATCAACCTCTGACCTCCACATGTGCTCACTTGCAAATTAGTGCACTGCAAACTCATGAGCATGCACATGCTCACATACAAGGAAAAAAAATTACTATTTTTTTGTTGTTGTTCCAGGCTTCTTTGGGGCCACTATGCCACTGTGGAGTTTGTTATTAGAGACTTAACCAGGAAGCATTTTAAGCTGTAGGTGTTGAAGGGACTCTCCTGTGTTTGTCTTAGACATTGATGATGAGAGAGTTGGCTAAGAGGTAAAGGCTAAACTGATTTTATCAAAGACTCTCCTCCTGAATGAACACAGGCCTAGAAGGAAAAGTGCCATAGACAAAATGTCAGCCAAATCCAAAGTCACTAGAACACAGATGAGGTTTGCAAAACGGCTGACCGAAAATGAATAGATCTTTGCTGATAATGTAGTTAAGGTTAATTAAGATTAATTAATTATGGTTAGCTGTATTTTTGAATGATTATGAATATTTATTAAGTATCAAAAGTATACAGCAATGGTTGCTTCATAAAAAGCATAATTATTGATATAATTTCCTGCCATTAAGCTTACAATCTAAAATAAAATACAATATTCTCGTCAGCTTACATCAAAGTTTCCTTAACTTGGAATTGGCTCCTTTGGCAAAGGGAGGAGGCACAATGTCCTATTTCAGGAAAGTGTTAATAAGGCTTTGAGCGCAACACACAAAATAATTTTTGTGTATCCATTTTCCACATTATGTTAGGTAGGGTAGCTGAGGACAAAAAGGGCACTTAGAAATTTCATAAGCACAATGAATTATTTCAGATTGTTCTCGGAAATTCAAACAGAGATGTTCACTGACAAATGCTAGCCCAGCAGCCAGTGAAACCTCATGACTAATGGGAACTAGATGAAGTCTTTGTCTTGGCCATCTTCTTCCACACTAAGGGCTCTTACACCCCACTGTGAGAAGCACCATCTCTAGACGAATTACTATATAATTATGAGATCAAACTTACTGCAGTATTCCTGTCTGAAGAGAAGTGAGCAAAGACAGCAGTGGGGACTCTGGCTAAGTGGTGTCATGGAAACAAAGGCAGTCAGGCCACACACCTCAAAGCGATGCAGAAAACACAGAACTGCCTGCTTTTCTGCTCCATACGTCCAGTGAGGTATGTAAAGACTCAGCATCAAGACTCTAGACTACAAATTCTATTTGCCTAAATGCATGTGCAATAATAGTTCATAAATACTTTTAAGGTAAATCAGTGCTAGTCATTCTTAGCTGACCAAGGCACACCGAAAAATTTTGGTTCTTATTGTCAGAAGCAAGGGCAAATTTAAAATGCTAAACAAACACAAAGTATGTATATTTTAATCACTTATAATTCTCTTAATTCCAAAAGAATATTAAGTAAAAAAATTATTGATTACAAGTCAGTTATATGAACAGAAATGTATCCCATAATATGCATAACCAAGTATTTTAAAAATTCATGATTACATTTTTTTCTCCATCTTTATTAAATTGGGTATTTCTTATTTACATTTCAATTGTTATTCCCTTTCCCTGTTTCCAGACCAACATCCCCCTAACCTCTACCCCTCTCCTTCTATATGGGTGTTCCCCTCCCCATCCTCCCCTCATTATGGCCCTCCCTCCAATAATCCCGTTCACTGGGGGTTCAGTCTTGGAAGGACCAAGGGCTTCCCCTTCCACTGGTGCTCTTACTAGGATATTCATTGCTACCTATGAGGTCAGAGTCCAGGGTCAGTCCATGTATAGTCTTTGGGTAGTGGCTTAGTCCCTGGAAGCTCTGGTTGGTTGGCATTGTTGTTCATATGGGGTCTCAAGCCCCTTCAGCTCTTTCAGTCCTTTCTCTGATTCCTTCAACGGGGGTCCCGTTCTCAGTTCAGTGGTTTGCTGCTGGCATTCACCTATGTATTTGCCATATTCTGGCTGTGTCTCTCAGGAGAGATCTACATCCGGTTCCAATCAGCCTGCACTTCTTTGCTTCATCCATCTTATCTAGTTTGGTGGCTGTATATGTATGGGCCATATGTGGGGCAGGCTCTGAATGGGTGTTCCTTCAGCCTCTGTTCTAAACTTTGCCTCCCTATTCCCTCCCAAGGGTATTCTTGTTCCCCTTTTAAAGAAGGAGTGAAGCATTCGCATTTTGGTCATCCTTCTTGAGTTTCATGTGTTCTGTGCATTTAGGGTAATTCGAGCATTTGGGCTAATATCCACTTATCAATGAGTGCATACCATGTGTGTTTTTCTGTGATTGGGTTACCTCACTCAGGATGACATTTTCCAGTTCCATCCATTTGCCTATGAATTTCATAAAGTCATTGTTTTTGATAGCTGAGTAGTACTCCATTGTGTAGATGTACCACATTTTCTGTATCCATTCCTCTGTTGAAGGGCATCTGGATTCTTTCCAGCTTCTGGCTATTATAAACTGGCTGCTATGAACATAGTGGAGCATGTGTCTTTGTTATATGTTGGGGCATCTTTTGTGTATATGCCCAAGAGAGGTATAGCTGGGTCCTCAGGCAGTTCAATGTCCAATTTTCTGAGGAACCTCCAGACTGATTTCCAGAATGGTTGTACCAGTCTACAATCCCACCAACAATGGAGGAGTGTTCCTCTTTCTCCACATCCTCGCCAGCATTTGCTGTCCCCTGAGTTTTTGATCTTAGCCATTCTCACTGGTGTGAGGTGAAATCTCAGGGTTGTTTTGATTTGCATTTCCCTTATGACTAAAGATGTTGAATATTTCTTTAGGTGCTTCTCAGCCATTCAGCATTCCTCAGCTGTGAATTCTTTGTTTAGCTCTGAACCTCATTTTTTAATAGGGTTATTTGTCTCCCTGCAGTTTAACTTTGTGATTTCTTTGTATATATTGGATATAAGCTCTCTATCAGTTGTAGGATTGGTAAAGATCTTTTCCCAATCTGTTGGTTGCCATTTTGTCTTAACAACAGTGTCCTTTGCCTTACAGAAGCTTTGCACTTTTATGAGATCCCATTTGTCGATTCTTTATCTTAGAGCATAAGCCATTGGTGTTTTGTTCAGGAAATTTTCTCCAGTGCCAATGTGTTTGAGATTCTTCCCCACTTTTTCTTCTATTAGTTTGAGTGTATCTGGTTTGATGTGGAGGTCCTTGATCCACTTGGACTTAAGCTTTGTACAGGGTGATAAGAATGGATCGATCTGCATTCTTCTACATGCTGACCTCCAGTTGAACCAGCAACATTTGCTGAAAATGCTATCTTTTTTCCATTGGATGGTTTTGGCTCCTTTGTCAAAAATCAATTGACCATAGGTGTGTGGGTTCATTTCTGGGTCTTCAATTCTATTCCATTGGTCTATCTGTCTGTCTCTGTACAAATACAATACAGTTTTTTTTTTTATCACTATTGCCCTGTAATACTGCTTGAGTTCAGGGATAGTGATTCCCCTGGGAGTCCTTTTATTGTTGAGTAGAGTTTTAGCTATCCTGGGTTTTTTGTTATTCCAGATGAATTTGAAAATTGTTCTGTCTAACTCTATGAAGAATTGGGTTGGAATTTTGATGGGGATTGCATTGAATCTGTAGATCGCTTTTGGTAAAATGTCCATTTTTACTATATTAACCCTGACAATCCATGAGCATGGGAGTTCGTTCCATCTTCTGAGGTCTTCTTCAATTTCTTTCTTCAGAGGCTTGAAGTTCTTATTGTAGAAATCTTTTACTTGCTTGGTTAAAGTCACTCCGAGGTACTTTATATTATTTGGGACTATTATGAAGGGTGTTGTTTCCCTAATTTCTTTCTCGGCTTGTTTCTCTTTTGTGTAGAGGAAGGCTACTGATTTATTTGAGTTAATTTTATACCCAGCCACTTTGCTGAAGTTGTTTATCAGCTTTAGTAGTTCTCTGGTGGAACCTTTGGGATCGCTTAAATATACTATCATATCATCTGCAAATAGTGATATTTTGACCTCTTCTTTTCCAATCTGTATCCCCTTGATCTCCTTTTGTTGTCTGATTGCTCTGGCTAGAACTTCAAGAACTATGTTGAATAAGTAGGGGGAGAGTGGGCAGCCTTGTCTAGTCCCTGATTTTAGTGGGATTGCTTCAAGTTTTTCTCCATTTAGTTTAATGTTAGCTACTGGTTTGCTATATATGGCTTTTACTATGTTTAGGTATGGGCCTTGAATTCCTATTCTTTCCAGGACTTTTATCATGAAGGGGTGTTGAATTTTCTCAAATGCTTTCTCAGTATCGAATGAAATGATCATGTGGTTTTTATCTTTCAGTTTGTTTATATAGTGGATTACAATGATGGTTTTCCATATATTAAACCATCCCTGCATGCCTGGGATGAAGCCTACTTGATCATGATGGATGATTGTTTTGATGTGCTCTTGGATTCGGTTTGCAAGAGTTTTATTGAGTATCTTTACGTCGATATTCATAAGGGAAATTGATCTGAAGTTCTTTTTCTGTGTTGGGTCTTTGTGTGGTTTAGGTATAAGAGTAATTGTGGCTTCATAGAAGGAATTCGGTAGTGATCCATCTGTTTCAATTTTGTGGAATAGTTTGGATAGTATTGGTATGAGGTCTTCTATGAAGGTCTGATAGAATTCTGCACTGAACCCATCTGAACCTGGGCTCTTTTTGTTTGGGAGACTTTTAATGACTGCTTCTATTTCTTTAGGAGTTATGGGGTTGTTTAAATTGTTTATTTGTTCCTGATTTAACTTAGGTACCTGGTATCTGTCTAGGAAATTGTCCCTTTCCTCCAGATTTTCAAGTTTTGTTGAATATAGGCTTTTGTAGTAGGATCTGATGATTTTTTGAATTTCCTCTGATTCTGTAGTTATGTCTCCCTTTTCATTTCTGATTTTGTTAATTTGGACACACTCTCTGTGTCCTCTGGTTAGTCTGGCTAAGGGTTTATCTATCTTGTTTATTTTCTCAAAGAACCAGCTTTTGGTTCTGTTGATTCTTTGTATAGTCCTTTTTGTTTCTACTTGGTTGATTTCAGCTCAGAGTTTGATTATTTCCTGCCTTCTACTTCTCCTGGGTGTGTTTGCTTCTTTTTGTTCTAGAGCTTTTAAGTGTGCTGTCAAGCTGCTGATATATGCTCTCTCCTGTTTCTTTCTGTAGGCACTCAGAGCTATGAGTTTTTCTCGTAGCATAGCTTTCATTGTGTCCCATAAGTTTGGGTATGTTGTACCTTCATTTTCATTAAATTCTAAGTCTTTAATTTCTTTTTTTATTTATTTCTTCCTTGACCAGGTTATCATTGAGTAGAGCATTGTTCAACTTCCATGTATATGAGGGCATTCTTTCCTTATTGATATTGAAGACCAACTTTGGCCCATGATGGTCTGATTATGGGATTATTTCTACCTTTCTGTATCTGTTGAGGCCTGTTTTATGACCGATTATATGGTCAATTTTGGAGAAAGTACCATGCGGTGGTGAGAAGAAGGTATATCCTTTTGTTTTATGATAGAATGTTCTATAAATATCTGTTAAATCCATTTGGTTCATGACTTCTCTTAGTCTGTCTATGTCTCTGTTTAATTTCTGTTTCCATGATCTGTCCATTGATGAGAGTGGGGTGTTGAAATCTCCTACCATTATTGTGTGAGGTACAATGTGTGCTTTGAGCTTTAGTAAGGTTTCTTTTATGTATGTACGTGCCCTTGTGTTTGTAGCATAGATATTTAGGATTGAGTTCATCTTCGTTGATTTTTCCTTTGGTGAATATGAAGTGTCCCTCCTTATCTTTTTTGATGACTTTTGGTTGAAAATCGATTTTATTTGATATTAGAATGGCTACTCCACCTTGCTTCTTCAGACCATTTGCTTGGAAAGTTGTTTTCCAGCCTTTCACTCTGAGGTAGTGTCTGTCTTTGTCTCTGAGGTGTGTTTCCTGTAGGCAGCAAATTGTTGGGTCCTCATTGTGTATTCAGTTTGTTAATCTGTGTCTTTTTATTGGGGAACTGAGTCCATTGATGTTGAGAGATATTAAGGAATCGTGATTGTTGCTTCCTGTTATATTTGTGTTTGGATTACATTTGTGTGCTTGTCTTCTCTTTGTTTTGTTGCAAAACGATTAGTTTCTTGCTTTTTCTAGGGTGTAGCTTGCCTCCTTGTGTTGGGCTTTACCATTTTTTCTCCTTTCTAAGGCTGGATTTGTAGAAAGATATTGTGTAAATTTGGTTTTGTCATGGAATATCTTGGTTTATCTATGTTAATTGAGCATTTTGCTGGATACAGTAACCTGGGCTGGCATTTGTGTGCTCTTAGGGTTTGTATGACATCTGTCTAGGATCTTCTGGCTTTCATAGTCTCTGGTGAGAAGTCTGGTGTAATTCTGATAAGTCTGCCTTTATATGTTACTTGACCTTTTTCCCTTACTGCTTTTAATATTCTTTCTTTGTTTTGTGCATTTGGTGTTTTGACTATTATGTGACGGGAGAGTTTCTTTTCTGGTCCAATCTACTTGGAGTTCTGTATGCTTCTTGTATGTTTATGGGCATCTCTTTCTTTAGGTTAGGGAAGTTTTCTTCTATGATTTTGTTGAAGATATTTACTGGTCCTTTGAGTTGGGAGTCTTTACTCTCTTCTATACCTATTATCCTTATGTTTGATCTTCTCATTGAGTCCTGAATTTCCTGTATGTTTTGGGCCAGTATCCTTTTCCATTTTACATTATCTTTGACCATTCTGTCGATGATTTCTATGGAATCTTCTGCTCCTGAGATTCTCTCTTCTATCTCTTGCATTCTGTTGGTGATGCTTGTATCTATGGCTCCTTGTCTCTTCCTTTGGTTTTCTATATCCAGGGTTGTCTCCCTTTGTGCTTTCTTTATTGCTTCTATTTCCATTTTTAATTCCTTCACCTGCTTGATTGTGTTTTCTTGTAATTCTTTCAGGGATTTTTACATTTCTTCTCTATAGGCTTCTGCTTGTTTATTTGTGTTTTCCTGCATTTCTCTAAGGGAGTTCTTTATGTCTTTCTTGAACTCCTCCATCATCATTATCAAATGTGATTTTAAATCTAGATCTTGCTTTTCTGGTGTGTTTGGATATTCAGTGTTTGCTTTGGTGGGAGAATTGGGCTCCAATGATGCTGTGTAGTCTTGGTTTCTGTTGCTTGGGTTCCTGTGCTTGCCTCTTGCCATCACGTTGTCTCTGGTGTTACCTTGCTCTGCTATTTCTCATAGTGGTTAGACTGTCCTATAGGCCTGTGTGTCAGGAGTGCTGTAGACCTGTTTTCCTGTTTTCTTTCAGCCAGTTATGGGAACAGAGTGTTCTGCTTTCGGGCATGTAGTCTTTCCTGTCTACTGGTCTTCAGGTGTTCCTGTGGGCGTGTGTCCTGAGTCCACCAGGCAGGTCACTTGGAGCAGAAAAGTTGGTCTTACCTCTGGTCTCGAGCCTGGAGTCGCTTCTCAGAGCTGGGTTTCAGTTCTCCATAAGGGCAGCAACCCCCGCCTTCACTAGGGACCCTGTGCACAGGCGGCCCAGATGGTGCTAGGCGTTTTCCTCTAGAGTCAGAAATGTGGGCAGAGAGTAGTCTCCTCTGGCTTTCCAGGTGTGTTTGCCCTCTGAAGGTCTAGCTCTCCCTCCCACGGGATTTGGGTGCAGCGAGCTCTTTGACCGGGTCCCTTCAGATCCAGGCAGTGTCTGGACTGCAGTGTTGAGTGCCCCATCTTCCTGTTCCCAGAGGCCCTATACAGTTTCCTCTTGGGCCAGGGATGTGGGCAAGGGTGAGCAGTACTGGTGGTCTCTCCTGCCCTGCAGTCTCAGGTGTGCCCACCTGTCTGGGCGATGAGCTCTCTCCCCTACGGGGTTTGGGAGCAGGGAGCTGTGGGCTGGGATCAGCGAGGTCGATTACAAACTTTTTTTTTTTTTTTTTTTTTTTTTTTTTTTTTATTAACTTGAGTATTTCTTATATACATTTCGAGTGTTATTCCCTTTCCCAGTTTCCGGGCAAACATCCCCCCTCCCCCCTCCCCTTTCTTATCGGTGTTCCCCTCCCCACCCTCCCCCCATTGTCCCCCTCCCCCCAACAGTCTAGTTCACTGGGGGTTCAGTCTTAGCAGGACCCAGGGCTTCCCCTTCCACTGGTGCTCTTACTAGGATATTCATTGCTATCTATGAGGTCAGAGTCCAGGGTCAGTCCATGTATAGTCTTTAGGTAGTGGCTTAGTCCCTGGAAGCTCTGGTTGCTTGGCATTGTTCGATTACAAACTTTTAATGGCAGAGCAACAGCATCCTGAGATATCCTTTTTTGTATATACGTCTATATTTCTGAGAGAGAGAGAGAGAGAGAGAGAGAGAGAGAGAGAGAGAGAGAGAGAGAGAGAGAGAGAGTAGATGTGGAGGCCAGATATTGGCTGTCTTTCCTCAGGAGCCATCTGCCTTGCTTTTTTTTTTTTTTTTTTTTTTTTTTTTTTTTTTTTTTTGGATACAGGATTTCCCCCTTGGATTTGGGGCTCACTAGTTAGGCTGAGTTGCTACCTCATAAATCCAGGGATCTGCTCGCTTCTAAGTTCCAACTCAGGTCCTAAGGCTGGTGTAAGTCCATTACTGATTGAGCTTTGTCCTAGTCTCCTGAGATAGTCTTTAAGGCAAAACAATACACTTGTGTTTGTGGGGGATGTTTTGGGGCATGGCATCTTACATTGTAACCTGGGATTTGTCTCCAACTCCTGGCAATCTTTCTGCCTCAACCTCCCAAGTGCTGAGATTACAATGGGAGTCACTGTACCCAGCAATTTCTGCAAAGTATATCTTGGCAACTGAGGAAAAGAAGGTAACATGTTAACAGAAAAATTTTAAAAATGTTTATACTATTTTGCATACTGAGTTTATACAAAAAGAGTGGTCCAGACATTTCATGATAAAAACTTTTATAAAATAGAACTCTCTGATTTTTACTTAAAGTTGATATTCTTACTACCGTACTGTTTCAATCCCAAAGTATCATTTATATCATTTACTACTTTAAAGTAGTATCATTTACTACTTTATAGTAAATAAAACCCAGTTATGACATTTGAAATGAAAAAGCCTTCATTAATATATGTTTTAATATATCAGCATAGTTCTAATAAGAGGACAGGAATTAACTATCATTGGCTTCCTGAGAAAAGAATTTTAAAAGTTTATATCAGTGGTGAATGATTCAAAATTTATGATCCTCAGTTAAAATATTTACGTTGGTGTTATAGGAAATACCTAGAATTCTTGATTATAGGATGCAGTTTTCTAAGGCAAGGCAAGTTAGATTATGTATGAAGCATAGATATTAGCACAAAGGTAATATGAGATACAGTCATTATTTCTGAAACAAGGTTTTAATACACAGCCCTGGTTGGCCTAGGACTCACAGAGATCTGCCTGCCTCTGCCTCCGGAGTTCTGGGATTGAAGCCTGGTGTCACCACACCTGACTCACGCTCACTTTTGAAAGCGATACATTCCAAGCTGCTCAATAGTGCATTTCATGCCCCATTTGAATACCATGTATTTTACACTAAGCTTAGAAGCACAATTGTGTAATATATTTTTAAAATGCTTCATTTCCACAATATCACAACGTATGCAGTATTTTCTAGATAACTGGTGTTTTTTGTTGTTGTTGTTGTTTTTGTTTTTTGTTTTGTTTTTTCTTTTTGCTCAGAAACATAAAAGAAACATTAGAAGATACAAGTATGTTAAGTAATTTTATGAAGGAAAAATTTATAAGGAGAACAAGAGAGAAGATTAAGTGTAGTGATTTAATAAAAAATAAATAAAATTACTCTGAAAAGTTTTTGCTCCTTGGTAATATGCATGTTCCTTTTACAGTGCTAACTGGATAAACACGTGACTACGTAGGAGCTGTTCTGGTAGTTTACTATATAGTTCCCCAGTATATGAATGGGAAATTATTTTCTTACGCTATAAAGGAAAGCAAAACTTGGAGTTCTTTAAAATGGGGGTCATGTAAGAGCTGACTCTTGAGAACAGTGGTTGTTCATTATGTTTATGAGTTGCTTGTGTTGGCCCATATGCACCACAGCCGTCTGTGGAGCTTAGAGGCCAACTGTGGGAGTGAGTTCTCATTCCACATGACCCACATGGACATGGCCTCATATACTTTCTTAAGGAGTCAACTCAGTCCACCAGGTTTGGCAGCAAGTGCTTCTGTTGTTCCATAGAGCAGGCTGCTTGATTCTGAAGAGTTAAATTTGTATTTTGGAGGGCATAACTAAAACTACCTTTTAACATTTTTGCTCTTGGGTTTTTTTTTTTTTTTTTTTTTTGGATATACTTTTACTGCCTACAGACTAATATGGCTAAAGAAATGGAAGTCCCGATTTCAACTATGTTTTACATAGAAATAAGCACTTTCTTTTGTTTTAAATGAGAAAAGGGAAATGAAGAAAACCATTCTCTCTAAAGCTTTGATATAGTTTTAAGCAAGGGTGGATCAAGTTAAGTAATATTGGTTAGAAGAGAGAGAGAGAGAAAAAAGAGACCAAAAGTTATTTCCTTCCTAAGGTCTCAGATAGTTTCATAAGTCTTTTCTTCAGTTCCAGAGGACATTTCTCGGAGCATTTCTTCCAGACTGGCTTAATCTCCACGAATTTATTCTTGAGTGTTAGTTTGGTATTGTAGGTGGGACAGGCAAAGCAGCTCACACACCAGGCCTTGTTGAGGGCAGAGACCACGTCACCATCTATGACACGGTTGCAATGGAAACAAACATCACCAAATAGCTGATCACAGTGAGTTTCACAATAGGCCAAGCCCTTCCTCTCATAATGGCGATGTCAGAAAGTGGTTTTTCACATTCGTCACAAACAAAATACTCCACAGGCCATTGCTTGCCCGTGGCATTCACTACTTGCCCTTCTATGGGCCTCTAGCAGGCACCACAGATAGGGATCCCCATGTTATCATGACTTGGCAGACAGTCTAGCTCCCCTTTCAGCCCCTGAGCATCAGCAGTTAGCTCCTTCCCGCGGTTGGCACAGTTGAAGTGGTATGGGTGGTAAGGGTCGTTCTTGAAGATCAGAGGCTGTTCATTAATGAGGGCATGGCATTTCAGGCAGATGTATTTTCCAAGGCCTTTGGCCTTTTCACAATTATGACATGGGTGACATAAGTGTCTGCCAGCATTCTTGACAAACCCTATGTCTGCCAGACTTCCTGGCAGAGGTTGCATTGGAAGCACTCAGGATGCCAGCTGTTGTTCATGGCTGTGATAACCCAGCCAATGATGGATTCACCACACTGGCGGAAGCAGGGAACGAAGAGCATCGGGAAATCATGCTCACAGTACTGCCTTCAGACTCGCTGGAAGCACTGAGCACATCGGAAGCACCACCATTCATGGTACAGTTCACCAGGACTGTTCACGATCTTCTCAGCAGGTGCAAAGCCACCCTTGCAGCACTCACACATGGCATTGGCCAAGGCATTTGCCATGTTGCTGTTGGTCATTCTGGCTGCCATACCTAGCATCTTCATGGTTCAGACCCAGTCTGTGCCTCAGTTCCTGCCTTGGTGGCTTCTAATTTTCAACTGGACACAACCTGGAACCACCTGGAAAGAGCCTCAGTGAGGGGTCCAGGCTGGGTTCAGCTGGTGAGCATGTCTGAGAGGCATTGTTTTAATTGATCTTGGACGATTTACAGCTACAACAGGTTGAAGCATTCCCTATGCAGGGCTCCCTGAAGTGCTCTAGTGGAGCACAGTAAGTAAGTGAGCGTGTGTACAGTCTTTTTTTTTTAAGGCATACAAAACTGTGAGGAGATGCAATATATCTTTTCTTTTTTTTCCCTCCATCTTTATTAACTTGCATATTTCTTATTTACATTTCAATTGTTATTCCCTTTCCTGGTTTCCGGGCAAACATCCCCCTCCTCCCTCCCCTTCTTTATGGGTGTTCCCCTCCCACCCTCCCCCCATTACCACCCTCCCCCCAACAATCACGTTCACTGGGGGTTCAGTCTTGGCAGGACCCAGGGCTTCCCCTTCCACTGGTGCTCTTACTAGGATATTCATTGCTACCTATGAGGTTGGAGTCCAGGGTCAGTCCATGTTTAGTCTTTAGGTAGTGGCTTAGTCCCTGGACGCTCTGGTTGGTTGGCATTGTTGTTCATATGGGGTCTCGAGCCCCTTCAAGCTCTTCCAGTTCTTTCTCTGATTCCTTCAACGGGGGTCATATTCTCAGTTCAGTGATTTGCTGCTGGCATTCGCCTATGTATTTGCTGTAATCTGGCTGTGTCTCTCGGGAGTGATCTACATCCGGCTCCTGTCGGCCTGCACTTCTTTGCTTCATCCGTCTTGTCTAGCTCGGTGGCTGTATAGTGTACATCCGTTTCTTTCTGCTCTGGGATGTGGATGTGGATGTGACTGGTCCTCTCAAGCTCTTGCTTGTGCGATTTCCGTGGAATGATAGAATCTAGCCCAGATGCAAGCTAAAACAAACTTTTCTCCCATGAGTTGTAGCTCCGAGCAAAGCACTGGTCTTCATATCCAAGCTTCCTCATCTATGAGACCTGAGATAAACACACCTAACTGATTTGTTTTATTGTGCAGATCAAAGGAACAAAGAGAATACACACTGAAGAAATATACTTTGAAAAAGGAAAAAAAAAGCACTAAAAGCCAATGGGATCTTTCTATTTAAATTCCTTTTTTTCTTTTAATTGTATAGAGACTCAACTGGGATATAAGCATTCTGTTAGGAACAAACATTAGATGTGTGTGTGTGTGTGTGTGTGTGTGTGTGTGTGTGTGTGTGCGTGCACACACGCGTGCGTACAGTGAACTAAGTGTTGCCTTTCTCTCAGAAGCACATGCCTCTGTCTTATATCAAGTCCCTTAGAATGTGCTCTTACTTGGATGTGTGACAGTTGTGGATATAATTAGCTGAATTGAGATGAGGCCACACTGCAGTGGTGTGAACCCCACTCCCACAAGACCAGCATCCTTGTAAGGTGATGACCCATGAAGGCAGATATGTGGGAAGAATGTCACGTGAGGATGAGGTAATGCCGCCCTCCCAGCTGGAAAGAGGAGGCAGGGTCTCTGCAGGTCTCATATGGCTCTCGGCCCTCATGGCACTTGTACTCCAGGCGCCTGGCCTCTAGAACTGCAAGAGATTGAGTTTTGGCTGTTTTAGCCACTTTGTTTGTGTCATTTTGATCTAACAGCCCAGGGAAACCCACAGAGGATGGAGTAACAGATACTAATAAATTCAAGTGCTGGTCATAAACCCATCTGTACTGTCAGCAAGAACTCCCAGGGACCTGTCCAAAATGACTCATTTCTCTGACTTTAACCCGTGGCATGGGGCCTCGGGCAGTAGACTCAGTCACCACTGACCGGGAACCGATGAAGGCAAACAATGAGACACATTTACAGAGGGAACTTGGGCGAGTGTGGCAACTGTAAAGGACATCCTCCCGTGGGTGGAACCGGCTAGGAAGCTTGGATTGTTACGCTACTATGGCCATTGGCCATGGACACCAGTCTCTGTTTGGAAGGATGTTTATTCTCTCAACTTGTACATTTTACATTGAAGTACTATGCATTGAAGGGCAGTGTACAGGATGGCACTCGGTTCCAAATGCAAAATTTTACATTATTTTTTTTACAACTCGTGTGTGTGTGTGTGTGTGTGTGTGTGTGTGTGTGTGCCTGAAAATGCCATTATGGTGTATGTGTGGTCAGAGAACTTGTCAGTAAGCCCCTTCATTCCATGAGCCATCTTGTTGACCTCCAAACAAAAAACTTAAGGCCCTAATCTAAGCAGAGATTTCCCAACTAATACATGTTAGATCCTCTCTCTCCCTCTCTTTCTCTCTCTCTCTCTCTCCTTCCCCTCTCTCCCTCTCCTCCCCCTCTCCTCCTTCCCACTCTCTCTCTTTTTATATATCTATATACATATACATTTTTTCCTATAGCTGTTGGTCACTTTGAGGCATAAACTTATTTGGGTTCTTAAAAGAGTTTTCAGTGACATCCTCCATGGGTAAGATCTTCATTCTTGTGTTCCTCTGCAACAGAAGAATCTCTTAAAGCCCCCTCTCAGCAGAATTTAAATTACCCCACTTCCATTTACTGCGCTTATCACTAGCAGAACAACAGACTTTTAATGGAAAAACATTACTGCAGAAAGCTACTTCATTTAATCTGTGAAAAGCTAGAACAAGATTTTGCTTTACCTCTTGAATTCCCCCCTCTCCCTTCTCTCCCTCCTTCCCTCTCTCCTTCCCTCCCTCCCTCCCTCTTTCTGTTCCTCCCTCCCTTCCCTTCTTCCTTCTCTTTCCTTCCTCTCTTATTTCTCTCCTCTTTCTTCTGTGGGGCTGAGAGCTAAAGCTACGGTCTTGCATGTCAGGCAAATTCTCTGCCCTTAATTTTTATCTCCAGCTTTCCTTGTTGGCTTTTGCTTTGTCTTGGGACATCATCTCACTAAGTTGACCAGACTGGCCTTGAACTCACTACATAGTCCAGACATATCTCAAACTTACTATGTCACCCTTCTGTTTCAGCCCCCTGAGCAGCTAGGATTGCAAGTCTCTGTCATCAGGCTGAGCTTCAATTTCTTTGACTTCTTGTTAATATTATATAATCTGCTTTGAAACATTTAGTGGGACTTTGTGACTATTCACATTTGAACAGGACAGAATTATTAATTTTCTGTGATGAAGGAAACTACTTTCTTAGTTTTATGCTCTGATACCTAATGTCAGAAAGAAACAGAATATTTAGCCACTTATATTCAAATATATTTTTTTTTTCGGAGCTGGGGACCGAACCCAGGGCCTTGCGCGTGCTAGGCAAGCGATCTACCGCTGAGCTAAATCCCCAACCCCTCAAATATATTTTTTGCTTGTTTGTTTTGTTTTGTTTGTTTTTTGAGGCATGTTTTTTTCTGTATAACAGTTCTGGCTGTCCTGGAACTTGATTTGTAGACCAGGCTGGCCTTGAACTCAGAGATCCACCTGCCTCTGCCTCCCCACTGCTGGGATAAAAGGTGAGTCATGACCGCCTAACATATGCAAATATTTATAGTGAGGTAGATGATGGCAGTGGTGGCATATAGCATGGATTTGGTATATATGTAGGTAGATAATATTGAGTCTTGTTATAAGTAGAGTAATACAGACCTCTCAGAAGGGAATCAACTTAAAATACCCTGGCAAACTGAACATTCTTTACTATGCGGAAGCATACAGTAGTTCTATACAAGATGTCACAACTCACCTGAAAGACAGGTGCGTGATGTGTGAAGCTGTGTTTTAAGGAGGAAACCCCGACTCCTTTGAAAAGATTAAAAAAAAAATCCTAAAAACTGCTTGAAAACGTCAAACCATAGATTTTTAGACTCCTTGTGACTATTCTATTTGGATAGCTCAGACTGGAAACATTGTAACATTTTTATGGATTTCTGGGAGTCTATGCAGTTGCATCAAATTCTTAGACCCAATGGGAGATTCTGTTAAAGTAGAAAATTTATGATCGTGGCAGGAACATTCTATTCATTCACTCAGCGTGCAGGTCACTTTTGACAACTGTGTTCTTTCCATCCACGAGGAGCCTGAGGAATAAAGACTTTACTTTTAGTCCTTGTAGGGTCATAAATCCCCAACCTCTCTCTTTATCTTGACCAAAGAGATAAAGAATGGGTCTCCTTAGTGAGCATAGAAGTTACTCATCTTCCTGTAAATGGCAAAGGCTCACTCACAAGCATTCTAACACTTACCCAGAGCACATAGCATATATAATACTTCCCAGGGAATGTGTTAAGATGTCTCATTGAAACGCAATGGGCAAAATCACCTTGTGATCTCTTTGTAGTCATGTAAATGAACATTACCTCATTTGGGTCAGGTCCTGAGACAGCCACTCTGTCCCAAAGAAGGACCTGAACTTGAACTACCTTGTAAATAAGGGCAGCATTATCCAGGTAGATCTGGGGTTTGCTTTGGAGCACAGCCTCTGACATTATTTTGCACTTGAATTTTCAGCTTGATTAATCAAGCAGGGTGGCTTTGCCTAGGGCCCGGGGACTTGTTGAGCAAGGTTTGAACTGGGCACTCGAGTGCTACGTATGTTTCTTTTGTGAACCAGAGAACATGACAAAGTTCCCGGCAGATCAGTTGTCTGGAGAGTGGAAGCAGACCTCCTGGTTATTCTGAGCTGAGAAGCCACAGAGCTACCAAGGCTGAGTAAAGGGACTGAGCAGGTGAGACTGTGGACTCCCTGGTGAGTGACTTCAAGTCTCAGTTCTTGATCTTGGTGTTAGCAGAGTCCTAGATGTGGGGCTTGTTCATTTTCTACTGTGCTTGCAATCGATCTATATGCTGTACACAGGAGAGCCTCCTCTTTTGGGCTGACTTATAACAATGTGTGTCTCCATTTTCTTTTCTTCTTCCTCCCTCCCTTCCTCCCTTCTTCCTTTCTCTTTCTATATGTGTGGTATTTCTGTGTCTATGCATGTACACACACACTCACACACACACACACACATGCGTGGGTAAAAGGTCTCTGAGTGAACAAATACAGTGCTGTTGTTGCAGTCATTACTTTTTTACCTTAACAGAATCTCCCACTATGTCTAAGAAATTGATTCAACTGAATATGCTCTCAGCAGTTTATAAGACTGTTACTACATTCCAGGGTCGAAGCTATCCATGCCAGTGGATGGCTGTCCTCGGGCAGTGAGCTGTCCTAGACAATTTCTGGAACTTTTGGGTGCAGTGAGAGCTGCTGAGGTGAAGCCTAGAGGAAAGGTAAACAATGGAGTCTAAGTGGCCTCTCAATGCAGTGGGACTGTATAGATTGGCAGGTGCCCAGAGATGGACACATTCAATACTCTGGTGGCTACTTAGTATCACCATGGGAAGCTTTGTATCCATTACCTGATTTCTTGATCAAAAAGCACTAGGCATCAGTATTGTTACTTAGTTTGCTGCCTTTCTCTCACAAAGAAACAGGGTCAGAAGCAGAGAATCTGGGTAAGATCTGGGAGAAAGAGTAAGATTAGGATTCCAGTGCTAATATTTTGACTCTGGAGTCAGAATTGGAAGCGAGGTCTGTTTGACCTGAGAGCTTTGTAGTGTATATGAGTTGGCTTGCTTGAGTGCCTGATCCATGACTTTACTTCAGTCTACTCTGACAAGAATTAGGCAATGGTAGTAGTATAGCTTTGGGAGCTCAGGCTCCCATGTATTTCCTGAAGAAAGGACTGATAAATTCTGGATTTCTATAGATGGAACTTTTTCATGTTCTGCCTAATTCTTTCCAGGATGTATTCTAGAACTGCCTCAAGATCAGACAGTCAAGACACTGTAGGAGAATATATACATACATGCACACACAGACACACACATATGCACATACATCTACAAGCATGCACACATACATGCATAAGCATGCACATACTCATATGCATGTGCACATGTACATGCACATATAAGTATGCACACACATAGATGCATGATAAGCATGCACACATATACTTTTGAGGAAGTTCAGCTTATGCATGCTAAGACAGTATGCAGTGACTGAACTACACTGTCTGTCCTAGGCCCTGTACAAATTTGGTGGCAGCTCCTCCTGACCCTATGGTACTCCCATGGAACACCAAACTTCCTTGCCTCATCTCCCTGACTGCCTTAAGCCTCTGTTACAGAATGACAAGTTCTCTCAGGCCCATAGGCCATTTGTGTTGGCTTTGCACTCCATGGCTATTCTTAGGGATCTGTGTGTGATGTGGTGGGGAGAGCATTCTCATTAGCATAGGAGATGTGCTAATAGGAACAAAGTCTTTATAGAACATTCCTGTCTTCCGTTCAGCTTGACAAAGGAGAGCCTTTCAAAGATTTTCAAGACATTTTAATCAAGAGCCTTTGAACCACACAATCACAATAAATGACCAATATTGGCCTCTTGACATATCAGAGCTTAAATGGCCAGGTAACTGTTTGTCCTTCAGAGGCCTTCCAAGGAAGGCTACGATTTTCAAATAATCAAGAAATGGTCAAATAATCAAAAAATGGTCAACAGCTCTGATGCTGCTTAAAGAAATAAGAAAATGCCACAGTTTCTAAGATTTCAGTTGCATTTTTCTAGCATGCTCTAAATGAAAACCACGGTAGGGTTCCTGATAACAGCTCTCGATGCCAGACCAAGGATTGCTTTGTCACCCCTGTCACATTGGGACACTTAGGGTGTCCAAATGCTTAGTCAGCTTCAGGAATAAACAAGCTTCCACTTTCCACTGCCGCAGAAAAGACTAGAAATCGGGCACAGAATTAGGAGAGAAGCAGAAGTTAAGAAGCCTTCCCCCAAACCCCTCCCTTCCATGGCTGAACCTGCTTCTGCTAAACAAAGCCTCTTCAGCAAGTGAAAGTTCTTGGATGGTTTTCACGTGGCCTGCAATACAACTCCTGTAGGCAGAGTTTCAGTTGAAAGAGAAGCTATAATTTCATAGGTTCCTGCTGGTCTGTTCAAAGCACGTTGCTTCCCAGGCCTTGCTGATGGGTGGGGGCGTGGCACAGATTGGGTCTCTTTTGTGTCTCTGGGTTTTGTTTACTTTCTCTGCCATTTTGCTCTGGCATTGTGTTAGCAGCAGTGAGGATTATCCTCAGGAGGAAGCAATCTGGTGGGAATTACTGAGTTTCAAGCTCTTCCAGCCCTGCAAGGTCTGGCTCTCTTCTTCCCCAGGGGTCTGAGCGTGAGCTTCCTTGGAACAGAGGTATGTGAGGGTGAGCTTCCTTGGAACAGAGGTATGTTTTGTAGTTTTACAAATGGAAGCTGCAGGTTAGCAGGGAGCTCATAAGAATTTTTCACAGCACCAAGGCCCCAGGCTGGGCCAGAAAGGGCTTGGGAGTTTGCTAAAGGAAAGGAAATATTTAAGACAGAGATGTGGTCATGTCAAACTCTGATGTTGGAAAATCTGTTCTATTCATGACCCTGAAAGCGATTGACCCTTCTAAGTACAAAGCTGATACTGACTGGTGACCAATGTAAGCTGTAGAAAACGCTTTGTGAAGAGTCATTCGTGTTGATAGGTGCTAAAAACACTGCCCGTGGTCAATATTTGAAAGACAATTTTATTTCACTTTTCCCTCCAGATTGGAATCTGAGCTGACACCTTTTGGGGGGCATAGCCTGGTGTCTGAGAATTTCCCACTCTCCTCTTCTGGGTGCATGCTTCTTTGCCTGGAGAAGTTTTAATTTTTTCTTCTTCCTTCATGATGTTTTGATTATCCAATAGTTAACCAGTCATCCAGCACTCACTGCTGTTCAGCGTCGTGGGGATTTTCTCTTCTCATTTTATCTAGGTGGTGTTGTGTGTACTTCTTACATCTGTCTAGGTCTGATGTGTCTCTCCTTAGTCTTGGGAAATTTTCTTCTATGATCACATTGATGAGCTGGTCTATGTCATTGACTTCGGATTCTTTTCCCTCATCTCTGCCTATGATTTGATTTTTCAGCGTCTCCCACATTTGAAAGTGTATGTTCCTTCCCTGTGTCTTGCCTGTTTAGTCTAAAGGATCTTCTCCTTTATCTTCAAGCCCTCATGTTCTATCTTCTACACGATTATTCATTTTATTTGTAAGGCTTTCCTTTGGGTTTTCTGGTTGAGTTATGGGCTTTTCAGTTGCATCTTCATTTTCCCGTTGAGTTCTCTTCTGTGCACTCTCTCCTTATTGAGTTCCATTCTCAAGTCCTGAGCAGGCTCACCATCTCTGCCACCACGTGCTTTCTCAGGCGCTCTTCCCCTAATGCTCTTTCTTCTGGATTTCATTGAGCGGCTTCTTTGAATGTTCTTTAAGCTCCTTGAAATCTTTTTTGAAGTCTATTGTTGGTTTGTTTGGTTGGTTTGAGGCAGGGTCTCACTTCATAGCAATGGCTTTCCTGGAATTTACTATGTAGACCAGGCTGGCTTTGAACTCACAGAATCTGCCTTCCTTGTCTCCTGAGTAAGTGCTGGGATTACACCTGGCTATGACTATTCTTTTAAATTCTGTGTCCTGGGCTTTGCCTAGCTAATTCTCCTTAGCAAACATTTCCAAAGAACTGGTTCATTCTGGAGAGAAGATACTGGCTTGATTTTTTTTTTCCATATTGTTGCAGCATTTCATGCTTTTGCAATGATATTTGACTGTGTGGATTTCTTTTTCTCCAAGTCTGATGTGGTTAGAACAGATTGGACGAAAGAGAGGACTTGCAGAAACGTTAGGTCAGGCTAGACCCTGGAGAAGGGTATGGGAGATCTAGATAGGTGAAGAGTTTAGATGTAGCAAACAAGAAACATCATTCTTTTTAAATTTTTTACTTAAAGTTTTACTTATTATTGAGAGCCTCTCTCTCTCTCTCTCTCTCTCTCTCTCTCTCTCTCTGCCAGCACACATACATGTGTACACAGGAATGTGCATTTGTGGAGGTGCATCAGGGAACAACATCAGAAGTCAGCTCTTTCCTTTCAACATGGTTTCCAGAGACCAAATGAGGTCATGAAGCTTGAGTGGCAAGAACTTTTACCTCCCAAGCCATCTTGTCAGTGCCATATCTGCAGTTCTGTCTCCAGAGATCCAACCAGCCTTGGAGAGAAAATAGATTTTAGAAAAAAATATGCATTGAATATCAATGAATATGCATTGACTTCTTCTAGGTCATTATCTACTGAACAGTACAATATAAGAGCGATTTTCATTGCATTTCCACCAGATTAGGCATGATAGGCAATTTAGAGAGAATTTAAACTTTACGGGAGGATGTGTATAGATTCAATGCAAATGCTATCATTTTATACAGCAGAGTCTAGGAGTCTAGTAGCTGTGCATATTAGTGTCCTATGGAGGTCCGAGGATCAAACCACCACAGATACCAAAGGATGACTGTGTATAGAATAATGTACACACATGCATGTGTGAGCTTGTGTGTGTGTGTGTGAGAGAGAGAGAGCGAGAGAGAGAGAGAGAGCGAGCGCTTGTGTGTGTGTGTGAATACAGACACTTAGTCTTTTTTTTTTTTCCACACTATCCTGGTTCTTTCACATGGTAACCATCTTGTGCCTGTATTTTGAGGATTGCTTTCCAGTAAATGAAAAATCACCTTTATTGATAGTTTACTCTTTGTTTCTTTGTGCTTGGCGGCGACTGTCTTCACACAGTAACAAGTCATTTGCTGTTCTTTTCTGTGAACAGCCTCTTTAAGCTCTTTGTTATCTTTTCTTTTGGTTTCTGGTCTTTTAAAACTTGTCTCTGAAAAGTCTCAAATATCAAGGAAGTGAGCTCACTGTCATGGGCTGAAATGTTTTTCTCTCTTGATCATTCCTTCACAGACACTAACAAATTCTTTTGGAACTTAGATCTTAAGTGTTGTTCAGAAAACCCCTCTCAACTATAAAAAGAAATGTTAAAAATATAGTAGCCAACATTTATTGAGTAAAAATACATGTACCAAGATACAAATCAAGCAGTTGACATGAGTCTCCCACTTAGTTTCCCTAGGTCGTATGTCTTAAGTACATGTTACTGTCTCTATATAGAAAAACTGGCGGACAGGGTAATTCATCATTTCCAGATGATACTGGTCTGAATTGGTGTTGGGCAAAACGTATTAAGAGGAATAAATGCTATATCATTTTTTTGTTCTTAGCTTTCTTTCATTTTAATTTTGTTATTTTGAAGAAAATATAGTTTTTCAAGAAGAACCTATGGAACATATTCAATATAGAAAAATCTAGCATCTGTCAAAGATATGAAGGAATTAAAAGCAATACTCCAAGTGAAAAGCAGAAAAGGACCACGCTTGTCCTTTAGGAGTTCATAACCACTGAGAAAGCTGATGTGAGTAAGGATGATGGGCTAGACCTTATCCTGGTGTGCACAGTCACCCCGGAACTAAGGATGCTCATCAAGGCCAGACAAGTTACCCCAAGGACACCAGTATACTATGGAGTCAGTAGAGCCATGAAGGACTTGTGAAATCACAGCCAAGTAGGGTTTTCCTTATCAGCGTGAGACCCTTCACTCACTGAAGTAACTGTTATTGGACACTAAAAACCATGTGATCCTCAGGTCTCCAGCTTTAGCCTTCTTTGACGAATAGGGTTGGTCACATAGCAAGTGAGTAGTAGGAAAAATGGCCCGACAGGCAAGATTTTGACAGTTTTATTTTTACTTGAGCCTCAACAAATTCTTTTCTTTTCTTTTTTTCAGTTTGAAACCTTCAGTTGCATAATTTAAAAGTATCCCTGGACATTACTGGGGTTGAGGGAATCTCTAAAATGCCATCATTTTATTTCTGCCATTAATACTTTTCCATTACTCTGTGATTTTGGGGATGTTGTAGCCACATGGAGAAAAATCTAACTCCCCAAAGAACAATGTTAACAAAATTAATCTCTCTCTCTCTCTCTCCCTCCCTCTCCCTCTCCCTCTCTCTTTCTCCCCGTGTGTGTGTGTGTGTGTGTGTGTGTGTGTCTATGTGTGTCTGTGTGTATCTCTGTGTGTGTGTGTGTGTGTGTGTCTGTCTGTCTGTCTGTCTGTCAGTGGTCAACCTCAGGTGTTATTCCTTAATAACACAGCTTACATTTATAGAAGGGGGCTCTCACTTTTACCTAGAAATATCAGATTTGGTAAGACTGGCTGGCCAATAAGCCCCAAGGACCCACCTGTCTGTGCTTTCACAGCACTAGGATTTCTGGTGTTGGTTCTGGGGTTTGAACTCGTGCCTCATGGCTTGCGAGGCAAGCACATAACCACTTGAGGCAACTCTCCAGCTCAGCTTAATTGTTTTTAAAGAATGCAATTAATCTCTCTCTATGTAGTATTTGTATGGCTGTGAATGGCAGTGAGCATCTGAGTAGCTGTGCATGCACTGAGTTAATGTTTTTGGTAATATTTTCATTTGGTAAACTGAACACACAGTAAGTCTCAAAATGGTACTAAAATATATCCTGCCAGAAACTGAGCAGACAAACCACAGCCTTGCCAAAGACATATTTGCTAGTGAACTGTTCTCCAAAATACGTAACATGTTCATAAACCTAAATAATGAAAAAAAGTTAACAATCTGATTAATAAAGGCCGAACATCTGGGGAGACAGCTCACCAAGGACGACAGGCAGATTTCACAATGGACTATTTCATAAATCTAATGAACTCTTTACTCTTTTCTCTGTGGGAGCAGAGAAGTCATTTTTCTGGTGTACAAATTACCACCTTGATCCATACAACCCCAGTATTAGCATTATTAAAATAATGAGAGAGAGTACCTGGCCAGAGACAGACTGGGCCTCCTTGCTCTGCTCAGGGACCGGTTCATATAAACAAGAGATGTCCTGAGCCTCCACAAATGAGTTCCGGGCATCTGGCCAGAGCTAAGACAGACATGGCAGGTCCCACTGTGCCGTGTGACTTTGCCTTTCACATTTCCCCCTCACTCAGCCCCTTCCGGTCTTTTTCCCGTTTCTCAAATTTATGGAGCCAAATTCCATCCAAAAGGATGTTTAAAATAAGATCCAAACAGTTTTCTGAGTCACAATAGATTAACGGCATGTTGAAAGGCAAACAATTTGATAATTTCTGCCATGTGTGTATACCCGTGCAACCATCTATGCTTTCTAGAAAGTGCATTTTCCCTCTCTATCATCTACTTTTGCACCTCAGGAGTGCACCGATATGCTTTCTTTACTGGCTGTGTTTGAATTTTCCAGGAATTAATGCTCCCTTTCATGTTGAACCTATTTCACTTACCATAACGACTCTGAGGTTTGTCCATGTGATTACCTGTAGCTGTTCCTTTTAATATTTAACTTACACAGTTGGCCAGTATTGGGTCAAGTAAACCATAATTTCTTTATTTACTTAGTTATGGATACTCAAGTTAGTTTTCAACTTCTAGTTAGCAAAAATAAAGTGCCTGCCTTTGTAAACAAGTCTGAACATACAGACGTCTTTCTGTTTCTTCTGGACAAACATCTGGAGAACTGGCTGGCTTGTCAAAGATATTTCAGGTTTTAACAGCCTGTCAAACTCTTCTAAGTGATTAAACCATTTTGTATTTCCACAGTTGGTGCAGGAGAATTCGAACAGCTGTAGGTCTTTGTCAGTACTTGGTTCGCACGATCATTTGGTTTTAATTATTCTAGAAGGTGTAGGTGGTAACACCATTTTTAATTCATTTACCACAGATGGATAAATGTTAAATGTCTTTCCCTATAGTCATTTGACAGGGCTTCAGTTGTAACATGTCTCTGCGTATCTTCCAGCCATTTCTGAAAGTAGCTTATGTATTTTCTCATCACTATTAAAAGATTGTGTATTCTATGCTAATGTTTTCCCCTGGAATATAGCACGTCGTTTTATTTTCTTACTGTCTTTTTGGAAGCTCTCAAGTTTGATAAAATGTCCTGTGCTTTATGTTAGTTTTGCAGATTTAGATTTTATATTTGGATCTGTGACTCATTGCAAGTTAATTTTGTTTTGTTAGTTTTCTTTGTTTTCTTGTTTTTTTTTTTTTTTTTTTTTGTTAGTTGTTGAGGCAGGGTCTTCATGTAGCCCAGGTTAGCTTTGAACTCCAATATACTCAAGGATGGCCTTGAACTTTTGGTTCTCCCGCCTCCACTGCTTCAGTTCTGGGGTGACAGGTGTGCACCACTGTACTCAGCGTTGGGTGGGGGTGGAGAATGACGGGTGTTGTGACATTTAGGCAGGTGCTCTACCAACGCAGCTACAGTCCAGGTCTCAGTCTTGTTGATTTCCAGATAGACCAAAGTTCAAAAATGGTTTGTAGCTAGCTAGTTGTTCCAGCAATAATAATAATAATAATCATTATTATTATTATTATTATTATTATATTGAAAATATTCTTTTTCCACTGAGATATTTTTGTCTGTGCCTATTTCTAAACAGAGTTCTGTTGATCTGTTTGTCCATCTTTCTATCACGCCATGCTCTTCTGAATACTCGAGCTGTCTGGCGAGGCTTCAATCATGGGTACAGGTCTACTGTTCTTGTTTAAAATTGTTTTATGCACTCTAGGTCTTTGGTATTTCATAACACTATCAGAATCACTCTTTTAATTTCTGCATGATAAAAGAGGCTGATGGAATTTTGATTGGAGGTTGAATGGAGAACAAGCTGCAAAGAATTGATACTTTAAAATGTCGAGTTTCCAGCTACCTGGTTTTTTCGAGATCTCAGAAGTGTTTTATGCTTTCCTGTTAGAATCTTTCATATGCGTTATTAGAATTATCCCTACCTAATGAGATCCTAAGCATTTTATAATTCCAATTTCAATAGTTTGTTGCTAGAATATAGACATAAAATTAGGATTTAATGTTTTTCTATCCCAAGACTTTATTCATATTTTTTCTCCTTTTTTTTCCCCTAAGCACCACAGGATTTTTATTCAAATGTTCAGTGTCATCTGAAGACACAATGTTTCTTTTTCCTTCACCCACTGTAGGATTTCCTTTCTTCCCTGCCTTGTAGCCAGTAGGTCCTCCTCTCCAAGGCTGAAACAGACCCAGGAAGAGCAGACCCCATTGTTGTTTGTCTTAAGAGGAATCATGGGAGTTTTAGCATCGTTATTCGCACAAACTTTTTTTTCCATCTTCCAATGAATATTTATTTACAAAAACAGGTAAAATGTATTGATGTGCCCAATTGGCTGCAGTTTGCTGGTCCCTGATCTAGGACATTTTGGGCCAAGTCTCTCCTAAATGAGTAGCACTTGGAGGCTCATGTGTCAGTTTTGCCTGTTAGGCTGTAGCTTGCTTAAAGACAGGAGAATCAGTTTGCACAAACTTTTAAGGGATCACAATTAAGTACAGACACTGAGAGTGGCCACTGAGAACACTTGCGCTGTAGAAGGATTGTATACCTAAATCTGTGCTTCTTTTTTTAAAAAAAATTTCCTTTTATTGGATTTTTTAAAATTTACATTTTTAATCTTATCCCCTTTCCCCTTTGAAACTTGCTGTCCCACCCCACTCCCCCTGTGTCTATGAAGTTGCTCCCTCACCCACCCTCCCACTCTCCCACCTCCCCGCCCTGACATTCCCCTACACTGGGGCATTAAGCCTTGACAGAACAAAGGGCCTCTCCGCCCACTGATGCCTGACAAGGCCATCCTCTGCTACATATGCCGATGGAGCTGTAGATCCATCCCTGTGTACCCTTGGGATGGTAGTTTAGTCCCTGGGAGCTCTGGTTGGTTGATATTGTTGTGGTTCTTATGAGGTTGCAATCCCCTTCAACTCCTCCTCAGTCCTTTCTCTAACTCCTCCATTGGGGACCACGTTCTCAGTTGAATGACTGCTGCGAGCATCTGCTGCTGTATTTGTCATGCTCTGGCAGAGCCTCTCAGGAGACAGCTATATCAGGCTCCTGTCAGCATGCACTTCTTGTCATTTGCAATATCGCCTGGGTTTGGTGGCTGCATGTATATGGGATGAATCCCCCAGGTGCAGCAGTCTCTGGAAGGCCTTTCTTTCAATCTCTGCTCCACACTTTGTTCCCATATTTCCTTCTGTGAGTATTTTCCCCCCTCTGAATCACCCACACTTTGGTCTTCCTTCTTCTTGAGCTTCATGTGGTCTATGAATTGTATCTTGGGTATTCCGAGCTTTTGGGCTAATATCCACTTATCACTGAGTGCATACCTTGTGTGTTCTTTTGTGACTGGGTTACCTCTTTTAAGTTTTGTTTTCTATTTATTTGTGCTTTACAGTGATGTTAACTTCTGATGAGCTAGAATTAAGGAGGGGCTGGAGAGGTGGTTCAGAGGTTAAGTGCATGTGCTGCTCTTGCAGAGACCCCAGATTCAGTTACCAACACTGACATGAAGGCGCACAGCTGTCTGTAAGTCGTTATGTGAAAGAAAGGAAGAAAGAAAGAAAGAGAGAAAGAAAGGAAGGAAGGGAAGAAAGAAAGAAAGAGAGAAAGCAGGCAAAAAAGAAAAGAAAGCCAAACAAATCCAACTCGATGGCCTATGCTTTTGCATTTTTTTTATTATTTTACATGTGTTCTGCATACCACACACATGTGCCTAGTATGTACAGAGACCAGAAGAGGGTGTTGGACTCCCTGGAACTCAAGTTACAGATGGTTGTGAGCCATCGTGTAGATGGTGGGAATTGACCTAAGTCTCTGGAACAACAGTCACAGCTCTTAACCACAGACGTCTTAACCACAAACCTAAAAACAGGAAAAAAGTAATAGGGGTCTCCTGCCTTTCTTTTCCTTCTTCAGAATTTTCTATCTCAGGTTCTTTGAATTTCCCTGAAAACTTTAGAACCGCCTTGCCAATTTCTACTGGAAATGAAGGATATGATTATGAATGGGAAGAAATTAAATAGAAAGACCTATCCGGGGAAGAGTTATTTGTGAGAAACCATTTTTTTTCAATCCACAGACACACTTATATCCCTTCATTTATTTAGCTCTTTCCTCATCAGCATTCAGGGGTTTGCAGTATACATGCCTTGCTAGCTTTAATAAGGGTGAAAAAAATCCCCCGAAGTTTATTTCCTCAATAAAATTTTGCTTATTTATAGAAAGATAATAAAAACTTTTATTTTAATCCCAGGACATTCCCAATCCAAAGATGACTTCTGAGAGCTTTGTATAGATGTGTTATAATTTTCTGAATGTTTTAAGAACAATGTCAAAGTTCTTTCTGAGGAACACTCTTTTCCCCTCTTTAATTCTTTTTCTTATCTTATTGCATTGGCATAGACCACTAGCAAACTTAGAGTAGGAGTAATGGGATAAGATACCTTAGTTCCCAACTGTAGGTGTGTATTTAACATGTCACCATAGATGTGATATTACCTTTTTGATATATGATCCTTTAAGGTGGCATTTCTTCTTATTGCTTACATGCCTGGACATGTGTTATTTGCTCGGTATTAATCATGACTGTGTTGTAAATTTCTGGCAAGTAGACATTTATAGCTGCTGATCCAATCATATTGTTTCCTTCCATTTTCTCCTGTTACTACAGTGATTTATTTAGAAAATGTTAAGCATGAAATACATTCTATATAGTTATAATACTTTCTATGTATTGCACAATTCAATTTGTCAATTGTTTGCCAAGAATTTTTGAACCATAGAAGTGATAAATGCCTACAATTTTCCTTTCTTATAATGCTAAGTCAGGTTTTGGTATCAAGGTCTCACTATCTGCATTTTTGTTTTGGTTCTTTTTTTTTTTTTTTCCGGAGCTGGGGACTGAACCCAGGGCCTTGCGCTTCCTAGGCAAGCGCTCTACCACTGAGCTAAATCCCCAACCCCCACTATCTGCATTTTTAAAAGTTGAAGATCATTTCTTCTACCTCTTGAAACAGATTTTTGGAAAGCTTGCTTTAGTGTATTTGATGTTCATTATGTTTTTATGTGCGTATGTACATGTTCCTGTGAATGTGTGTATGTGTGTGTGTAGTGTGTGTAGACCAGGTATTGTTCCTCAGGGCATGGTCCATCTCCTGTTTTGAGATAGCACATCTCTTTAGTTAGGCTAAATTGGACAGATAGTGACCCCCTGGAGCTGGAACTCCAAGCACCTACCACCATGCCCAGTTATTTCCCATGGGTTTGTGAGACTGAGCTCAGGTCCCTAAGTGTACATGGCAAGCACTTTAAGTAGACTGAACCAACCCTTCTGCCTTGATGCTCATCATATTTTATTTCTCCAAAGAGCAAGAAAGAAATTTGAACATTCACCTAAGTAATTTCCTAGAGTGTTTACATACTGTGTAATATATATTCACAAGTGCAAATACTTTGCAACATGTATGATTTTATTCATTCACAAAGTATAATGGCAGGCCTCACTCTAAAGCCAACATAGACAGTTAGGGTGTCAAAGCAATTGTCTACAAGGACCACTTCTCTGTGTGCCTAAGTTCTGGTTGAGAGATACATTCTAGCCTAGGACATGACTTACTGAGACATCATGAACAAGAACTTTTCACATTGTATCATAAATTCGAATGTCCTAAGTATCTATTGTCAGCGTCAACCAATAGTCTTGAGAGAATATGTCAACTGTCAGATGCTTTACGTTTCTTATTGGAGCTGAGTTTCTAAAGATCCTTGATGACAAAGCTTTTTTGGGGGGCCGTCAAGACCAATCTCATCTCATCTTTTATTTTCTCCAGCCCCCTCTTTCCAGAGTCTACTGAGCTGTGAGGTGTCTAAAAGGAAGGTAGACAGCAAACGTGACAGAAAACAGCTAGGTTTTCAAGTCAGACACAGATTGGAAAATTGTGTTTCAGAATCGTTGAAAACAGTCATCTCTTGGATTTCCATTTCTTTGATGCACGCAGATTTTGGTCAGCTTCTGGCTTTCACTCTTTCTTACTTCCTTTTGTCATTGGCTTAGACAACCACATATGAATAAAGATGAGGAATCAGATTTACATATTGAAACTCAGAGCAACAGAACTGAAAGTCAGCTCAAACCAATTTATTTTGAATTAGTGTCGTGAAAGGCATATTGTTGTATGTAACCTATGTATTCTATTTGTGCTAAAAATGCATGCGTCAAAAACACCACTGACCTCTTCTGTTAGGAGAGAGTTAAGACACGTGTTTATATTCCGATTTGAATTTTTAGAGACTAAGGAATGATAGGACCTGTAAACGCTGAGAATTTTCTCTCTCAGAGGCCCATGCCTGAGCTGCACCTGTGGAGTGTGCAACAGACCCCAAGCAGTTGGTACCAGCAGCGAGAATGGGCCAGTTTGATCTTGCTAAACCTGAAGGGCCGTTCCCAAAGCCAGCTGTTGCTTTTTGAGTCTGTTTAAGATATAAACATGATATTCTTTCCCTTCGTATCACAATTGAGCTTTGTGCTTTTCACACACTGATAAAAATAAGACTTGAAACATTCTATGACGAAGCTCGGGAAGTAATCACTCTGATGATCAAGAGAAGCCTGGATCTAGAAAGGGTGGGAAGGGGTGGGGCAGGAGGAGCAAGTTCTGTTTCCTTTTTATAGAAAATGCTTCAGAACAAGAGTGAAGACAATGTTTTTGTACAAATAAATTCAAAGAATGTTAGTTGGCACTTTTTTGTTTTTCGAGTCATTAGATGAGAAGCAGATGGAGGTAATGTTAAATCCTGTCAAATATGAACTACTATGGACCCCAAGTATGTGTGTAAATATTTAACTAGGAAAATAGTCACACACAGGCTTCTTGGGAGTAACCTGGGAAACAGGAAGCCGCAAATTATAGGTTTGATATTTACCATGCACAGTTTGTGAGTTCAGCTAAGTAGAACCAAATGAGGAGACTGGAGGTTTTATAAATAGCTCACGATTTTGGGCAGAGGAATAAGGGGGAAGGCTTAGGGAGGAAGTTAGTATACTTCCTTTCAGTTCCAGGCAGTGCGTTCAATTATAGGCAGAGTACCAAGAGAGATGAGATGGGGACTTACACTTCAGGCGGATTCATCCTGACCGGATGCAGGGAGAAGTGACACAAATCATTATTTACCTTCACTTAGAGTCTAAAGCCAGTTAACGGGCAAAGTTAGATCTGCTGATTCATCCTGGAAAATAGGAGGTGAAGCTACTTGTCCCATTCACAAACACACACATGTGTGCACACACATGGACACATACATGTTGGCACACACCTATGCACATATGCCTGTACACATACACACAAGTACACACACACGCACGCACGCACGCACGCACGCACGCACGCACGCACTGCCTCACTCACTGCTAACACTCTGGTGTTAGACATGTTCATCGATTGCAGATGGTGAGGTTGAATCTTGTTTATGGTCAAATGGAGGGACAGGCATGAGTACCATCAAATGCATGCTATGTGCACACTATGTGCTGTTAAAGAGGCACTGTGTGACTGAAGGTGGAAATGAACTCGGACTGTGCCTTTGTCATCCGAGGCTGCTCTGGCTTCTCTTCTGGGGGGGAAGAGTCAAATGCCCCATTTCCTTATTTTTGTTTTCAAGTTTAATTTCAGGTTCACCAAAACAGTGTCCCAGGATTATCTTCTGTCGTCCGCATTGCGTCATCCATCTATGGCCTTCATAAGGGATGTGGGTGAGCCATGCACATTGGCATGGAGCCCCACACGGTCATCAAGAAAGGATATTCCTCATTGAGCGCATTACAGTTCCGGTGTCACCTCTTCCTCTTCCCACAGGGGACCAGGGTTCTGATTTCCCTCTACTCAGTGGTTCTGAAGGGCTCAGAGCCTCCTGCTGCTCTCACCTCAGAATACATGCTCCGAAGTCCACTGTGTATAAGGGCAGCCTAAGTTATCAGTCATCTGCGTTATCAATAGTAGCTTCTTTGCATTTTTTTACTGTGTTCCTTCATATAAATCTGTCACATTATCTCTTTTTTCTTGATGGACATTTTGTTGCATCTAGTGTCAGGGTATTTAAAATAACACAGGCCTGTGTATACACACACACACACACACACACACACATATATAATCTTTCCAAGTTGAGAATCAATGTTAACGATTGCAGTCCATAGCTGTATATGGACTATGACATATATGAATAAAAGGAATATCAGTTTGCCTAATGTTGTTTCTCACCCTCCTTCCTCCCTTCCCTCTCTTCTACCCTCCCTCCCTCCCATGGCCTTTTCTTCCTTCTCCTTTCCCCTGCTTTGTTGGGGTGTCTCGAACTCAGGATATTGTGTATGCTAGGCAAATGCTCTACTACTGAGCTTCATGCCCCAATCCTTATTGATATGGTTTATGTACTCTCCTTTTATTTGTGTATTGGCTGTGTCTCCAGAACAATTCTGAATGGAGATTCTCAGTGGTAAGGTTGCATTCCCTGGTAGTGCTGCTGGCTCAATGGGTGAATGGCCAATCTTGTACCATTCACTACAATGTGGGGTGCAGTTTTAGTGACATCATTTTTCAGGAAGTTTTCCAGTTCATAATTTTCTGTGAGACTAATTACATTTTTATTTTATCACAAATGAGTATTGAATTTTATTAAATGCTTCTTTTGTATCTACTGAGCTGATCCTAAAATTATTTTCTATTTTTTTCATCATTGGGCAAAATCATAGTGATTGTCTTTTTTAAAATAGGTTAAACTTGAATTCTGGGATATATTACCTTTTAGACATATCACGGGATATAACTTGATGATATTATAAGATTTTGTGTGTGTGTGTTAGCATCTAAAAATAGTATTATTTTCTCATAATTTCTCTCCTGATTTTGGTAACAGGGTTTCTTAGTTAACTTGCCACAACTCAGAGTTATCCCAGGAAATCTCATTTAGGGGATTGCCTTGATCAGATCTGCTTGTGAGCATATTTCTGGGACATTTTCTTGACTGCTAATTGATGTTGGAGGCAAAGTTCACTTTGGGTGGTAGCATCCTTGGGCAAGCATCCTGAACTGAGTATGGAAGCCAGTTACACACGCAGGATAAAGAGCACGCTAGTCAGTAGCATCCCTCTACCATTTCTGTATGAAATTTCGGCTGCGTTTGAGCTTCTGCTCACTTGCCTATCCATAAAATTGCTCTCAGCTCTTCTATAATATCTCTTGACATGAGTCTTTATATTGGTCCAAGTATTTCCAAGCAGACTTTCCCAATGGCAAGTTGTGAGAGGCTGCCATCTGTAGTAGCAGAAGGGGACAGATTACAGAACAGGCTTCTCTAACCTAAAGGAAAGAGGTTCCAGAGGGCTGTAAGGATGTGGGATGTAGCTTGACGTTACCACCAAGCTCAGATGAAGCGCTCTCGAGAGATGGAGAGGCACTAGGTACATGATCCGTGTTTGTTTTTCTTTATTTGTACTAATTACATTATTTAGAAGAGAGTGTCATAACAAACGTTGGCTTTCTTCCTCTTCTGTGACATTATGAAACTCTTCATGTAAGGTGACTAGGTGCTTCCTAAGAGGGTTCCTTTTTTATTTGCACACACTGAGATGAGAGCTGTGTCCACATTGCCAAGTCATTCACATAAAAACATGCAATACTGTGAACTGAACAATACATTAGACATTGCACTTATAACTCCTAACCTTTATGAGTGAGAGACACTTGGAAGGCTTCCTCACTCTCACTGTCTTCCAGCATAGCCTGCACCTCCAAACTTCTCACTAGCGCATCCCTGTGTTTAGATGAAATTCACCTCAAAGACACAAAGGCACAGCAAGTTTTATTAGTTCATGTAACTTTTTGAATGAAACAGCCAATAATACCCGGGTTCAAATCTATATTAAAAACCCTTTCTTTTTAAAAGATTTATATTTTACCCATTCACTGCCCTCTTCCTGGTCACCCTCTCCCATAATCCTCCCCCCTTTCCTTTCCCCCTTCCCCGCTCCCCTTCTCCTCTGAGGCAGTTCAGCTGGAAGAACATATCCTATATATAGGCATAGTGTTTGAGATGGCCCCCTCTCATTGTTCGGGACCAACATGAAGACCAAGCTGCACATCTGCTACATATGTGCAGGGAGTCCTAGGTCCTGCCCATGTATGTTCTTTGTAAAACCTTTTCTTTTTTTTAGATTTATTTATTTAGTCTGACACACCAGAAGGGGGCATTGGATCCCGTTACAGATGGTTGTGAGCCACCATGTGGTTGCTGGGATTTGAACTCAGAACCTCTGGAAGAGCAGTCAGAGCTCTTAATCACTGAGCCCTCTCTCCAGCCCCATAAAACCCTTTCTTAATCAACTCTAAAACCAAAGACAAACCAAAACAAAGGTAGGCTTTGCTGGGGAAGGACCATACTCTTTCAGGATGTCTGAAGTGGAGAAGAAGCATGCATTGCGCTCTGTTGTCCGTGAATCTTTGATTGGTGGAGGGGAAGAAGGTTGGCTTTCGGATAAGTTTGTACATACAAAGATGGATTAAGCAGTAAGTAGTTAGAATTGAGCCTTCGTTAAAGTCTCTTGGGAAGGATTTAAGCGAATCCATCTCACCTTTTGGGCCCTTATTCTGTTCACATCTCTTTCCACAGTTGACTCTTCCCCTCACACACCTTTCCCCTACGATGTACAGGACAAGCATTGGGAACCATGAACAACAGCCCGGAAACGCCTTTTGTCTTTTTAGCGGTGGAATCCTTGTGGGAGGGGTGTGTTTGCCTCTAGTTGGTATTTGTCAATGAGTAGTAGAGAATGCTGCTCAGGAAGGTAACTCACATACACAGTCTCGGTGCGTCAGCAAGAACCCCTGCTCTCACTCCGAGCTGGTGTGTTCCAAGCCAAGAAAAAGTAATTGTGGTCTGAGAAGACAGATTCTGTTTGCCCAGGACGATACATTCCATAGCAGAACACGTAAATCAATGCATTTAACAAATGTGTTGGTGGGGACAGCAGATGGGGTTACAGCTAATCAGGGAGAAGCCTTCAAGAGGTTCTAGATGCTGCCTGGTGACAGTCTTAGCCTTTGGGCTGTCAGAAATTAATATATTCTACAGGTTTTACCTAAAAGCAGGAAGGATGCTGGGTTAGATACAAAGGTGGCTAATCAATAGCTATTAAGACTCATCGGCTCGAGATGATTTTGGTTTTGGTATGCAATATTCAGCTGTGTAGAAAGGAAGTTCTAGTCAGCTTCTCAGCAGGCAGAATATTCGACATAGGTGTGGCCTTTTGAGGCTCTCCGTTCATAAGAGCGCTTTAGCACAGAAAAAGAGCTTCACGCAGTCAGACATGCTTTTTAGTCCATTTTGATGCGTGTTTGCAACGGAGAGTGTGGTACAGGCAGAAGGGAATTGAGGTGCACAGCGAGACTCTTCTCACAGAAGGATATTCAGAATCGGAGCCCGTGTTCATTACCAGGGGCGCACGAGCACGTGCGCAGGCATCTGGAGCCAGGACACTGGCCCTATTTTTAGTTCCTTTAAAAGTAAATGATGGGTAAAAAGCGAAGTAAATGAGCCACCTCAGTGTCCTTTCTCCTAATGCTATGTCATCAACATGGGAGTGACTCAGCAGGCAGAGGAAAGAGAAAAGCCGCAGTGTTAAGAAGCCAACCGTGTCTACGGTGGCCATGTGACGGTACGACACATTGCTGCTTTCACGTTCTGAACAGGAATTAGAAAGATTTACTTGCTAAGCCACTACCTAAAGACTATACATGGACTGACCCTGGACTCTGACCTCATAGGTAGCAATGAATATCCTAGTAAGATCACCAGTGGAAGGGGAAGCCCTGGGTCCTGCTAAGACTGAACCCCCAGTGAACTAGACTGTTGCGGGGAGGGCGGCAATGGGGGGAGGGTGGGAAGGGGAACACCCATAAAGAAGGGGAGGGGGAGGGATTAGGGGGATGTTTGCCCGGAAACCGGGAAAGGGAATAACATTCGAAATGTAAATAAGAAATACTCAAGTTAATAAAAAAAAAATAAAAAAAAAACAAAGAAAAAAGAATTAAAAGAGAATTGAGCTGTCAAGAAAAAAAAAAAAAAAGAAAGATTTACTTGTCCTGTTGTGTCTCCTTAACGATAATAACAATGTTGAAGGTGTTTGGGTGCCACAGAGTTATAAACAGGAAAAGAAAAGATTAAAAAAAAAAAAAAGCAAATAATTACACTCCTACTAAGAAGTGTAAGGCCAACTGGGTAAATTCATGGTAACGATGTCACCCAGTCTTTAGAAACCCTGTTTCATATTGCATATATTATGGTATTGTATTGCACTGATTAATTTCACTTTATAGGTGAGGAAGCTGAGGTGTGGGGTGAATAGCATTTGTCCCAAAGTCCCTCAGATAGCTGGAGGCAGCAGGGTCCGAAGTATCCACAGTCCCTAGTCCATATTGCCTGGTCACAACCGAATGAGACAGATAAAGGGCAGACAAAAGAGGAAGTGGGGAGTGCGGTTTTGTCTCTTCTTAAAAATGACAGTGTGACCCAGATTTCTGATGGAAATATCTATTGGTTGCAGACTGGAGGGCTGTGAATATTTTAGGAAATCTTAACTCAATGGAGGCTGTTGTCAGCCAAAAACCCAGGATAAGCTAGGGTTAGTGTCTAGACAGAGGAGTAAGGTGTGCCTGGATGATTTCCACAGGGAACCAAGTGTCGTAAAGTCTTTTTCATTGGGAAGTTATCTTTGATACACGGATGCACACATCTAGCATACATCAGTGAACCAGCAACTCAATTTGTCAGCACACAAATAGAGATGTATTGACAACGGGAACCATACACCATGCTTATTCCAAGCAACATACCCGAAAGCCCTCATGTGGGACTTGTTATGCATGGTGCTTGTCTCATCTACAAATTGATGGGAGGGTAAAAGGAAGTCTTTGGCGGAATTACAGCAATCAGTAAAAGGTAAAAGGAAAAGATGAGAAAAAAAAGAAAAAGAGAAAAGATTTCAGAGATCTCAACGTTAATTCAGACCAAGGGTGCCTCATGGGTATTACTCCTATAGTATGTCCAAGCAAGTAAGTGGGGTTTTTATTGTTGAACCACAGTCATGTGTGGAAATGAATTTCAGGCTGCAGACCCTCCCGGGTAGAAGGTAAATAGTACCCTTATGATATGTGCAGTTGTTCAACTGCCATCATGAGAATGTCATTGCGTACAATGGTAGGAGCCCGACTATCTAATAAACTCAGTGGTGTGTACTGACAAAGAGACAACCTGTGCTCTTATCAGTTAGCCTTGGTCCTGTTTCCTAACCACAGCCCGTCTGGAATGGGGAGGCAGTTAGGTATGAAGGTGTGTGTGTGTGTGTGTGTGTGTGTGTGTGTGTGTGTGTGTGTGGAGCTGACTACTCCAATCAGCCAGGGAAAGAGACTCAGGGAGAAGCCGTGTGCTCCAGAGCTTAGCTTTATATGAAAATGTAGCAGAGGAACCTTCAGGGCGAGCTTTCCAGTGAGCTGATCCCTTTGGGGAGTCTGTACCTCCGTTTCACCCTTACCACTGTGGTCCTTATTGTCTTACTACTTGAATCTCAGAGGAGACACTCTTGGAATGTGGATGCCTTCACGGGGTGCTCTTACCACAAATACCCTGCCTTTCAAATTGTCCACTGACACATTCATCAAGCCCCAATCCCAGTAGAGACCACTGTAATAATACCTAAATGCTATTCCACTCTGTGTGTGTGTGTGTGTGTGTGTGTGTGTGTGTAACCACACTGACAGCCTTTTGTTTCAGTTCCTTGTGTTTCTGCCCTACTCCATTTATGCTAAAAGTGTCAGGATGTCTGATAAAAATGCAGAAGAAGCCTGACACACAAAAGGAGGTAGAAAATAGATAATTGGCAGAATACAGAGAGGTATTTCAAAGGATGTGTAGCTTCTCGGAGACATTTGAACATTGAACCAAATAGGATTGTCTTTTCTTCTGAGTGAAGTTTTGCAGGGCCCTTCCATGCCTTTTCAGAAGCTGCAAATGTCAACGGAAGCCATAGATGTTGAATTCCCTGTATGCTATACATAGTCTTCTATCACCACAGGAGCTAGAATATATACTCACTTTAGTTAAGGGGCCCTCAGTGATTTATAAGTAGGTGAAGCTACCATTCCATAGTTAGTCAGTTATAGATTTCAACTAGAGTGGCCAGCCACCTATTATGATACCAGTTAAATGATTTTTTATGTCAGAAACCTAACTTGTTCTGTGCTCTTTATAATGAAAGGAAACTTACAGGTCTTCAGGACAGTGTCCTTCAATGCATTGGGCGAACCACAAATTATTTCATGGAGAGCAGGTGTCTAAAATATAATAATCAAGAGATAAAAGGACCCATGGACCAATAGTATATGAGAGTCAGTTCTGTCAATTGACACAACCTAGAATGTCCTAGGATGAGTCTCAGTGAGGGGTTGTATGAATAACATTGGCATGTTGGTGTGTCTGTGGGGGATTGTCTTGATTGCCCTAATGGGTATGGAAAGACCCAGTCTGCCAGTGAGTGGAGCCATTTCTTTGTCTTGGACTGTTTAAGTGTAGAGAGAGTAAGCCGACTGATCGCTGAGCATGCCTGCCTTTGTTTCTCTCCTGTTTTCTGTAGGTTTGCCATTTCAAGTTTCTGCTGCCTCGGCTTCCTTGCACTGCTGCCTGTAACTTGGAATTGTGAGCTCAAACCAATCCTCTCTTCCCTAGCTTACTCCATGTCGGGGAATCTTATATTACAGCAAGAGAAGTGCATTTAGAGCAATGTGCTTCTTTATTAACATATCCAGCAGCATGAGCTGGGAGAAAGCCTGATATCTTAAGATATCTGTATATAACTCAAGTGGCAATGGAGGTTCCAGGAATTGTGGGGGTGGGGATGGGAAATCACAAATTAAGGTGTGTGGCTTGTGGCCAGCATATACAGTTGAAGATGCTAAATTTCTGTTAGAGGTTAGTGACTATGAAGATATATTCTTCGTCCAAATGTATAGACCTCTTCGGTTCTGCTCACAGTTACTTTGGTGATAACCATGAACCCAATGAATATAATTACATATGCAAGATTATGAGTTGATATAAATTTTAAGTGCGTGCGTGTGTGTGTATGTATAAAACCTTAAACATAATTGTGCATATTTGTTAATTTTATAGTCTTAAACATTTTGTAGTTATTACATGTATTGTGTGTGTAGGGGTGGGTAGGTAGGTATTGGGGGACACATTCATAGTGCCTGTGGAAGCTAGAGTGCACTTTTTGGAATTAGATCTCTCCCTCTACCTTCACATGGGTTCTGGGTTTATTAAACTTAGTTCATCAGGAGTAATATTTAACCTTTTAAATGATCTAATATTTATGCCAATAAAGACACTGGGGGCAGGAACTGAGGTTAAAAAAAAAAACCCTGCTAGCTCAGTGAGGTAATTTTATTCTCTGAACTATATACAAAGTGTCTACTTACAAGCCTGATTCTACAATTAAACTGCCAGCTCTTTAGAAATCTCTTTCTATCTGTGTCATCCCACTGAGCTAGTCTACCTTTCTCTTGAGCAACTCCAAACCCAAGAGGGCCCCTTAGCTCTCTTTCCTAAAAGACTGTTTCACCTGGTCCATGAAGCTCCAGATTTGACTTTTTCTCCTGCCCAAATTCTTTGGGTCATCAAAAAAATCCATCTGGTCCTTTCCTTGACAATGTGGTATGACGTAATTTACACTGGAGAAAAGATGTGACATGTTGTGTGTTCTTATGCAACAAACTAAGAGAAGACCTGCAACTGGAGTGAGCAGGGGCCTTGGGATTTACTAGGGAACAAGGAGCCTTCGGGGCGCTGAGGCTCCTCTACCAATACCTACTAGACTGGTGGCAGCCATGTTTCCAATGTACCCTCTGTGTCAGTATCTCTGAAATGAATTGATATGTGGTTTTCGTGGAATGGTTCTGTGCTTTTCCTGAAATAGGATAGAATTCTGATCCTAGTTGGGCATGGTGGTGAACACCTTATTCTCAGCACTTGGGAGCACTGGGCAGGATGATCAAGAGTTCAAGGCTACTCTTGGCTACGTAGAGAATTTGAAGCTGGCCTTAGTTACACAAGATCCTATCTCAGTGCTAAACCCCCTTTCTCCCTGTTTTTAAGATTCTGGTTTCTAAGACTTTAATGTCAAAGGTAGGAAATAATTAGCCATAGACTCATGATCACATCAATCAAATAAGAAAATGTCTGTTTCATGGTTGAAAACTATAGGCAAGTTTATTCCATGTATCTTAGCCAGCTTGGGATGAAATATCAAAACGCTATAGAGGTGCCTTCTTGCAAAGTGTATCTGTTTCTCCATGCTTGTGAGACTGGGGAGGGACACTGGCAGAGTTGGGTTCCAGTGAGTATTCTCTTCTGAGCTTGCAGATAGCTATGTTGTGACATGTACCCAGTTTGGCAGATAATGCTGCTCTGTGCAATGATATTCACAGTGCTTTTACTGTAGTGGGACTGCATTTTCCAACCTCTCTGTACCAGGCAAAGACATATTTCTCTAGGCCTGAAGATGCCCTTGGGACTTTAAGGAATTTATTTACTTAGTTTTTTTTTCTTTCGGGGCTGGGGATCGAACCCAGGACCTTGCGCTTCCTAGGCAAGCGCTCTACCACTGAGCCAAATCCCCAACCCCTTGTTTACTTAGTTTTTTAATGTCACCTGCCTGTAGGCACTTAACCCTTGAAATAAACATTAGTGATTCTTACATTGTTATAGATTAATGCGGCTCCACAATGGAAGTGCTCCACATTGGATTCTGCACGCGATTTCAAAGACCACGTTCTTCCACAGGGTCTAGGTCTAGAATAGAGAGGAATGAGATAGGTCTTTAAAAGTAGTTCATACATAATTTTATCATAACAGAGCGTTTGGGTTGAGGTGCAGTCGGTTGGATTTAATGTTCCTGGCAAGGACTGAAATGTGGCTAATTCTATGCTACGGATTAAAGAAAAACACTCCAGCAGTCTGGAGAACAGGAAACTCAGAGGTACATTTTAAAAACACCACACTCATGTTTCAGGGTTGGAGGACTGCCTGGATCATGTAGTCTCTGGTGCTGGAGATTCTCATACTCCTTGGAATACAGCTCAGATTTCTGGTTGCTCTTACTGTCTGGCCCCAGGAGATGACCCCTAAAATGTAGGCATCATTGCTGTCCTGTGACTTCCTGTATCGCCATCAATTCTTCTAGTTCATGCTGAGGGGAGCAAGGCGCAGATAAAGGGAGAACCAGCATGTTCCTTATGATGTAGCGGAGACGCCAGGTTTGCAAGTTTGTAGGCAGCAGGGGGAGAGGGGGATATGCTTTTCTGGAAAAATCACAATATCTCAATTCCAGAGATGTGGTGTTTCCATACGGCCCCAACAGAGCAAATGTCTCAAGGACGCACCTGAAAAAGCACCACTTGGAACTCTCTGGGACATGGGCTTGCCCATAGGTAAACTGCATAAGACTATAGAGAATACTGAATAGGATATTGATGTGTTTCTCATGTATATTATTCTGCTGGTGTTAGGAGTCAAGCCTTTAGGAGATGGGCTAGTCACGAAATTCATGAATGTGCTATTGCTGTTCTAGGGAATGGATTTGATGTCTCAGATGTGGGCTTTTGATAAAAGCAAGATGTTTGGCTTCATCATTCCTGTCTTGAGTCTGTGTGTGCGTAGTGTTGTTCTGCATTGTTATGACTAAAACCTCATGCCACCTCTGGAACTTTCCAGCTTCTGGAGCTATGAGCCAAACAAGCTTCTATTGTTTATAAATTCCCCAGCCTCTGGTATTTTGTTACAGTACCAATAGACTGAGGAGCCCATATGGTCTACACTTGGTACAATGGGTTTTAGCCTCAGAGATCGATGTAGCTAAAATAATGCTTATTTCAATTACAACACGTTTAGCACAGTGAAATATTTTAGCTGTAATTGGGAGGACTTTTTTGTGCCTGCCCAAAGATAATTAACTGCAAAGTGTATGCTTCAGGAAGTGGGTGAGTTAATGTGCTTTATGAATTTTATTGATTGTAAACCAGTTACACATGGAGGCCCTTGGGACAGTTGCTCTGTGTCTTTTCTTCATGGCTAGATGTCAAGGTCATTTCACTGAACCAATTCCTTGCTTATAACCATTGTTTTTATGGTTTATACGACCAAATATCTAACCTTTTATCTATATTGTTATTGCCCAAAAGAATGTTTACTGATCATGTAAAAGAATAGTTAATAAAGAACGTGAAATGTCTGTTCTGCAAAGCTCATGGGAAATTGATTATGTGTCACACACATAGGCATAATTTAATACACACATGAATATATGAATGTGTATATATGTATATACTACATATGTATATATTATATATGTGTATATGCATACACACGTACACAAACACACATATATACACATACACACACATACACACACGTATATATATGTAATTTTGTGTGTTTAAGACAAGCTCTCACTGTGTAACCTAGCCTGACTTAGAATTCACCTGTGTTCTGGGCTTCAAACACAGCAATCCTGGGACTACAGGAGGGAACCATCATTCTTGACTGGATTTATATTTTGGAAGGGCTATACTTTGCTTGCTTGGTAAAGGAAAGCACATTTCTCAGTAAATAACTTTGAGTGCTTGTATGCATGCATGTGTGCTTGTGTGTATTTCTAAGGATCAAAAATAGGGCCCTACAGATATGAAGCAAGTGCTGTACCCTGGAGCTACAGTTTAGCCTTACATTTATGTTTGAACTAGTTGAGGAATATTTCCTGAGGCTTAGTGAGGCATCTTAACTAGTAATACTTTTATGTTTCACTTAGTTTTGTATTTTGGATTTTGCTATGTGTTTCAATGTGTGCTTGTGAAATAAACGGTTGTTCTTTCATTGGAAGGAACATGGAGCACTGATCATGGTTTGTTCCTTACCTTCCTTGCTGTGGGCACAAAAATACCTGACAAAATCTAGGAAGAAACAATTGATTTGGGCTGGTGGTTCAGGGTCCAGTGCATCATGGTTTGGAAGGCGGAGTGGTAGAAGCCCAAGGCAGCCGGTCATGTTGTGCCCACAGATGGGGGCCAGAGAAATGAGCATTGAGCCTAAAAGAGGCTCATTCTGGGATGTCAGGCTGTGGCAGGGCACTTAACACCTGCAGAGCGGGTCTACCCACCTCAGTTAAGCCTACTTGGAGACATTCTCGCAGATAGATACACTTGGACATTTTTCTCCTGTTGGAGTCTAAAGCAAACCGACAGGCACAACTAGCTATTAGGGGAGAAATGCCTTCCACCCTGCAAACGGTGTTTGGAAAGCCGATGAAATGCTCATGGGTCTACACTGGCACAAGTTGCCTGAACATCTTAGAGAAACGGGTCTTCATGTTTTAAAAACTGAGCCATCCAATGAATCTGATAAACCATCGAGGCACAGAACTTGACTTTTGGAAAGAAAATCACAAGAGAGAGAAAAACAAAATAAAAACAAAAACAAACAAACAAAAGCCTGACCACTTTGCCTGAGTAATCGCATTCTGCACAGACCAGGGGGCAGTTGTGGACGTGGAGATGCCCCCCTCTTGCTGGTTATATTGGTCAGGGCAGCCTCCTTCAGCTTCACATCCCGCTGTGCTGGGGCAGACAACCGATTAAAACAAAACAAACGGGGACTGGGGAGATGGCTCAGTGGTTAAGAGCACTGACTGCCCTTCCAGAGGTCTTGAGTTCAATTCTCAGCAACCATATGGTGGCTCACAACTATCTGTCATGTCCTCTTCTGATGTGTCTGAAGACAGTGACAGTGTACTTACATAGATAAAATCTTTAAAAAACAGAACAAAAAAAGCTACGATTGGTCCTGGCTGTAGGAGGTGAACTGTAGTGTCCACATGAGCTGTCTGCAGCAGATGCTACAGCTCTGATTCTGGGCATGCGCACATATGTAACACTGGTATTAGTAAACGTCATAGGGTCTCTTTGCCACAAGAAGGGGGTATGAACAGTTCTTGCTTTTTATTTTTTTTAAAGTGCTACTTTCTTTTTCTTTTGCCTTATTTGGGTGTGAGTCAGTTTTAGCTGGGCACAGTCTTCTATGAATAAATAAAGACGTCCTCTTGATTTGGGACTACGAAAGTAGCTCTCCCGACTCCTGACTCCGGAGCAGCTTGCAAAGTTAAAGTTAAGCTTCTGGCTTCAAATCATTTGAAAATAATAAATCATTCTTTAGAAATCAACTGTAAAGGGCATTTTTTTAAAAAGGAAAACTTAGAAACTGTTAAGTCAAGGGGTGTGTATAGGAAAGCTCTTTATTTTTTCCCAAACTTTCGTCTTAGGTGAAAATTTAATAGTTCTTTAAAACTGAGTTGGAAAGCCAGGTGTTTTGATGCAGGAGGATTATAAGTTAGAGGCCAGCATTGGCTACTAAATGAGTTCGAGGCCAACCTATGTTACAAAGTGAGACTCTTTAAACAAGAACTTCCTGCGTCAAAAGTAAAAATCAAGTCATAGGATCCCAAACCCTGTATTTTCTTACGAATAGTATATTTTTAATTCAATTTCTTCCCTCTGCCGCTTATGCCATTCTGTCCTGAAAAATGTGGAACTGTTCACTAATGACATTCTTGAGATAGCCCATTCATCGAGCCTCAGAGATATTACTGATTTTGCTTTCCAGATTATTTCTGGGTTTCTTGTATTGGTTTCCAAACACTGAGAATGAATGCATTCTCACCTCCTTCTGCATCGTGAGCCCGTCTTTCAACGGCTTGGGTAAGAATGGATCACTCTGCAGAACGTTGGTGCTCGTAGGTGCTGTACTAAGCATGGTGAGTGCTGAATAAGGTTCGTACAGTGCCCGGTCTGTTTCCTCAAATGTCCAGATGTGACTTGACAGGCAGCTCGAGTACCAGCCTAAACCCTACCCACTCAGATGACTAAGATTAATCATTGGAGACACAAGTCTTCTAATCAGTCTAACTCTGCTAGGCTGCACATCTCCACAAGGTGCAGAAGAGGCAAAGGAGACAGTACACAGTATACAGTGGTTGCTTGCAGATTTGAGGAAGCTACTTTCTGTTCCATTTTATGAGGGGCTTTCTTTCACTTTTAAGTTTACGACAGTGTGAATATGTATTTGTAAATATCCAAATGACTTAATTTTCCAAAGTGAAAGAGATGCTTTAGTTCCGACAGACTCAGGATGAATGGTCAAGACAGGTCTAATGCACTTTGCTTGTGTGTAGCGATTGTCATGTGAGGACATCTATCCCCCTGCATTTCCTGGTGGGTCAGGAGCCTGCCTCATGGAGGTCCAAACACTTAAAAGTGTAACAGGGTTGGGGCAAGGAGGAAGAGTAGAGGACAGAGTCATCGTATAATATGCGCTTAGCATCCATCTATATATAGTCTCTCCCTCTTTCCTATGCTTGGTCTCAGGCTCTCTTGGCTTCATCACATCCCTTCCCAGAGCCCTAAGTCATTGCCGCTGGCTTTCCCATCATTGTCATCAAGTGCCACACACACTTAGGTTAGAATAATTGTAGAACTTGCCCCCCCTTCTGAATGTTGGTACATGGTACTTAAGAATCTCTACCCCGAGAGACTCTAGAGCTCAAATACACGAGAGCAGGCTAAAGGACAGAGTGGCTGTGCTGTCCCGTGTTTGTAGCTCCTTGTCTTCTTCACCCTCTCTTCACTTGGTACCCTCGACTGAACTTCCTTCCTTACACGGCCTGGCTTGCTGGCTGGTCAGTCTAATATTGTGTTTTTTTTCTCTTTCTTTTCGCTCATGCTTTTCTTTGTTCTTAACAAACATGCAGAGAATTTACAGAGTGACAAGACTGTTGGTATCTTCATATAGTAATTATTTAGAAATCTAGCATTCTGAATAGTGGCAAGGAAGAAAACCTTTGTCATGGCCTATCAACCTGCAGCAAAGACAAGCAATTGCTTAACACACGCATAAGTGAGGTTGCCTCTTGGGGCAGAGAGTATTTGGTGAATGCTGGGCCACCTCAGAAAATTCAGGGACTCAGGCATGGGGTCTGAGAGGCCTGGGAAGAAGGGGTACATGTCTCTGCTCTGTAGTTTAAACATGTCCAAATGTGGCTGATAAATTAAATACCCTTATGGAAGCTGGTGTTGGAAGTGGACAAGGGACCCTGGCTACAGAAAAAGCAAGCAAGGAAGTGTGGCGGCCTGGGAAGAGGCAGGGGCTCCTCATGCAGAGGTCACAGGCCCACATTCTCCTCTGTTTTCTTCTCCAGAGGCAAAAGGGAGTATGAGTCACTGTGCAAATAATCATCAGAAAGGATGGGTGTGCATAGTAGTGCATGTGCATGTATGTGTATGAAGAAGGTTGGGGATCATGTGGGTAATCATTCATGAGTAGTAGAGTGGTTAGCATATCCAGCATTCAGCATGTACACCCACAAGTTATTTGATTACCAGAACAAACACTTGGCTATTATTTCTGTTACTGTTGCTGTTCTTGTAAGATTCCTTTAGTCTAGATTTGTGTGTGTGTGTGTGTGTATGTGTGTGTGTGTGTGTGTGTGTGCATGAACATATGTATAGAGGCCAGAGATCAACCTTTGGGTTGATTATTCTTCAGGTGTCTTCCTCCTTGTTTTTTTGAGACAGGGTCTCTCTCAGTCTTGGAATTCTAAGTAGACTAGACTAGAGAGCCAGGGATCCCCAGAGATCTCACAGCCCCTGCCTCCTCAGATCTGGAATTACAAACACACATCACAAACCCTTGTATGCCCCCTCCCCTCTTCTTGCTGTGGGTTCCAAGCAGAGAGCTCTCATCCTCACGTTTCCTTGCAAATACTTTACTGACTGAATCATCTCCCTGTTCCCATCCTCCTTTGTCTATTTATCTTCTACTTAATTTCAACTTGATTTTACATAAGACAATAAAATGGATTCATTCTGATTTTGTGTTTAGAAAGAAAAAAAATTTTTTTCAGGCTATGTTTGATGGAATGACACCCAAAGGGTTTAAACTTGAGAAAACTGTTAAAAGTAATTGTATCTTAAAGTTGTATTTTTATTGAACAAAAAAACTCAGGACACTAATATCATTTTTTTAATTTAGAAAGATTGTGAGAATAACTAATACCCCTTGAGGAGGTTAATATATTATTGAAAGTAGTCATTTTAACAGTTTTAAACTCATGTTCAAAGATAAAATTGGAGTAATTTTCAAAAGACATTAGTCTTCATTTCTTAGGAAATCACAGTGATTAAATTAACTGCAGGCAGCCTCTCATTATTTGAAGATAATAGGAGTATGTTGGGGGTTGGAGGAGAAGGAAGAATGGTGTATATCCTAGCACAGGCTTCACAGTTGAAACGTCTCCCACCTATTTCTCTTGGAGCAATTTATATATTCAGAGCATAACCCCCACTGCAGCTTCCTTTACTGTGCTTGGCTTAAAGTCCAACTCAAATGAAGGGCTAGAACGTTTTTCTTAGAATTGGAACAAAGAAGTTTTTCTTTTAATGGAGTGCATAATATGCCAATTCTAAAGAAAATGCTGTTATATGTGAAGAACTCTGAATATTGCAAAGACAGTTTAGTTCCCTCCTTGGATGTATTTCGGGGCCTTGTCCTGACTTCTCTATGAAATTGGACACTAGACAAGGACAGTAATGTCATGCTCATTACTTGGGCCTCTTAAATTACTCTTTCACTTTGAAATGAGCTTTGAAATTGCTGAGCGTTAAAGAAATTGCACATGGATGAGAGACTGAATGGATCCTTGTCTGCCATGTTAGCAGAGGCTTTCTGGAGATGGGAACAGTTTTCATCAGTGAAAAAAGAACACCCATTTTCTTTAAGAGCTTTCCGAACTCAGACAAGGAAGACAGCATTCTGTGTCTAGTCTCACCTATGTGACAACCACAGCCTCTCCTTCCCCGAGGTGGCCAGGGTCCTAGCCATCCAGCATGGGAGCCCGCTGCTGTTCTGCCTGGATGGTCTGTCTGCCTAGAGACTCAAATCACATGCATGCATTTCCAAACCTTCCCTGACTATACCCTAAACTAAACGGAAGTCTCACAAGGACCAACGTAAAAGGTGAAGAGGAAAAATGGTCTAGTTTAGCATGCAAAGAAATTCTTGTAGAGTTGCTGGTATTTATCCTGAAATGCTGTTCCTTCTGTTTGGGGAAGGTGGGAGACATGGCATTAAGCCTTTCCAGGGAAGAAGTGGAGATGCGAGATTTTATTGTATCAAATGTAAAGACAGGAACATGAAGGGAAGATGATAACCGAGTGTTTGATACAGCTGATATGCATCTTATATCAGCACCCACTGACTCGATGCTGTCTGTAGTTTAACCACGACCATTTAAAAAAAGCAGTTAGAAACTGTTCAGCTAAAGGGTGGTGTCGCGCTGCTCTGAGGGAACAGGAGCTGTGAAACACAATGGAGGGAGGAGGGAAATGCTTTAGACTTACTTGCATGAGAATACAAGGTTTCTTGCTTTAGGGGGATGGGTAGGTCATGTCTAAATTTAAATTTTGGCCCCAGAAGCAGTTTTACTGCTTATATGAATGTGCATAAATTTCCATTCAAACAGAAATGATAATTTAAAAATTACCTCAGTGGAATGGCAGTATAAATCAAAGCACATTCATCCTCATCAAAAGGATTTTATTAACTGGAAACGGATGCTGTTTACTTTACAGGGTGCAATTATTTAATGTAACTGTGACTGAAACAAAACGTTTGAACAATCTGTTGTGTAATCTTAAAATGTATATAAAGAAGGTAAATATTCTAAGCCACGAGTCCAAATGTTTGACCTTGGTCTCATTGTGAGGAAACATTTAGACAAACCCAGCTGGAGGGGTAAAGCAACCCAAACCAAAGAGATATTGTTTCCTGTCCATAAGCCTCCTATCCTCTCCCCCTCCCCTTCTTCTATAAGGGTGTTCCCCTCCCATCCACCCCTCCCATCCACCCCTTCCTTCCCCCCTCTCCCCCGCCCCTGACATTCCCTTACACTGGAGATCCAACCTTGGCAGGACCAAGGGCTTCTCCTTCCATTGGTGCCCAACAAGGCCATCCTCTGCTACACATACAGCTGGAGCCATGGGTCAGTCCATGTATAGTCTTTGGGTAGTGGTTTAGTCCCAGGGAGCTCTGGTTGGTTGGCATTGTTGTTCTTATGGGGTTGAAAACCCCTTCAGCTCTTTCAATCTTTTCTCTAATTCCTCCAATGGGGGTCTTGTTCTCAGTTCAATGGTTTTCTGCTAGCATTCGCCTCTGTATTTGACATGCTCTGGCTGAACCTCTCAGGAGACACTTCTTGGCATCCACAATAGTGTCTGGGATTGGTGTCTGGATATGGGATGGATCCCCAGGTGGGGCAGTCTCTGGATGGCTTTTCCTTCAGGCTCTGTTTCACATGTTGTCCTCATATTTCCCTTAGACAGGAGTAATTCTGGGTTAAAAATTTGGAGTTGAGTGGGTGGCCCTAACACCAATCAGGGGCCTTGCCAAACCTCTGGATATGGTCTCTGCAGGTTCTCCCTCCCCTTTGTTGGGCATTTCAGCTAATGTCATCCTTGCTGGGTCCTGGGAGCCTCTTGATTTCCTGGCATCTAGGACTTTCTGGTGGCTACCCCCAGTTCCATATCCCCATTGCTACACACCTCTGTTCAATTTCCTGACCCTCTTTAAATCATCCCTGTCTCCTCCCACACCTGATCCTGTACTTGTTTTCCCTCCCCCTCCTCTCTTTCTCCCAAGTCCCTCCTACCCTCTACCTCCTGTGAGTATTTTGTTCCCCCTTTCTAAGAAGGACTGAAGCAACCACATTTTGGTCTTCCTTCTTCTTGAGCTTCATACGGTCCATGAGTTGTATCACGAGTATTCCAAGCTTTTAGCCTAATATCCACTTATTAGTGAGTACATAACATGTGTGCTATTTTGTGACTGGGTTACCTCACTCAGGATGATATTTTCTAGTTCCATCCATTTACCTGTGAATTTCATGAAGTTACTGTTTTTAATAACTGGATATAAATGTATACTCATTGTATAAAGTACTACACTTTCTGTATCCATTCCTCTGTTGGGGGACATCTGGGTTCTTTCCAGCTTCTGGCTATTATAAATAAGACTGTTATTATTAATATAGTGGAGCATGTGTCCTTGTTATATGTTGGAGCATCTTTTGAATATATGCCCAGGAGTGGTATAGCTGAGTCCTCAGGTAGTACTATGTCCAATTTTCTGAGGAACCTCCAGACTGATTTCCAGAGTGGTTGTACCAGCTTACAATCCCACTAACAATGGAGGAGTGTTCCTCTTTCTCCACATTGTCTCCAGCATCTGATGTCACCTGAGTTTTTGATCTTAGCCATTCTGACTGATGTGGAATTTCAGGGTTGTTTTGATTTGCATTTGCCTGATGACTAAGGATGTTGAACATTTCTTTAGGTGTTTCTGAGTCATTCAATATTCCTCAGTTGAGAATTCTTTGATTAGCTCTGTACCCCATTTTTAAATAGGGTTATTTGATCCTCTGGAGTCTAACTTCTTGTGTTCTTTGTACATATTGGATGTTAGCCCTTTATCAGATGTAGAATTGGTAAAGATCTTTTCTCAATCTGTTGGTTGTTGTTTTGTCTTATTGACAGTGTCCTTTGCCTTAGAGAAGCTTTGCAATTTTATGAGGTCCCACTTGTTGATTCTTGATCCTAGAGCATAAGGCATTGGTGTTCTGTTCAGGAAATTTTTCCCTGTGCCTATATATTCAAGGATCTTCCCCACTTTTTCTTCTATTAGATTCAGTGTATCTGGTTTTATGTGGAGGTCCTTGATCCACTTGGACTTGAGCTTTGTACAGGGTGATAAGAATGGATTAATTTGCTTGATGAACATGCTGACCACCAGTTGAATCAGCACCATTTCTTGAAAATGCTGTCTTTTTTCCATTAGATGGTTTTGCTCTTTTGTCAAAGATCATGTGATCACAGGAATGTGGGTTCATTTCTGGGTCTTCAATTCTATTCCATTGATCTACCTGCTTGTCTCTCATGTGGTTTTTTTTCCTTGTGTTTGTTTATATAATGGATTACATTGATGGATTTCCATATATTGAACCATCCCTGCATCCCTGGGATGAAGCCTACTTGATCATGATGGATGATCATTTTAATGTGTTCTAGGATTTGGCTTGCAAGATTTTATTGAGTATTTTTGCATCGATATTCATAAAGGAAATTGGTCTGAAGTTCTCTTTCTTTGTTGGGTCTTTGTGTGGTTCAGTATAAATGTAATTGTGGCTTCATAGAAGGAATTGAGTAGTGCTCCATCTATTTCTATTTTGTGGAATCGTTTGGACAGTATTGGTATGAAGTCTTCTATAATGGTCTGATAGAATTCTGCACTAAACCCATTTGGTCCTGGGCTATTTTTGGTTGGGAGACTTAGTGACTGTTTCTATTTCTTTAGGAGTTATGGGACTTTTTAGATGGTTTATCTGATCCTGATTTAACTTTGGTACCTGGTATTTGTCTAGAAAATTGTCCATTTCCTCCAGATTTTCTAGTTTTGTTGAGTATAAGCTTTGGTAGTAGGATCTGATGATTTCTTGAATTTCCTCAGTTTCTGTTGTTATGTTTCTGTTTTCCCTTCTGATTTTGTTAATTTGGATACTGTCTGTGTACCCTCTGGTTAGTCTAGCTAAGAGTTTATCTATCTTGTTGATTTTCTCAAAGAACCAGCTCCTGGCTTTATGGATTCTTTGTATAGTTCTCTTTGTTTCTACTTAGTTGATTTCAGCCCTGAGTTTGATTATCCTGCTATCTACTCCTCTTGGGTGAATTTGCTTCTAGAGCTTTAGGTGTGCTGTCAAGCTGCTAGTATGTAATCTCTCCAGTTTCCTTTTGGAGGCACTCATATGAGTTTTCCTCTTAGCACTGCTTTCATTGTGTCCCCTAAGTTTGGGTAATGTGGCTTCATTTTCTTTAAATTTTAAAAAGTTTTTAATTTCTTTATTTCTTCCATGACCAAGTTGTCATTGAGTAGAGCCTTGTTCAGTTTCCATGTGTATGTGGGCTTTCTGTCCTTTTTGTTGTTATTGAAGACCAGCCTTAGTTCATGGTGATCTGATAGGATACATGGGATTATTTCAATATTTTTCTGAGGCCTGTTTTATAACAGATTATATGGTCAATTTTGGAGACAGTACCTTGAGGTGCTGAGAAGAAGTTTTATTCTTTTGTTTTAGGGTGAAATGTTCTATAGTTACCTATTAAATCCATTTGATTCATAGCTTCTGTTAGTTTCACTGTGTCTCTGTTTAGTTTCTGTTTTCACGATGTGTCCATTGATGAGAGTTGGGTGTTGAAGTCTCCCAATATTATTGTGTGAGGTACAATGTGTGCTTTGCGCTTTAGTAAAGTTTCTTTTATGAATGTGGGTGCCCTTGCATTTGGAGCATAGATGTTCAGAATTTAGAGTTCATCTTTGTTCATTTTTCCTTTGATGAGTATGAAGTGTCCTTCCTTTTCCTTTTGATAACTTTTGGTTTGAAAGTCAATTTTATTCAATATTAGAATGGCTACTCCAGTTTGTTTCTTGGAACATTTGCTTGGAAAATTTTTTTACCAGCTTTTGACTCTGAGGTAGTGTCTGTCTTTGTCCTGGAGGTGTGTTTCCTAGCAAGATACTGAGTCCTGTTTACATGTCCAGTCAGTTAGTCTATATATGTTTTTTTTGGGGGGGGGTTGAGTCCATTGAGCTAGGAGATATTAAGAACCAGTGATTGTGGGGCTGGAGAGATGGCTCAGCGGTTAAGGGCACCGACTGCTCTTCCAGAGGTCCTGAGTTCAATTCCCAGCAACCACATGGTGGCTCACAACCATCTGTAAAGAGACCCGATGCCCTCTTCTGGTGTATCTGAAGACAGCTACAGTGTACTTATATATAATAAATGAATAAATCTTTAAAAAAAAAAAGAACCAGTGATTGTTGCTTCTTGTTATTTTTGTTGTTAGAGGTGGAATTATGTTTGAGTGGCTATCTTCATTTGGGTTTGTTGAAAGGAGATTACTTTCTTGCCTTTTCTAGGGTATAGTATCCTTCCTTTTGTTGGAGTTTTTCATATATTATCCTTTGTAAAGTTGGATTTGTGGAAAGACATTATGTAAATTTCATTTGTCATGGAATATCTTGGTTTCTCTGTTTATGGTAATTGAGAGTTTTGCTGGATATAGTAGCCTGGGCTGGCATTTGTGTTCTTTTAGGGTCTGTATGACATCTGCCCAGAATCTTCTGGCTTTCATAGTCTCTGGTAAGAAGTCTGGTGTAATTCTGATAGGTCTGCTTTTGTTTGTTACTTGACTTTTTTCCCTTACTGCTTTTAATATTCTTTCTTTGTTTTGTGCTATTATGTGACAGGAGGAATTTCTTTTCTGGTCCAGTCTATGTAGGGCTCTGTAGGCTTCTTGTATGTTTATAGGCATCTCTTTCTTTAGCTTAGGAATGCTTTCTTCTATAATTTTGTTGAAGATATTTACTGGCCATTTGAGTTGGGAATCTTTGCTCTCATCTATACCTATTTTCCTTAGGTTTGGTCTTCTCTTTGTGTCCTGGATATTTAGGGTTAGGAACTTTTTGCGTTTTACATTTTCTTTGATTGTTGTGTAATGTTTTCTCTGTTATTTTCTGCCCCTGAAATTCTCTCTTCTATCTCTTGTATTCTGTTGGTGATGCTTGCATCTATGACTTCTGATCTCTTTCCTAGGATTTCTATGTCCAGGGTTGTCTCCCTTTGTAATTTCTTTATTAATTCTATTTCCATTTTTATATCCTGGATGGTTTTGTTCAATTCCTTCACCTGTTTGTGCTTTCCTGTATTTCTTTAAGGGATTTATGTGTTTCTTCTTTTGTGGCTTCTATCTGTTTTCCTGTGTTCTCCTGTATTTCTTTAAGGGAGTTATTTATGTCCTTAAAGTCCTCTATCATCACCATGAGATGTGATTTTTAAATCAGAATCTTGCTTTTCTGGTGCTGGAGGACCCAGGGCTTGCTGTGATGGGAGAACTGAGTTCTGATGACTCAGTAGCTTTGCTCTCTGTTGTTTAGATACTTGCCCTTGCCCTCTGCCATTTGCTTATCTCTAGTGTTAGCTGGTCCTGCTGTCTTTTACTAGAGCTTGTCCCTCCTATTAGCCTGTGAGCTTGTGAACTTAGGTGTGTCAGCACTCCTGGGAGACCAGCTCTCTCTGGGGAGAATTTGGTCATGGAGAGCTGTGACACGGGGTTATCTCTGGGATCTGGATTGCAGTTTATGAAAAAGTAGTTTGAATATTTTTTTTTAGCTGACTGGTTCCAAGAGATGGAGTTTGGGCAGCCATTAAGCTTATGAAACATCCTTAAGCTAATGTAAAAATATTGTAGTGATTTCCATCCGTAGGGGAGGTCAGTCAGCCATGGTGAAGGAAGCTTGCCCAGTCTAAACATGTGTAGTGGGAGCCAGTGATTCATATTCAGTTCTCACTCACATCTGTCTATGTTTCTCAGCCCACAACTATTTGAGTCCTTCCCAGGATTCTTAACCATAAAATGCCTGTCTAATTATTTTGACATATTCCTGCTGGGCAGTGAATGTTGTGAGTTTTGCGAGAGTGCAGTTATGAACACAGGGTTATGTTTTTCTTTAGCTGTCTTTCTCGTTGTGTCTATCAGCGTTATGTTCTAAGACCCACTTGATTTGATTTATATTACCAAGTGATTTAGGACACCAGCGGATTTTTTTCCAGAATTGAATTTCTGGGGCCAAGTCTCTTTCCTTTAATAGAGAAGCAACTTGGATCCCAAGGTCTCTTGATCTATTTTAAAATAACTTTGTGTTAAAAGCTTGTGTGCTGGTGATAAAGGGATAGATGTCCACATATGTTTTTTTTATCCTTGAATATGCCTATTTTCCACAAAATATGACATTATGAATAGGAACGAGACAGCTGGGTTACAAAGCAATAAGAGACAAGCTAAAGAGACACAGAGACTGCTCCTCAAAACCAGAATTTGCAAGCTGTTTAGGTTATCTTGATGTCAGATTAACATTTGTGTGGTTATTTTTTTTTCTAGTGAACAAAATCTTTTCCTTCCTAAATTTCAGCTCAAAATTATGAAAATAGCTTCCAAAGGGGCAGAATCCAGTTTACAAAGTATTCATTGGAAATCTCAAAATCTTTTGAAGTCATTTCTGCAAATGAATATGGCATATTTTTCTTTTCTGGGAAAAAATTCTGTACTACTTTGTAGATGTAAGAAACTTGGAGAGGAAGAGTAAAGTTCTCAGCGTCCAAAAAGTTTCTTCTTCTCTGACATTTCCATTGTTATTTAGCCTGTTATCCTCTGTGAAAAACAATAGCACTGTTCCCAATAAAATCACAAAAAGGGAGTTAACTACCTTGGGTGTCAGTTTACACAGGAAAAAATCATAAACAGATCTTAACAAGAATCTCAGGAGTTTTGTTAATAATTAATAAACCACAAGGATCTCTTGGTAGATGCCTGAGGTGATACTGAAATTAACCCCCAGATCTGAGAAGCTCAGCGTAACAAACCTTTATTTCTGATTCACATGGAATGGCTAAGAAATTCAGGCAGTGTGCCAGTTGGTGAGGAGATCCCAGCCTTGGAGTCCACCCAGGATATGTGCTGAGGCAAACTCTGCCATCTTGTGGCACCATCTTGTCAGTAATTGACCTCAAGGGTTTGCCATCATGGGGAAGATAGTTTGTAGCAGGCTAACCTTCTCTGAACTGTAAGTGACATGTGTTACCTCTGCCAGGACTGTTGGCTCACACTGCCTTTCCTAACATGCAGAAAACTGAGGAAGGAGAGAAGTAGGTAGAAGCTTCAGGAGTCATTTATTCTTGGATGACATTTAAAGTTTTGCATTTACATACAACTTTCCCAAATCCTTCATGCATACCACTTCTTATACTTTACTAAGTAGCTGAGTTATTTGAATGTTTTAGTAATAATTTAATATTAAAATGGTTATTCATTTTTATTACCTGTGTGTATGGATGCAAGCTTGCATGAATTTATGTGCACCGCATGCATGAAGGAGCTGGGAGAGGGGACAGAAGAGGGCAGTGGGTTATCTGGGCCTTGAGTGGCAGGTAGTTCTGGACCCATGGTTCTCTGTAAGAGCAACTAGTGCCAGCCCCTGATTTTGCATTTTTAACTTACTGAGTTTAATAGGAACAGATTTAAAAAGGTGGATAATTGAGAAGAAAATTGTTTGTTTACTTGCACAGAGACCTGCATTTCTTAATGTTTATCCAAAGCATCTCAGTTCTATACCTTGCCAGCTTCCTTTACTGTGAGAAGTGCCTCTCCCTGTCCCTGTGATGCTGTCTGTCATAAGCTCACCTATGTGACACAAGAGCAAGCACAGGGCTCAGGGTAGAACTCATTCCTCACTAATAACAACCAAAGCTGTTATTCAACCATCAAATGGGATGGACCATGTGCCAAGCACAGTGCTTGGGTCTTAAGCCCAACAGGCAAAGCCTCTTTTACATTTTGTGCGCTTCCTTCTTTCCTTTCCTTGTGTACAAATTGTTAGGTTCAAATTCACCCTCACTTTACCACTTATAAGATTTTACATCTGCAAGAGACCATTTCCTCTAGTGAAAGCTGAACTTATTTTCAAAGTCCATATATTCTAAGGACGCCCTTCAGATAGACACAAACTTTGGGCATGGATCTGGGTGGGCTGACACATCAGATAGGGAAGAAGCCTAGGGACCCTAAGCTCTAGGTGCATAACTAAAAGCATGATCTCAGCAGTCAACCTTCTAGCTCGAACCACCCTGCCAAACTTAACCACAGAGAGAAGTGTCAGTTTGACTGCTAAGCAGGCCTTGTGTGGATCCCTGATATGGGCCATTATCAGGAACAAGGCTCCTCATCCCCTATGGCACAGATGATGAACAAGAGTTAGGACCTTTGCCTTTGACATCAGGAATAAGCCAAAGATACTTGTTGCTACTCTTCAACAATACAGTATTGCAGATGCTTGTAAGAGAATTAGACAAAGCTATGATGATTTAAAAAAAGAAGAAATTAAGACTTCCAATATTTTCAGACTATAGAATTTGGCATGTAGAATCTTAAACATGGGTAATTAAAAGTAACATGTAAACATAGAAAATTACCAAAATATGTGGTCATTACATTAAATTGAGTAATGTTTCACCATGTAAGGAATAATACGAAAACCAAATGCCCAAGAAAACACATATCTCAGAGTATATATGTTACATGTCTATGGATAAATTTACTATTCTACCTAACATCATTGGAAGCAGCTAAAGAAAGTACAACTGAATTCAGGGGTGCCATGACTATCAACTGAAAACCAATAGTGATTATCAACATGTTCTACCACTCTAAGGTCACAGGATATCTGCCTTGTCTTCTAGAATATTCGTCTTTCTCTGTCCATATTAAATCTATTATCAATGAGCACTTGATTTTGACATGGTTTCAGATAAGGGTCAAGTTTCAGGCTTTAAATTAATAACAATTATTCCAGTATCATGTATGGGCTGGTATGTTTCAACCAGCTAAGCTTAACCCAGGGCTACACAGGGAGATCCTGCCCCTCAGCTCTCCACCGAAATAGAAAGCCCTGCTAATAGCCATGGCTCTTAGGGCTGGAGAGAGCTAGGAAGAACTCAACAAAGATGGTACAATTCTCCAAAATGAATAGCTTAAGAAGATGCTAAGGACCAGAGATGCGTTGGAGATTAATGACTTCAGACCCTTAAGATAGAATCCCAGGTTAGAAAACAGAATACACACTCAGGTCCGGCACAAACATTTGTTTTAAAACACATGGACCTCAGAGTATTTAGTCTGACCAAAATCCATGAATTATATAAATGAATGATGACGACTTAGTTTTATATGTTTTCACTTTTATGGTGTTTGGGGTACATGCATGTGTGTACATGTATGTATTCCAGTACACACACCTGTGCATGTACTTGTGGGGACAAGAGGTCAGCTTTAGGAGACTTCCTCTACCACCTGTAATCTTATTTTTTGAGACAGGGTGCCTCATTGAACCTGGGGATCCAGTTCTGGCTAGATTGGCTAAAGGGGTCCCAGGATTTGCCTTGTCTTGACCCCACCCCTATCCCCAGTGCTGGGTTTACAGGTGAATGTCTCCATGCCCAGCTTGTACATGAAATCTGGGCATAGAGCACAGGTCTTAGCATTTGTTCCGAAGGCACTTCACAAACTGAGCCAACTCCTTGAGTTCCCATAACTTAAATGTCTGCATTCCTGGAAGCAATCACACACACACACACACACACACACACACACACACACACACACGCACACACACACGCACACACAAATATTTGGGTTAAAAGTAACTGAAATGGGAAACATTTAGATTTGATCTTTATTGAAATACATGTAAAACTTTGGGGCCATGATTGATTTTAGTGGGAAATGTGTGCTTCCGAGGTATCTACCGAATAGCTAGAAATAAGACAATTATGTTTCAGCATACAGAATTAGAGCAACAGCAAAACAGCAAAGCCAAGAAAGAAATAACCGTAACAGGGGCAGAAATCAATGTGGAAAGCTGTGGAGAAAATGAATAAGGAAAGCGGTTTCTGAGAAAATGAAATAGAGTGGAACTCCAGGAGGATAATGATGGGGAATGAAATGCAACCAAGACCGTCCAGCTGCAGCTCATAACTTGCTGCGTATTCAACTTAGAATCATTAACTTCAACAAAATCACATTTGGATATGGGTTATTAAGTAAAAATAAACCAAATGATACATGTATTAATGAATCTAATATGGACACATTGCCCACCAGTCTAGCATCTGAGAATCTATTCTGAAACGCACGTGCACATCCCAGCGCACACGCATACATTATAAAACCTTGCCCTTTTTTGCATGTCCTAGTCAGTAAAAGTCAAAATTCTAATTGAAATTTTAAAAAATATATCCAGGGGATGGAGAGATGGCTCAGTGGTTAAGAGCACTCACTGCCTGCTCTTCCAGAGGTCCTGAGTTCAATTCCCAGCAACCACATGGTGGCTCACAACCATCTGTAATGGGATCTGATAACCTCTTTGGTGTGTCTGAAGTGTACTCACATACAAAAATTAAATAAATAAAATCTACTTTAAAAATTTATATTCAGGAAATCTTAGAAAATTATTGACCCTATAAGCCCTCCAGGTAAAACTTATCTAGCATTTAAAAACTATTATAAAAAATAAAGCAAACTCTATGAGTTTAAAATTCAGTAGCACACAAATAGGAAAATCAGTCAGGCTTTGGAACCTGCAGCCTTCACCCACTCTGTGTTGCTGGGCATCATAAGCTCACCTCTCTGACACAAGAGCACAGGGCTTAGGATGGCACTCATTCCTCATCAATAACAACCAAACCTGTTATTCAGTCTAAGGGCACTCAGAATAGTTGGACTTTGAGATTGAGTTCAGCTTTCACCAGAGGAAATGGTCTCTTCCAGATGTAAAATCTTATGAGTGGTAAAGTGGGGGGTGGGTTTGAACCTGAGAATTTGTACACAAGGAAAGGAAAGAAGAGAGTGAGGAAGGGTGAGAGAAGGAAGGGCAAGCAAACAAGCAAGCAGCAAAAGGTCGTGTGAACCTAAGGGAAGTCCTGTGAACTAAGGTGGGTGCAGTGGCCCAGTCCCAAATACTGCGAAAGCTGACTCAGAAAGAATCCCCTGAGGCTGAGTTCCAGACCAGTCTGAAAAATATATAGAGATTCTATACAAAGAAGGTTTAAAAATTCCTATGAGTTTGAATCTACAAGATCATACAAATTGCAGTTGAATACAACTGAACATTAATTGGTCATAGAGGAAAAATAGATTTAAAAAATATTCTGTGACTTTTACCTTTGAGGTTAAAATGAAATTAGGGAGGGCAAGGAGAAAGAGTGAGTTGTCGATTAAAAGCAGGAAGGTGGGCACAGGGAGAAAGTGAGGGTGGGGGTGAGTGGGTGTGCACGCTGGAGTGAAGGGTGAGGGTAGTGGGTGCACGACAGGAAGTTGCAGGGACCACAGGAAGTCAGGTGGAAAATAAACCCAGTTGTGGCTTTTACCCAATTGCAAACCAGAATAAATCGACCCATAGACAAATGGAAAATCTCACCCGCAGAGTCTGCTGAGAGCTGAAAACACAAATCAGCACAAATGCATACAGGAAAGGGAGGGGGAGGTGGGTGTCCAGTTGTAAGCTGCTCTGTGCTGTCTGCATTACAATGTCCGTATTACTTTCTCAGACTTGATTCAGAACAGTAGCCAAATCCAAAAGACAAAAGAACAAACGATTTCTTCAGAAATAAACACAAAACGCACTTTTACAGATTTTTCTATTTCTTGGTTTATGGTTCTAGTAGTTTGGAAGGTGCTGCCTCAAATCCATATGAACTCACAGAATTCGAAGGGTCACCCCTTTGTCCCTATAATAAATTTTGTACTTACATGGGTTGCCACTAGGTGTCTCTTCATACACATTATGACTACAGAAAACTATGCTGTTTCTCAAGGATCCTATAGATTTTTTTTTTTTATTTGAATTTTGGAAGATGTGAAGATTTTTTTTTTTTGTTTATTGGAATAGTTCATCCCGAAGAACAAAAATGTCTCTTAGTTCTTACTTTAGAGGTGAGGAGACACGAGTACACCTTAGGCAGCAAATAGAAGTCTTAAATCCCTGCACCAGGGATGTTGACAGAGCAGGAAGATGGAGACATTAGACTTCGTAGCCTGCTCAGCTAGGATTTCAACCCCACTGTTCTTAAATGAAATCCCTGAAAGGACATTTGACACCAGAATAATCCATGTTTGGCTCTATAGGGTCTCCTAGGAGGTTATGTTCTCCCAACAAAATCCTTCCTTCTACCCCGTAACAGCTCACCTGTGATCCCACATGTAGCCCTCTGGATAAGCATCTAATTACGGGTCATGCTGGGTGTCTTATCAATAAATTGCTTGCCTACCTTTACTTATTCCTAATCAGAGGTAAGGTTTACACAAATCAGCATATGTATCACCCTCTCCTGTATGTCTGAGCTGGCTCATTGTTAAAGCCACCCATAGGTAAGAGTGTGTTGAGATTTATTGCTCACAGAAAACCCAAGCTTACTGCAAAGAAGGAGAAAAGGCAGAGAATACTGAAGGGGACAGCACAGCTGATGGCCAAACGGTTCTGGGCCTCTGAAGTCTAAGACCTGAGTATGAATTCTGGTATTCTAACTAGCCAGTGTTAATCCCGAGGATCCCTGGAGAAAAACCAATTCCACCATTTGAGCCAAATTTGAAGTAAGCCTTATTAAATACTGACCAATACATGGATTTTGGTCAAGACAACTCCTTGGAATTTCCAAGTTGAGTGGGAAGGGGGTTTATTTCAGGGGTTTATTATTTCAGGGGTTTATTAAGACAAAGTTATAGGCTTCCATACTTTTCCAAGAGGCTTTTGTTCTATTCCAAGGACTACAACTCCCAGCATTCCAGGAGGCTATCTGGTCCTTGGGTAAGTGGGGCTTACAGATTAATTCTGGGTATTACATTAACTCTGAAAACTGGTTAGTGGTAGGTATCACTAAAGGGGTGTCTTCACTTCCACATATATAGGGGATGTCATCACACAGATTTGTGGTGAAGTCTTGAAAAAGACCGAGAGCACAGCCAGGCGTCATCCCATGCCCCTATCTGAATCAGGAGTGGACCCATCCTTAACTAGGGCAGCCCTTCCCCCGATCACACACAGGTTTAGCTCTGCATGGCCTCCACATTCCCTACTAACAGACACTGCACTGGACTCTGCTTTTGCACAGCCACAAAGCCCGTTTATGGGGAGAAAAGAACTAACCAGATAAAAGAGGAATTTTAGTTTCAACATTGGAGTAATGAACGGAAGATAGGGGTTGGTTTTATGTTGGTTTTCCCTCAGTCGCAGAAGCCCCTGCTACACAGGGACTGTTTGTCCCGGTGCAAAGGCTGTGGAGTCAAGTGATAACAAGCAAGTCTGAACTAGATTGATTGGCTCCTCAGAGCGTGCACACACTGCCGCGATTTCACCAAGAAGCAAACAAACTCTCTTCTATGGAGAGAACACATGACGATCACTCCTGTGGAGGAATTGGGGCGGGAATGTAAAGTTATAAAGAGAAGGGATATTGTATGTCATACTCGACCTGCCCGAGAGTCTGTCATCTGTTCTTGTCTCCAGGCTTCAGTGAAATAAACAGTGCTATTCGGTACCCTACCATGGTAGGAACAAGAAGGAACCAGGAGAGAGTCTTTAGTGGACTGAGACTTGGTCACTTGTTTGTGGACAGTGCTTTCTGTGACCTTGCCCTGACTTTGAACTCTCTTTCTTAGGCAATGCAGAACACAGGGCAGATATAAACTGTTAAAGACACACCCTGAGTTCCCACCTCTCACATTGGACTTCAACACACAATAAGTTTGGATCTTGGTGTGATAAGTTCCAAGTCCCTTGGATCTGGAGCTAGCAAAGAGAACGCAGAGTTACCTACAGGTTGCGTGCATTGGCGAACAAGGACTTCCCATAGAGTATGTTTGTGTGCGTTTGAGTGTATATACAAATGTGGTCTAGGGCTGGAATATACCTATTCTTTTGAGGGCTTGTTTATGTAAGTACTTGTAGAATTGAGTATTTATGCCCATGAGAGTACTTCACACTAGTGAGGGGGTAACTAGGTTCCAACTTGGGAACAGGAGAAACTTCTGCTGGGGTGCAGCCTGTGGCAGGTACTGTCTTGTTCTAACCAATGAGTATGCTGTAGGTATAGACTCTAACCTTTGAGTTAAGAGTTTTGGAAGCCTACAGAAAAGCAAGAAATGACTATAGCTGAGCAACTCAGAGGAGCCTCGTGCCTCCCAGAAGACCATGGCCAACAGTTATTTGTGCTAGGTATTGGTAGATCCTTTCAGGGAACAACAGAGAAGGCTTGTTTGGGATCCCTTTCAGCTAGCTACTTTGTTATTACTCTGGCGATATGGTCTGCAGGGAACCAAGTTTTTTTTTTTTTTTTTTTTTTTTTATTAACTTGAGTGTTTCTTATTTACATTTCGAGTGTTATTCCCTTTCCCGGTTTCTGGGCAAACATCCCCCTAATCCCTCCCCCTCCCCTTCTTTATGGGTGTTCCCCTCCCCAACCTCCCCCCATTGCTGCCCTCCCCCCAACAATCACGGGGAACAAAGTTTAACACTGAGTTCAAGAAGGGTTTTTCTCTCACTCATGTGTGTGAGAGCTGAGAGGTGGAGCTTTGATTGTCAGGGCTGGCAGTGTGTGTGTGAGAATACATGGAGAAGGCAGGAAGGAGCCTGCCAGTCTCCTCAGATGATGTGTTCCAGGATTCTAATGGTGTTGAAAATAAAGTAATTTTAAGCATCACAGTTTTTTCTGTTTTATAAAAAAGCCTGTAATTCTCATAGCCATCTGTCAATTCCTCGCCACAGTGGAGAGAAAGGAAAAGATGTTCTGCAAAGTGAGTGGAAGAGAGAAAACCAAAATGGAGAATTTTCTGAAGTAAGAAAACAGACTGAACTGAAATTAAAATCCAAAAAGGAGGAAGAGGAGAAGCAGGGGAAGGAGGAGGAGGAAGGGGAGAAGGAGGAAGAGGAGTAGGAAGAAGAGGAGGAGGAAGAGGAGGAAGTAATTAGTATAAAACCACGTTGGTTTCCATCAGTTTCCTGGAGAATCAATCCAAACCACCTGCACCCCTGCATACCCATTAGGATATGTCACCATGCACACTCTAATGGCAGGTCACTCTGTATTTGCTTTCTTCACACCTGCTCTGGCATGACAGGAGAAATTTCATGTTAATTGGCAAAGCAAATGGATTATTTCATGTCCCATGCTTTTACACAGGAGCCAGGACGAGTGTTCTCTTTGCTTTCTACGGTGCCACTGTGATGGCCCATCAGCAGCACGAGCCTGCTGAACAAATGCTCCAGGTGTCAGTCAAGGGAAAATGGTCTCTGCTATGTCAACTGCATGGTTTTGGTGACTGAGTCTTACACCCTAAGGAGGAAGGACCACTGCTGCCATGCTTCTCTGGTTTCCGGGTTAACAAGGATACCAAGTTTACCTATATTTCTCAACTTTCTATAAATCTGCCTATTTCTTCTAACATGTAAAGGCTTCTAATGCTCTATCAAATGCTAACATTGTTATTTCAGAGAATAAGTGGGTTACGAGTTTGTCTGTGCTTAGAAGTCTTAGTTCAGCACTCTGGTGTTTTCACTTAAGGCTCAGGCAAAGGAGAGTGAGCCTCGCCCACATTTTATTTAAATTGGAAAATTATTTCTAAATCACAGTTATGATCTTTTTACAATTTTTTTACCATTATTGTATGTGTATTCAAGTATGTGTGTATGCATATGGTATGTATGTGTGTGCATGCGTTTGTTTGTGCATATGGTGTATGTGCATGTGTATGCACTTGGATATGGTGTGTGTGCAAGTATATTGCATGCATGGCTTGTGTATATGTGTATGTGAATGTATATGGTGTGTGTGCATGTGTACACGTGTTCATGTATGTGTGTGTGCATTGTTTATGTATACGGTGTGTGAGTCTGGGCACATGAGTGCCACCGCAGTTGTGTGGAGATCAGAGACCACCTTATGTTTCTGTTCTCTGTATCTACCATGGGATCTAATGATTGAACTGTGTTATCAGGTTTACGTAGCAAATGTTTTCATGTCACTCACCCTAGTCTCCTTTTTTTTTTTGACACTTCAAAGTGATAAGCCTTTACATGTTAAATGTCATTATTCAGATCAAACACTGCTGCTAGGTCTCATGAACCTACAAATCCATGTAATAAAACTTTTATTCTTAGTTCAAAGTAGAGACCATACCGGCCTCCTTTAATAATACAGTGTTTGTTGCAAAGCCATAGTCTTGATCTACTTTCTGGTTTCAAAATGATATGGGACCATAGCAGACACTTCTGAGTTACAGTTTCTAAAGCAGCTATAATGCGCTTGATATCACTTGGATAAGTGCTCAAAGCAGACTGAACAACTCTTCACTTGTGTATGTAAATAGAGCTTCTCCGAGGTTAACTCTAGGACTCATGTGACGATGAATGATGCTTTCTACTGTCCAGCTGCAGACCTGTCAGGAATGCAATGTCCTTCAAGTCATAGACTTAAAAAATAGAAAAGAAAAGGCACATGATGTCATTGGTTTGGCTTGCTACCTGTTGTTGAGTCTTGAGGAGTTCTCTAAGGAAGATGACTGTTATCAGCATAACCGAGAAAAGTGTACTCTTGAGATCAGCAATGAGGCTTCAAAACTGCTGTGGAGAGATCCAGCCAGGGATTTTAATCAGCCGCAGAGTGTGAGAGCAGCTCCGTTTGATGGAGCCCATTACCACACCTGCCTAAACCTCCTAAGTGTGCACTCATTCCATTTGGAAGAGTAGTTTTGTATAACAAACCTATTTCTAGATAATTGCTCCCATCCTAGGCAATTGCTCCCACCTACTGAGCATTCGCTATGCCTGAGTGCTTGCCGTAAGCTCTTATTTAGTTTTCACAAAGCCTTTGTAAGTTGGTTATTATTATTTCTGTTTAACTTGTGAGGTAACCCCCCAATCAGAGGAATTAGTGATGTTTACAAGTTTGTATATTTAACAGGTGATGGAGTTGAGATTCAGACATTAATATGTTTGCCTCTAATACACATGTTTTAGTGTACTGGGTATATAGTTTTGGCACATATGAAATAATCTGGAAGCCTCGTGGAGACCCAGGTACCCAAAATTGTCATATAAGCTTCTATCATACACATAAAAGATATGGGTTCTAGAATACTGTGAATCTCCGAAATTGTGTATAATAAATACCACAAAGATTTGATGAGTTCCATCATTAAAAAATTTACCTTCAGGACTTAAGAATTTTATATTTTTTCTTTTTTCCTAAGATTCAAGTTATGATCTTTTTCTGTCTGGACTTTTATCCTAAAATATGATATGTTTAGGCTTGGCCAACTATTGTTAATTCTCACATCTGTGCTACAGCAATTAAATAAAATTTAATTGAATTTTTTGTGGAGTAATTATTTATAGAAATTGATTTTATATGGAGTGAGTTATTGTTCCAATTATTGTTCATGAATAATTTAACAATATGAATACATTACACCTTGTACAATAGCTATGACTACAGTGGAGCGATATTGTGGTTGAGTGCATGATCTTTAACATAGATGCAGCCTTTTCTTTATAACTGTGGAATATAACCTTGAATGAATATTGTTCATTGCTAGAACGAAAGAGTACAAAGCTAATCATAATCTTAGTGTTGGTCTTTATTTTTTTTTTTTTTTTTTTGGTTCTTTTTTTTTTCGGAGCTGGGGACCGAACCCAGGGCCTTGCGCTTCCTAGGTAAGCGCTCTAGCACTGAGCTAAATCCCCAGCCCCAGTGTTGGTCTTTATATCTGTGAAAATTTAAAAATAGTTTTCACATATATAAAATGCCTTGGACTTTTAAAAGGATTTTATTAGCAAATATTGCTTATATAATAATTCCATCATGACATTGACATAGCGACTGCATTCACCCCTATTTCCCTCTCCTATCTTTTTACCCTTCAGACTGAACTCTTCTACTTCGCTGGCTCTGCTTCTACTTCTTGGGTTTTTCGTTTTATATCGTCGAATCAGTGAGTTTACTCAGGGGTACTTACAGGCACACAGATGAGAGATATCTACAGGAATATGTGTAACTCGCCTGCATCTGTACCACTCAAGAAATTGTCTATTCATTTCCCGGAAACCATGGACTGCCATAGCTCCTCATAGAGCTCCTCTCTCTAGCTATTGGTGAGTAGCTATAAAATCTTCAAGAGGAGCTTGGCCTTGTGAGCTCCTCCACTCTCTCTATGCAGGAATGTTGATGGGCTCAGTCTTGTGCCTGTCTGGGAATCATGGCTGCCGAGCTCAGCCCTGTCATGTCTGGGAGGTGACTCTACAACACCTTACCCTTCACTGAGGACTTAACCACCACCTCCTCCTTCTCCTCCTCCTTCTCCTCCTCCTTCTCCTCCTCCTCCTCCTCCTTCTCCTCCTCCTCCTTCTCCTCCTCCTCCTCCTCCTCCTCCTCCTCCTCCTCCTCCTCCTTCTCCTCCTCCTCCTCCTTCTCCTCCTCCTCCTTCTCCTCCTCCTCCTCCTTCTCCTCCTCCTCCTCCTCCTTCTCCTCCTCCTTCTCCTCCTCCTTCTCCTCCTCCTCCTCCTTCTCCTCCTCCTTCTCCTCCTCCTTCTCCTCCTCCTTCTCCTCCTTCTTTTGCATTCAACAAAAAATTTTACTCTAGTTATTCACAAAACAACATCACAATATTTTATTAAAATATTAAGTCTTAGGCTACCATTACTTATTTAAGAAAGTGTTTGTGCCAGAAGGCTGCTTTTGCCAACTTTCTTTTTGGTAAGGGTGCTAAAGTTCTGTATAAAGACAATACAGATAAAAGCTGTTGGAAAAAAACATCTTCAAATGTACAAAACTGTTTCTTTTCCTTAATAATTAAAAATATATAACAATCTAAACTGAAAGCACATTAAGTTACTGTTGCATACTTACTATACAATTTCTATTCTGAGGAACTAACTGCTCCATTAAAATCTAAAGAATGCATCATTTTTTTCTGCCTTATTTTCTGATCAGCATTAGTACATAAACACAATTTTATTACCCTTTAAAGAATGCTTAGATAAACTCTAATACCATAGTTCACATGAAGCCCTTTGAAACATTCATGTCCCAGACTGTAGACAGCAGGGCAATAAGGACCCAGTCTTTTTAGGAGATCCTCTTGGCAGAGGATTCAGTACTGAATAGGTTAAGTAAAAGAAAAGCAAATACAACTTTTAGTAGCAGAACTTTTGCCAACTTACAAAGAGTTCACTTGTCCCATTTAAAAAGGTTTAAATTGAACATATTTACCATGACCCACATTTTTACATTTACTGATGGGAGTTTAAAATTATATTCTGAAAATAAAGGGAACTTGATATAATGCCTTAAAATGTAACTATAAAACACAGCATTTTAAAACATAAACATTAGACCTTTATTTCATTTAGCAGACTCCATTTTTCTCTTGCTATACCCTTAAACTGTTAATGTTACACAGTTCAAATTAATATTTCATAATTTCTGAGTTAGAAAAACTCTCATTTTAAATGTTTTACTTTAAATGGGCAAAATTTTCCCCTTTAAATTACAGCTGCTCAGAAAAAGTATTCTTCCTCAACTTAATTATATCATAAAAAGAAAATACAATAACCATCAAGTATATTGAAAATGTAAGTCAAGTTTCAAACAGGGATTTGAAACGTGTTGTTCTAAAAGGTTCTATATAAAAGCCGGGCCACTGAAATTAGGGTAAAGCCTTATCTTCTCTATTTTGAAGAAGTAAAACTTATTTAGTATATATGATAAGAAAATTAGTTTTGTTATCATACTTTATAACTTTCAAAGTCTAAGGAAACAGCTAATGAGCTCTGAGCGCCAGTCATGTTGTCTCTCCATAACACCAACATCAAACGCTCAACCCAGCCCAGTACCTGCAGAGCTTTCACATTACTTCTCTCATATTTCTTTAAATACATTTTCTTCTCTCCTATTCTATACTCAATATAAGCAAAGGGCATCCACGTCCCTGATCTGCTGATGTTCTCTACTTGTGGAGCCCATAACCATAAAAACATAGTAGCAACATTTCAAAGGACTGCATTAAGTTTTTTAAAACTGATTGCTTAAATGTTAGGTTTTTATTTTTATGCTATGCAAATAATGAGACTTTTCCTTTGGACTGGATAGTATAATTTCAATTGTATATAACCTTAAAAAAACAATACATCTTTGTAAAAGATTAATCTGGTTACCTTCATTATTCAAAGGTGAACAGTTCAAGACATGACTGATGTGAAACATTTGCTTTTGTTTTTTGTTTTTTGTTTTTGTTTTGCTTTCCAATTCTATGGACAAAGTTGGAACATTCTGTATTGTCCCGCGCTGTCTCACCAGCAAGAAAACACGCGGGGACATACAAATCCTTGCTGCAGCCAAAACTTTTATTAAATCTTAAGGAGAGCCCCGCGCGCTGGCATGGCGCGGCTTATATACACCCTAGCACGGCGCATCCACACCTGATTGGTCGCTTACCCAAGATCTCATTAGGCATGCCCCGGAGTGGGCAAAGACCTGGCACGAAGGCACTCTTGCACATGCGCACACAGTTAACTTCCTGAAAGGAAGTCGGCTGGCGTGGCGGAGGCCAGCGCCATCTTGTCTAGCTCGGCCTTCCACGTGGGGCGCAGTGGAAGCCAGCGCCATCTAGTGGTGGCGAATGTTATTGCGGCCCTCTACATCTCCCCCTTATTATTTTATTTTATAACAAATCATGATCACCCTATCGCGTGCAATGAGGAAACCTCAGCGATGTGGAAGGGCTGATCAAAGGGTCATTGAGTCTCTCTCATCCCAGTGCAATGGATCCACAGATCCATGGGGTGCAAGAGCAGAGAACTCAGATACCGACTAATTCCTGAGCATAGATAACCAAATTCCAGGGGAGGCCCCTTATTCAATGGCCACAAGTGCTTGAGTGATAACGGTCTTGTCACGTTTCTGTTGAGATCTGAGTTTGCAAACCAACCATAGCATGAACACTAATCCACAGCATAGGGCTGCACCAAACAGAGCCACTCCCGATAAGTAGTGGGCACCTCATTTGGTCCTCCTCAGCTGTTACCACCAAGGGCCAAAGTCAAGCCACTCCTATAATAAAATTTAGAATTCCCAATTGTTAGTAACTACTCCAGAAAGTTCACCCACTGTGCTTGTCTAACAATAGATTGGGGGAGGGTAACTCCAGACACTGTAGACACAATGGCTATAGCAGTAAATGGCTGCTACAATAGCAGTGAAAGTAACAACGTCTTTCCCAGGACAGTTCAGGATCAGTCATTCTTCTCTGGAACAACCAGCAGGCAATGGAAACATGTTTGAGATCTGTATAACCAGGACAGAGTTCCCCAGACCACAGCAGCTTTACGCAGGTGGCATTCCTGTGAAGCTACAGTCTGTAAAATGACAACACCAGTTAAGGCAGCAAGAGTCACCAGGGAAATGAGGGGGGCAGCAACGGCTGGAGTCCAGTCTTCTCCAGCAAGCAGCAGTGCACAGAGGGTCTGAGCGTAGGCCACAGTGGGACGGGACACACTGACTGAAGCAACACCAGAATTTCTGTGATGACAAAAAATGAGGGGGGATCTTCCATCTTCCTCTTAAGGGCACAGGAATGACTTCAGGGACCCGAACCAGGAGAGCTGAATCTTCATGCTCCCAGGATCAGCAAGTCTCACCAGCCACTCAGGCAGCTGGCACACTCTTGTAGCATCCTGTAGAAAAAACACAAACATGCCCTCTTCCCCATATAAAATACCTGGATAGGATCATGTCAATATGTGGATCTTTCTATTTCACCTAGGCAAAAGTATGCCTAGTTGTAGGGTGCCATAAACTTTGGCATCCAAATTTTAAAACTGAAATAAAAGGAGCATTATTTAGCATACAGGGATAACCCCCCTTTTTATTTATTAAGATACAGTAAAGATATTATTTATTAAGGTAAGTCCTCGAGGATTAAATTGAGGACACTGAGCACTTGTATTTATAAATTGACTTGTATACCAAATTATTGTCTCCAGCGTTATTGTTTTGGATATAAAGAATGAGATTTTTTGACTAATTGTTCCTATGTAAGGCCTACAATCTGTCTGGTATCATTGTCCTCTCTTGTTAAGGAGCCCAGGCAATCCAGTTTGAGTTCTTAAATGGCCTATAAAGGAACAGTATTTAGTGTTCTTAACCACTAAGCCATCTCTCCAGCACCTCACAAACTTTATTTACCTAAACATAAGCATTAATTAGAAATGTCAAATCCTGTAAATATTGTCCAATTTCAGTCTTACTAGAAATCCCTGAGCTGGCAAGGCGAGGCTGAGAATTTAAAGTAAGCAAATGGAGTCTTCTTCTTTTCATATTAACTCCATTACCATTTTCAAAGAGCTGGGTCTATGGTTTTGTTTAGTTGTCTGAGCCAGAGCACTGAAAGGACAGTGAGTTGTCAGACAATTCACACTGAAATCACTCATTGATTTTAAGTAGAAAACCTGTCTCTAATAAAGCATTAAGTAATTGAAATCAATTGTAAACCACAAGCCACACATTGGCTATCAGTATGTGAATTGAAAGCTTGATTTTTTAACATTTTAAAAACAGTGGCTTTAGCACGTAATTTAATAATCTGTGTTGAAGCAATAGAAACTCAAGAGAATAAACAAGTGATCTAATCATACATGTAGCCTTTTCATTAGATGAACCACCTATAAATATAGTAAGCGCATTTCCTATGGGTTGTATGCACAAATATACAGGAAGTACAAAAGCATGTAAAGAGTAAAATTATCAATTTTGTCTGAAAAATTTGTATATGTAATAGGCCAAATATCAGTATTTTGTAATAACCAATTAACTGTTGTTTGGAATAAGATATGTTTTACCAGGTTTCTTTTTAAAATACTTCCCTGACTCTAGCACAATTTTGTATTAACACAACTGAAGCTTTACCTCTAATGTGGATAACAAAGGCCTAAGTCCTCTGGTAAGGTGAGGTACTTAGCCAATTAACATATCCTTAGAAGCTTAAAATTAGTTTCAAATATTCTTTTCTGGAGTAGTGCAACAGCTAATCCCCAAATATTAAAGCTCATTTTGAGAGCAAAAGTTTGTAGTAAAAATTTCCATATACACTAAAAGATTCAAAGTTCTAACTCCTTACATTGAAGAAGCAACAAAATGACATAATATAAGGCTATTAGCCATTCTTAATAATATCACTTTATGGGCTCTCTAAAATTATAAGCAAGCTCATGAAATGAAAACTCAAAATCAATCCTCTAAATCTATCTTGAAATGGCAGTTGGAGTAAACAGACTGGCTGTAATGTTCTCACAAGTTCCAGAACCTCATCAATCCTTTGTAAATCCTATAACAGTCTCTGCCTGTTTGATTTTTTCTTAATTAAAAATAAGTTTGAGTTAGTCAATGTAACATGGGCAATTCTTAATCACAATCTTTAAGTTCTCTTTGTAACACTAGAGCACAACCACAAGGTCACCTGAGTTCTGAGTACATGACTAGGTAGCTGTTCTTGGGGCAGTGGAATTAGCATCAAAATACAGATAGCTTCAGGGCAAACCACAACTTTGGAAAGCAAAACTCGACCTCCAACAATCTAGTAAAAAGTTTGACTGCCAATTCCTACATATGAACACATGATGGTGTAGTCTCCAGTACCTCAACAAAGAGACATTGTCCTAAATTCTTTTAGAAGCCTGGTTTCTAGGATAAGAATTCCATAAAAATATTATCTCAATTTAGACCTGTTTCCCTAGGTTGGCTCTTGCCGCATGTTGTATAGAATGACTCTATCCAAATTACTAGTTTTATGTCAACTTTCTGTTATCAATATTATACCTTTTTAACCATATCCAGTAACTTAAAAGACAACAATCTATGACCAAGGCAAGTAGAGCATATTTATACATTTAAAACCAATCAGAAACAAATTGAAGTGGCTACACATATCTTTAATATTTAGACCAAACACCATTTTTACCTTTTTAGCTATGATTTTAAGAGAAGCACCTTGTCACCTGTTGAGTCAAATCATAAGTCAGGGATTTCTCTAAGAGAAACAGCTGTCAGCTCTTGTACCAAAGAAGCTGAGAAGCTGCTGGCGCCTTTAAGATCAGCTCGTGCAGACCCTTAGCCTCTGGGCAGCTTCTCCAGCTAACCTAGACTCCTGGCTGTAGGTACAGGGCTCTAAAGGCCTGATTGAAACTGTTTTTTATTCATTTGTCCCTTTTTGAAACGTGTTAAAACCAAATCAAGATGTGAACGACCGGCAGATAAAGTTTTTACCATTTTTTCTTTTGAACATGGAACATAAAACATTTAAACAATGAGAATCAAGAACCACAGACATAAACTGACAGACATGGGGACATCTTGGTGCACCAAGGACAGACAATAGACAAAGAGGGAAAAAACCAGATGGTGTCAGCAGAGAGGTAGGATTTTCTCTTTCACGGTGACTATCCACTCGAGTGGAGTCGATATGGACGATGGATTGTCTCAATTCCTGGACTAGTCCATCAACGTGTTGAAACCCAATTCCTGTAAGATACTGAGATATATTACGGGATATCTGAGCAGCACAACTGACATTCACAAATGGTATGGAAGTGAAACACAGTCCTGAATATTTTTACTCACAACCCAATTACATTAACTCCATCAAGCTGTGCTTGGGCATTGAGATGTCCTTTTGTTTGATTCTCCTGAATAAATTTTCAGGCGGTCTGCCTCTATCAAGTCTGATCAGTATGACTCTGTGAAACTTCCAGGGCCTAATCACACCTTTTACAAGCACAAAGACAAAATTTTTCTCCCAAAATACTGTGTTCCTTTTATCTCCTCCCTTTTTCTCTCCCGGGGCATTTTTTCCCCAATCTTTCGCCTCCGCATTGGAGGGGACTGTCTTCTTGTTACCTTTCCTTGAGCTCTTTAATTTTTTTTACTCAACCCTGTTTCTGACACGCCGCCTTGTCCCCCCTCCTCCCACGCTCTTTGCTTTGCTATTACAGCTGGGCGGCTCCCATGCGACCTCTGACGCTGCCTGACGGTAACTAGAAACTCAAAGGCCAATAGAGAAAGCCCGAGGGCTGTCAAAACGATAATAAAGGCTTCTGCCTCATCTAGCAAAGGAGTGAGGTGGAACAGATCAAGGCTAAACATTGTCTCTCAGAGTCTCACCCGTGTCCCGCAGCTTCTGGACCCTTTCCGTGAATGGAGGCTCCCCTCGGCGCCGGCGATGGTGAGGCGTTTGTCCCAGGTTCTTGGCACCAAATGTCCTGCGCTGTCTCGCCAGAAAGAAAACACGCGGGGACATACGAATCCTTGCTGCAGTCAAAACTTTTATTAAATCTTAAGGAGAGCCCCGTGCGTCGGCATGGCACAGCTTATATACACCCTAGTGCGGTGCATCCACACCTGATTGGTCGCTTACCCATGATCTCATTAGGCATGCCCCGAGTGGGCAAAGACCTGGCACGAAGGCATTCTTGCATATGCGCACACAGTTAACTTCCTGAAAGGAAGTCGGCTGGCGTGGCGGAGGCCAGCGCTATCTTGTCTAGCTCGGCCTTCCACGTGGGGCGCAGTGGAAGCCAGCACCATCTAGTGGTGGCGAATGTTATTGTGGCCCTCTACACTGTATTACGCTTCTAAATTCCATGGCTGTGGTCTAACATCTAATTAATTTTTTGATGCCATCTATAATCCATTTCTTTGCATTTGGAAGACTTGGTCTACTTTCACGCAAAAGGAGGCCTCTGATAAGACTGCACGCTGACTATTAAACAGAAAAAACAAAACAGGAAAACTTGAGAAAAAAATCCTAGAAAAATTAAAAAATGGAATTATTTGGTTCCATGAAGTTCTTTGATTTTAGATTTTACTATGGTCTAATGGCCAAGTTTTGTTCATCATAATAAATAGTTTTCTCTTAGCAAGTCTGAGTTTGGGGAAGAAAAGGCAGTGACTAGTAAACAGTAGTCCTGTTGCTCTTTCTTACCATGCCATTGCCCACAGTCACAATATCTGCTCTACTATTTCTGGACCCTGAAGTAAATTGTAAAATGCATTATTGGTACTTTAGAGTTTAACACTTGGAGAAAAAAAAAGTGGTTTTGTGTAACCATATCTGGAATTCCAGTTTACCATAAGAAACGTGCAGAGTGAAGAGTATCTTCTCATTCCTGTGCAGGAAGAACTCACACAAGGTCTTTACGTTTGGCCTATCTGTGCACCCAGGCTACTTGGATTCTAAATTTTCTCCTGGTTGGTTCTGGGGCTCTGTAGCAGTGAAGTAGTCTTCCAAGAAGGACTGAATATATTCAAATGTTGGTCTCTCATCAGGATCCTTCTTCCAGCAAAGGGGGGATTCTGGACAGCCCTGAGGGCAAGGCATTCTGTACCTTGGCTCTACTTGTCCCAGCACTTTACAGTAGTCTTCCTTTTGTTACCAACTCTGTCTGTAGAATTCCAAATGACCACACATCTGACTTTAGTGTGAACCGACCATACAGCACAGCCTTGGGAGCTGTCCACTTGATTGGAAATTTCTCACCTTTTCCAGCTGTGTATTCATTGTCTTCAATGAGTCTTGCTAAGTCAAAACTTGATATTTTGCATAGAAGATTTTCTCCTACAAGAATATTAGCAGCTTGGAGATCTCAGTGGATATAGTTCATCCTTTCAATATATGCCATGCCCTCAGCAATCTGAGCAGCCATATCAACCAGCCGTGGAAGCTTCAAATACTTTCCATCTCCTTCTTTAAGGAAATCTAACAAACTTCTTTTCTGACAGAAACTCAGTGAAAATATAAATTGGCTCTTCAGAAACAACTGCATAGAGTGGAACAAGTTTATCGTGCCTTAATTTTTCCGTTATCTGAGCTCCTTGAAGGAGTGCTTCTGACATCATTGTACCTGGCTTTAGTGTTTTGATTGCTACTTTTGTGGTTCCACTCCATGTTCCCATCCACACTTTGCCAAAGTATCTTTGACCTAGTTTAACCTCTAGTCCCAAAGATTCTCGAGGGATTTCCCAAGTATCTTTTTTTTTCTTTTCTTTGTTTTCGGAGCTGGGGACCGAACCCAGGGCCTTGTGCTTGCTAGGCAAGCGCTCTACCACTGAGCTAAATCCCCAACCCTCACCCCCCAAGTATCTTTTGCGAGACCTTGAGTCTGGGGTTTCACAGTTAGACAGACAGTTGTTAACTGTGGTATAATCCATCAGCATGTTTTGTGTAATGCTTCCCCAGCTTCTGTAGGGTATCAGCCTGAGCTCTGGTCCTCATGTAGTATCTACCACTGTCAAGTTTTCTGATTTTGTAATGCTTCACATTGTCACCCCTTACCTCACCCCAATCGTGAATTGGGAGGGAATAAGCACCTTTAGTAGTTTCACTTTCTCTTACTAAGAATTTACCTCCTGATTCCCAGGATTCAGAAGTAATCTTTCAGCGTCTTTTCTCCCCATTTTGCCAAAAATACCATTCTTCTGCCTGAATGGAATCTGCAGGCGCTACATAATTGCCAGGGATATAACCATTCTTTCCGGTAGCAGTTGATCTTGCTTCCCACCAGTCTCCTGTATTGTTAATTGTTTGAAATCTTTCACCCTTCTTAAAGGAAAGGTCTTCGGTAGTTCTAGCTTCATAATCGTATAAGGCCACAAATATAGTGACACCACCTGTTAAACCTGTAGGATATGAACTTGGCACCACTGAGAATGAGGAAGATGCTCCTCCAGGAGTCACCCCAGAGGACCCTCCAAAGGTGTCATGGAAAGACTGTTAAAATGGAAGAGGTCATGGCAACTGTAGCATGTTCCACTCCATAATAACTGGTACTTGTGGTTTCCAGTGTATATTTAATGGCTGGACTTTTGTTTTCTTTACAAAAAATCAAATCTGGATCTGGCTGCACTCGCACAGTTCGCTGTGGGGTAAAGGCGGCCAAGGAGGACGACTGCCGGGCCCTCTCCCTTCTCTACATCCTGCTCTCCGGGCGGGCGAGCACTTACATTCTTCCTTTTTTTTTTTTTCTCTCCCTTGCTCTTTTTTTTTTTTAAATTGGGTATTTCTTATTTAGATTTCAAATGTTATTCCCTTTCCTGGCTTCCTGTCCATAAGTCCCCTAACCACCCCACCCATCCACCTCCCCTTTACAACCCCCCCTCCCAAAATCCCCTACATTGGGGTGTCCAACCTTGGCAGGACTAAGGGCTTCTCCTTCCATTGGTGCCCAGCAAGGCCATCCTTTGCTACATATGCAAAGGATGCCATGGGTCTGTCCATGTATAGTCTTTGGGTGGTGGTTTAGCCCCTGGAAGTTCTGGTTGGTTGGCATTGTTGCTCTTATAGGGTTGCAAGTTCCTTCAGCTCTTTCAGTCCTTTCTCTAATTCCTCCAACAGGGGTCCCGTTCTCAGTTCAGTGGTTTGCTGCTAGCGTTTGCCTCTGTATTTGACATGTTCTGGCTGTGTCTTTGAGGAGAGATTTATATCCGGTTCCTATCAGCATGCACTTCTTAGCTTCATCTATCTTATCTAGTTTTGGTGGCTATATATATTTTGGGCCATATGTGGGGCAGGCACTGAATGGCCGTTCCTTCAGTCTCTGATCTAAACTTTGCCTCCCTATTCCCTCCTATGGATATTTTTTCCCCTTTTAAGAAGAAGTGGAAACATCTGCATTTTGGTCATCCTTCTTCTTGAGCTTCCTGTGGTCTGTGGGTTGCATCTTGGGTAATTCGAGCTTGTGGGCTAATATCTACTTATCAATGAGTGCATACCAAGTGTGTTTTTCTCTGATTGGATTACCTCACTTACGATGATATTTTCTAGTTCATTCCATTTGCTTACGAATTTCATGAAGTCATTGTTTTTGATAGCAGAGTAGTACTCCATTGTGTAGATGTACCACATTTTCTGTATCCATTCCTCTGTTGAAGGACATCTGGGTTCTTTCCAGCTTCTGGCTATTATAAATAAGGCTGCTATGAACATAGTGGAGCATGTGTCTTTGTTGTATGTTGGAGCATCTTTTGGGTATATGCCCAGGAGAGGTATAGCTGGGTCCTCAGGTAGTGGAATGTCCAATTGTCTGAGGAACCTCCAGACTGATTTCCAGAGTGGTTGTACCAGCTTACAATCCCACCAACAATGGAGGAGTGTTGCTCTTTCTCCACATCCTCGCCAGCATCTGCTGTCACCTGAGATTTTTCTTAGCCACTCTGACTGGTGTGAGGTGGAATCTCAGGGTTCATTTGATTTGCATTTCCCTGATGACTAAGGATGTTGAACATTTCTTTAGGTGCTTCTCAATCATTAGATATTCCTCAGCTGAAAATTCTTTGTTTAGCTCTGTACCCCATTTTTAATAGGGTTATTTGGCTCTCTGGAGTCTAACTTCTTGAGTTCTTTGTATATTTTGGATATTAGTCCTCTATCAAATGTAGGATTGGTAAAGATCTTTTCCCAATCTGTTGGTTGCCATTTTGTCTTAACAACATTGTCCTTTGCCTTACAGAAGCTTTGCACTTTTATGAGATCCCATTTGTCGATTCTTTATCTTAGAGCATAAGCCATTGGTGTTTTGTTCAGGAAATTTTCTCCAGTGCCAATGTGTTTGAGATTCTTCCCCACTTTTTCTTCTATTAGTTTGAGTGTATCTGGTTTGATGTGGAGGTCCTTGATCCACTTGGACTTAAGCTTTGTACAGGGTGATAAGAATGGATCGATCTGCATTCTTCTACATGCTGACCTCCAGTTGAACCAGCACCATTTGCTGAAAATGCTATCTTTTTTCCATTGGATGGTTTTGGCTCTCCTGTCAAAGATCAAGTGACCATAGGTGTTTGGGTTCATTTCTGGGTCTTCAATTCTATTCCACTGGTCTATCTGTCTGTCTCTGTACCAATACCATGCAGTTTTTATCACTATTGCTCTGTAATACTGCTTGAGGCCAGGGATGGTGATTCCCCCAACACTTTTATTCTTTAAGCCTCCTCTTAGATGTTATCCTAAGAATTGCTTTTGAGACTTTGCCAGCCACCTGCCACATACCATGATGACCTGTCACATTTATGATTAATGCTTGGCAGACTGCTCGAGTAGGCTTTGCTTCGATTTTGTTGAAAGAAAATCATTAAAAATATTTGAAAAGGTTTATTCCTTTTAAATTTGTTTGGGGGTATGGGTACATGAGTTCAAGTGCATGCAGAGGCCAGAAAAGAATGTCAGTTCCCTTGGAACTAGAGGTACAGAGGATCATGATGTGACTAGTGGGTGTTGGAACTAAACTCCTCTGAAAGAATAGTATGTGATTTTAATCCCCGAGAGACATTTCTCTGCTTTTTAAACAAACAAACAAACAAACAAACAAACAAACAAACAAACCCACAAAATTGTTTTATGGCATTCTCATTAGGATCTTAATCATCTTTAAAATATCTGATAATGCAAAAATTATTTACCAAGACATACCAAATAAATAATGTTCCTTCCTCTAGTTCTTGTATTTGTACATACCTTGCTTAAAGTAATATTTTCAGTTGGATGGCGAAAGAACAAGTAAATAATCATTTTAAATATAATTTTGCTATCATTATTTTTTCAAAAGCCATTGTGTGAACAATTATATTTTCATTGAAACCTTGATCTATGCATTCACCTTTACCAGCACATGCCCATGTGTCCTCTAGTGTGGTTTGTTCTCACTGTAGATTAGGAAACGCTCTGGCTGACTCAAATCTTTCCAAATGTTGTTTGACTGTTTTTCATGGAGGAGAAACAGGAATTGGGTTTAGACTTCTTCCATTCCTCTCTAATGTGTCTGAATGCTTGCCTACATTTAAGTTCTTACACCACATGTGTGCCTGGTGTTCATGGAGGCCAGAGGAAGGCATTGAATCTCCTAGAACTGGAGTTGCAGACAGTTTTGAGGCATCATGCTGACTGTGGGAATGGAACCCGAGTTCTCTGCGAGCAGGGTACTCCTAATTGCTGAGCCACCTCTCCTGCCCCCTACAGTTTAGGTTTTGCCTGTGTAAAGAAACTAAGCTCTAGAATTAACTCAATGCTCACAGATGAATACCATAGTACAGGAATATTCATTCCCAGCTGGCCCTGATGCCCACTGTTATTTCTACCATTTGCTCTTCCACTGAAGAGAGAGTGGCAGTAGTATTGTTTCATGGCCATGACCTACAGATTGAAAGGAAAATTTGTAATGGATCATTCATGATGGTGGTGTTCCACAAAACAAAACAAACAATCAAACAAATCAAAAAGAGAACCCATAGGTTTCTATACAGAAATTCAAAATTAAGCAGTACTATTGTTGGTGTATTCAACTCATTAGTTCAACAAATATTTACTGAATCATTTAGGACACAAAGATTGGGAATGTATCAGTAAACATATGAATGAGACTTTGTAGTAAATGGTAATTAATAAATCTCAGCGCAGGGTTCCTTCCCACCTTAGACCATTTACATTCCTGGATGGAAGACACACACAGCCTTTATATTTTCCTATGCCATAAGCAGCCCAATAGCTAGGAAACTGCCTACCGTCCATGCTGCTAGAATCCACTTTCCTACCGATAACTCCAAGTTACTATTTACTAATTTCTATGTTCCATCTTGCCTGCTCTTGACCCAATTGAGCAGCCGGCTCTGGGCCACGTTCTCTTGGCCTTTTTACATGGTGACTCCATTTCTTCCTCCTGTATGTTCTTCTTCCTTGTGGCTCTTTCTCCTGTAGTTTCTTATTCTTCCATGGCGGCTTCTCTGTCTCTCCCCTTCTTTCTCCTCCTGGTCCCAAGCTTGGGAAACATATCTCTCTTCTCCCCAACTACTGGCTGCTGGCATCTTTAGTCACCAATCAGAATTAATTTGGGGACCGGGTCCCAAAGGCTACATGCTGACTCCAAATCTTGGAGGTCACCACTTAGCTCTAGAATACAAGCAGCATTAGGCCAACCCACTCAACACAGGTAGGTATTGTGATGGGGTGCCATATAATAATGAAACAACTGCAGAATTAATTATTCATTACAAAGAAGAGAGCTTCATGAATCAAAGCACAGATTCTTGGATAGCATCAAAGGGACCGACCTTTTGCAAGAACTTGACTAAAAGCATCATTTGGTGAGAGGAGTCAAAGTATAGATGGTATAAAGCATCTTGGGGAAAGGCTAAGCATGTATAGAAATCATGTGATTAGGACAAATATGTTTAAGGAAGTTTATTTTAGAAAAGCCAAGCAATGCAACTCCGTAAGAACAACAATACCAACCAACCATAGCTCCGAGGGACTAAATCACTACCCAAACACTATACATGGACTGACCCATGGCTCCAGCTGCATATGTAGCAAGTGATGGCCTTGTTGGGCACCAAAGCAAGGTACTTGGTCCTACCTAGGCTGTACCGCCCAGTGTAGGGGAATGGCAGGGGCAGGAAGGGAGTGGTTTGGGAGGGGGAATACCCTTATAGAAGAAGGGGATTGGAATGGGATAGAATTCTTATGGCTGGGAAACTGGGAAAGGGAATAACATTTGAAATGTAAATAAAAAAATATCCAATAAAAAAAGAATTTAGTATATTAAAAAAAAAAAAGAAAGAAAAGCCAAGCAATTCAGGAGATGAAGAGAGGTGTGGTAAACATCCAAGAATGGAGAAGAGATGAATCCAGAGCAAAGAGTGTTCAGCTCCCTTGTAAGATAGCTCAAACTTTTGGGTTCAAGATCACTGTGGAGACTTAAGAGATTATTGGTCATTTCTTAAATCCTCAGGCCAGGTCCTGTGATAGAATGGTCTTGCAGTAGCAAAGAGGAAGAGCCTTGTAGGGTGGGGGTGAAGCTCAGGTAGAAGCATGTCTTTAGAGATAGGTGAGTTAGAGGGAGTTATGGCATACGGAAGCTCTTCATTTTCCAAGGCAGTTCTAATGCTGTGTCTTCCATTAAAGTCAGTATTAGAGAAAGCAGGGGGAGGGGATATTTCATCGTTCTCCCAACTTTTCTAGGCTGTTGTTGTTGTTGTTGTTGTTGTTGTTGTTGTTTCTAGTAGTCTGACTGAAGAATAGATTCAGAATTCTAATGGGAATAGTCTTCTGATGGTGCGACCTATCAGTTCAGGGAAGCCTTTGAACAGTGCGCCCTAGACTTTGTTCTTCACCAGCATAGGCATCTAGGCACAAAGAATTTGATTTGTATTTGCTGATCTCTTTATCAACTGAGGTACAGGAGTATCCACAGAATGATGGCCTAACACTGTGACCATCATAAACAATGCCCTGTGGGGAACACGGGGTCGCTGGGATAGAACAAGTATTAGAACCTAGTGATGCAAGTTTGTACTCCCAGCTACTCAGGAGGCTAAGGCAGGAGGACCAAGGAATACAGAGTGAATTTTAGGACCACCTAGTAACTGAGCGAAATCCTGTGTGTGAGGGGAGGGAGGGAGGGAAGAAAGAGATGGGGTGGGGGACAGGGAAACTTTGAATGAATAGGAAATCCAGACTCAAATTCAAACACAAACTTTCTAATCAATTGCCTAAATTTTCCCATCTAAGAAGGGGTTAATAATGCTATTTTTAAAATAAGAAGCTCTGATAATTATATGTCACAGCACAGCAAACTTACCAGAGAGTTTGGTTATATACCACATACTGAAGAAACACAAGAAAGTAGGCTGCTGTATTGTAGTAAAGAAGAGGCCAATTAGCTTTCAGGATGAGTAAGGACAGTTTTCAAAGGGCCGTGCCATATATTATTAAACAGTTTGCACAGCCGACTGTTACCAATCCTCCCTTAAGCAATGGATATGTCTATAACACATGATTTGTGAGACTTTATGATGAGTTAGGTCATGCCTTCAGCTGTATGAAGACCTGTCATCATTTTGCTCTTGTCTAACCCCAAGAAAGGAATATGGATTAGGTTAACTCCATCTCACAGATGGGGGTCTTTACTTCTATTTTAGCCCAATCCAAAATATCTGCTCTTAATGTCTACATTATTTTTTTCTCTTTACCTAGAAGTGCTATCTTTAGCTTGTGATGCATTTTCTCAATCAATGGATGCTAAAAACACATTAGTCGATAAAATATTCATTGGAATCTTTATCAACATTATTATTTTATATACAAAAACTTATTATAGGAAATAAATAGGAAGACAATAAAAATAAATGATTGGCTATTCCAGTTCCTAAGGATAATCACTGTAGGCATTTTGTTTTTGTTTTCTTTTCCTGAAAATATATTCAGACTTATTTTCTCTTGCTACATTGATATATATCTTTAAAGACTTGTGTTTAATTCCTTTTGTGGGGTGATGGGTGGCCATGTGTGTAGGTGCCTGCAGGGGTCAGTGAGGACTTTGGATTCCCTGGAATAGAGGTACAGACGGCTGTGAGTGTGCTCTGCATGGAGGCTGGAGAGTGAACGCAAGAGCCGCACATGTTCTTAACTACAGAGTCATCGCTTCATCCTTTAAAGTTATTTTCTTGCATTAAATAATGGAATCATCCAATAATTCTTTTGTAAAGATACAATGTGACTATGTAGCCCAAATTAGCCCATAGCTCATGATCTTCCTACCTTATCCTCTAGAGTGTTAGAACCATAGGCATGCCAGTAAAACTGGTTATTACTCTGTACATATTTCAACCCAGAGGGTGGTGGGGGCAAACATTTTTAATCCCAGCACTCAGGAGGCAGAGCAGGTGGATCTCTGAGTTTGAGGCCAGGCCTTGTCTATAGGGTGAGTTGCAGGACAGCCAGAGTTATACAAAGAAACCCTGTCTTGAAAAATCAAAACCAAAACCAAATGAAATCAAGCCAACCAGACGATAACCCAAATGTATTCCAACCCATGTTTTAATTAGCAATATGTTGCAAACTGTTTTCCTGCTAGGTGTGGTGGTGCTAAGATACTTTATGTCACACAGAAAAGTCTCAGTGAGTCTCAGTTGTTACACAATTACCATTATCGATGGTATGGTCTCAAACAGCTGTCTAGCACATCTGTAATGGCTGTCTTCCTCCAGGCTTCCTCTAAAGTCAGCTTTCACCACTTAAATGGAATCAAATTGTTTTATTTTATGCTTCTTTTACTGCTAATATTTAAGGGTAGGTCATTTGAATTTCCCTTCATTCCTTCTTCTGTAACTTTGTTATTTTCTTATTGGTGTGTACTAAATGCATAGACAATTTCTCTAGTTGGTGACTTTTGTAAGTACATTGAAAGTTACATGCTTAAAGTGTCAGTCTTTGTGTTTCCTTTACACTTTATAAATAAATGTCTCATTCCCCTCTATGAAAGTATGGAATTTTTGATATTAAAAAGTAGCATCATACCGTATCAAGTATAAAGCTGAAGGGCCCTAAGACATGTGGATATCTGTGCTTAAGTGTGGCTTTACTCATGATAACTAAGAAATGAAACCAGGTCAGATATCTCCCAACAGATAAATGGATAAAGAAAGCACAGAAAATATACACAATGGAATTTTATTCAACCCTAAGAAAATAAAACTATGACAGTTATAGAAAAAAATAAGAGTAACTAGTCCTGGGAGAAAAAAATGCTTGCCACAAAAATATGATGTCCCCAGTTCAATCCTCAGAACCGACATGGATGTCCCAGGTGTGGTAGCATGTGCTTATAATCCCAGTGCTGGAGAGGTAGAGACGGAAGGATCCCTGGGTCCAGGGAGAGCATCTTCAAAGCCAAGCATAATAGCATATTTACATAAATATACCCAAAGGAACCCCACTACCTTGTTTGTTAACAACAAATTACAGTTTTAAAGATACAAATTGCAAAAATGGGGTGGCAGTCTTCAAGTTTGGGGAACCTTTGAGATAAGAGATCAGGTCGATGGAGTGAGGGGTATGGATCTGAGCAGGTGTCATGGGGTAAGTTAGGAAATGTCCCACTTCCAGGAATTTCAGTGGCTTTGGGACGTCAGCAAACTTCTGTGTCTTGCGAGGCCAGGTTTCCCCCTTCTGTTTTCATTTGCTTTAGTCGAAGCCACAGAGTGCTTTGTTTCTTCAGGTGCCCCGCTACAACACAGGCACGTGCGAAAGGACTTCTCTTCGTACCACAGCTGGGACTTTCTGAGGGGTTGGCTACATCTATGACATTTGATGATAGCAATGGTTCAATTATTCCATGTTGCCCACATGTCCACACTGTTCTTCACAATCAACAACAACAACAACAACAACAACAACAACAACAACAACAACAACAACAAAATCCAACCCCCAAATGCAACAAAGTATCTGAGCCGTATGTGTCAAGTTCATTGCCAGAAACATACTGGTAATGTTCAGCCAAAAATGGCTTATTTTTACAAATTCAACTCTAAGACATTGATTTACTGAATTTGAGATTAAAAGCCAATTAATGAATTATCATTATGGTGAAGTTTATCAATCATAATGCCGATACCTTCTCCCTCTACCTAAAGAGGGATATGATTTTATGAGCAGTATAAGCCTATACTTAACTGAAAATATTTTTCTCTTCCAGATTTTGTTTCTGGCAGTCTGACACCCAGTATGGCCACCGAAGGCAATGTGAGTACCTGTGTGAGAATGCTCTGGAACACGGCAGGCTTTAGAAATTCCCATTTTGATGAATAAGTAAAATACGAGATGAGTAGACTCAAGTTCCCAGTTCTTCAGCTCATCAGCTTCAGTGGAATCACATGACCCTGTTATCAGGTTTCAGTCTTAGGACCCTTAAGCAGCAAGACCTCTGGCTGTTCAGAGATCAAGAATACAGCCCTGAACTGAAGAAAAACCTTCTCTGTGTTTTAGGAAGACGATCACTAAGATACTGTGAAACCTCTTATCAACTCTTATAGGACAATTTCTGTTAATAGTAATTGCATTGAAGTTATGGATTCCTTTAAAAACTATAGCTGTCTGTTTGCCTGAAATACATATGTAGCTTGAGCAAGTGTATTATGTATATGGGTAAACTTAGGCAGGAAGAATGGGTAGGTTTGTCATTGGGATGCAGCATTTGTCATAGAAGCGGATGTGGACTGGCATGGGACTGTCAGCTGTGATCTAATGACCTCTTCAGAGGTGCAGAAGTCCCTCACAGGTGCTGGAGCTGCAGCTCAGTTGACAGTAGTGGTTTGTATATGCTCAGCCCAGGGAGGGGCACTATTTGGAGGTGTGGCCTTGCTGGAGTAGGTGTGGCCCTGTTAGAGTGAGTATGTCACTGTGGGTGTGGGCTTTAAGAACCTCATCCTAGATGCCTGGAAGCCAGTCTTCAACTAGCAGCCTTCAGATGAAGATATAGAGCGCTCAGCTTCTCCTGCACCATGCCTGCCTGCCTGCTTCCATGATGATAATGGACTAAACCTCTGAACCTGTAAGCCAGCTCCAATTAAATGTTGTCCTTGTAAGACTTGCTTTGGTCATGGTGTCTGTTCACAGCAGTAAAACCCTAAGACAGTAGAGTAGTTGCTTAGGTTCAAATCCAAGCAACACTCAAGCTGGGCATTGTGGTGTACATCTTTACCCTCAGTACTTAGGAGGTGGAGGCAGGAACACAAGAAACTCACTATGTGACCAAGTTTAAGTGATTTATCAGAAGAAGAGAGCCTAGACTTGGTGCCAAATTGGGCGTGTGAGTGCGGTTTCCAAGGCAAGTTGGAGCAATAGCAAATGGGGAAGGTGTCCCCTGGACAGTTCCTGGAAGCTGCATCAAAGTATCTTGTAAAATCTATGGCTTCTTGTTCACTTCATGTCCCAGACATACAGCAATGAGCATACTTCACATCCGATCTAATTCTAAATAGTAGGAAAAGCTTGTCATGAGAACTAATGGAAACTCTGACAAACGGGGCAGGAAACTGAAAATGAAAAGAGAGAATAGTTAGGTATGTTCTGTCATGTCTGTAGAGTCACCATTTCAAATGAAGGCAAGCAAGAGGTGGCCACTGGACACAATGGATGGTTGCTTTTGGTTCCAGATATGTAAATAGAGTGGGAGTAGGAGAATTTTGCCAGAACCTGAAAGAGTATGAGCTGTTGTAGGATATTGCCAAAAGGTTGGTTCTACCATGAAGGGTAAAAGCAAATGAATATCATAAGTGTGGAGAGGAAGGTGCAGGAGGTTAGAGTAACCAACGTTTATGAGAATATAAAATTTTAGTTGTGTTTATACTGTGTGTGTGTGCGTGCGCGCACGTGTGCATGCTCGTGTGCCTGTGTTTGTGTAGGTATGTAAGTACACATGTCAGTGGGTCAGAGGAGAACTTGAAGACATCAGTTTTCTCCCTCTGTTTTGTGAGTTCTGGGGGTGCAGCTCAGGTCACCAGCCTTTGTTCCAAGTGCCTTTACCTGGTGTGTGATCCTTTGACATGCCCATGATCTACTCTTGAATTTGTTCACTCACTTGTGTGTGAATGAATACACGTGCACACTGGCACATACCCAAGGTGTGCACTTGGAAGCCAGAGGACAATTTCCTCCAGTGGATTCTTTTTTTTTTTTTTTTTTGGTTCTTTTTTTCGGAGCTGGGAACCGAACCCAGGGCCTTGCGCTTCCTAGGCAAGCGCTCTACCACTGAGCTAAATCCCCAACCCCCCCTCCAGTGGATTCTTTTTCCTCCTCCTACCTCGTAGGTCCTGGGGATTGGTGATTAGGCTTGGTGAGCCATCCTTCTAGCCCTCAAAGTTCATGAAAATTGTAAAAATGTGTGCGCCTATAGGCATATGTATATGTTATAAGGACAGAAATAGAAAAAAACCCAACAACAGTGTTGTCAAGGCCTTCAGTGATAACATGTTCCCTGTGTGGCTTTAGTGTTTTGCACTGGAAGGATGTCATTATTCAACTGGGACAAATTTGTCTTCTGTGTGTAAGAGGAATGGGATATTTAGGTAACAAGAGAGCATCTAACATTGAAATAGTCCCTGAAATTTAGAAAGTAGAAGAAAGTTATGCGTTCTCTTTTATGCATGGGTCCTTGCTGATGAGGCTTTCATGAAGTTGTGGGTGTGAGTGCCATGTAGGCCCTGAGACTAGAAAAAGACAAGAAAGGGAAAGGTGTGGAAGAGGGGGAAGATGATAAGACACAGAAGAGGAATGTAGAAAGGAAGGGAGGAAGGGGGGTGGAGTTCAAAGAGGGGAAGGGGCGGGGAGAAGAGAGCCCAGAGGAAGGGCAAGGAGAAACAAAATTTGAAAGTCCATAACGAAATGTAATTGTATATGCTAATTAAAAATAAAAATGAAAGATATCTATTTAATAACCACTCCGAATCTAATATCAGTTGGGGTATGGGTTAGGTAAGAAGTAGAGATGTAATTATCTTCAGAGGAGGTGGTAGTTTGAAAATGGCTTCATAGGCTCATGGGGAATGGCATTATTTGAAAGGACTAGGGTGGAGGAAGTGTGTCACTGGGAGTGGGCTTTAAAGTTTCAGAAACTTAAGTCACACATGGTGGCTCACACTCTCTTCCTGCTGCTTGCTGATCCGGATGTAGAATTTTTAGCAACCTCTGCAGCACCATGTCTTCCTGTGATGCCGTGATGATAATGGACAGAACCTCTGAAACTGGAAGCCAGCCCTGGTTAGGTTAAATGTTTTCTGTTATAACGGTTGTCATAGTCATGGTGTCTCTTTACAGCAACAGAAGCCCCGATTAAGACAGATAAATTAAGATGGCCACATCTTTAGAGTTTCTGAGGTATTAGAAGAAAATGGCAGATGGGGTTAGCAGGTGTACTGTGTCATCTGTATGACCTCTGACTTGGAGCCATCACCACTGTGGCTCGTGACCCACTTCTCTTGGTCCTGAGCACCAGTGAATTCTGTCCTTTGGTGGAGATTGGCTATTTATGGAATCCCTCATTCCCTGAGCCACCCTGCACTCACTCCAGCTCCCTCAGTGGGTCTATTTTCCTATTTCTCTTGCTGCCATTGGCCCTGGGAGGTTCTATTAACATTGCTCTTAACATGGGGCATTTCTCCCAGGAGCTTTTCGACATTTACTCGCCTTTATTTTTCCATTCAGAAAATTAGTTCAATTTTCTGCTGTCATGTGTTCCCTATCAAGTGGGGCAGAGGAGACCTATTTTTGTCCTCCATGTTTCTGAAGGTTTGTTTGACACATCTGACCTATTGCATCTCATTTTCCCCTAATCTGATGTTTGCCGAGCTTCACGAGCTTCCAGTAATGCCTAGGGCAGGACGGCAAAGATGAGCAGCTTTGCGTCTCATGGAGTAAGGAAGACAGGCTCAGGCACGGTAGCTCTTCCTAGACAGACAGGGACTGGTATGATAGGTGGTGCCATTCTAAATATTTCAAATATTTCAAATTTTATTATGTGTAGCAGCAGTGCCCATTTAGATTATAGCTGGGTTATTCGTAAATGGGACAGAAGGGACAGTATTCTGTTTCCTCTTTGAAAGAAAACAGTGGAATTTTCAAAGCGAAAGCAGAAGTAATTGTCACACCAAGTGGTTCCTTCTCTCTTTGTACTATCCCTTCTGCAGTGTGATGCCTGGTCCTTCCCTCCTCTCACCGGACTGTCACCTGGCTATCTCTTTCCCTCAGTCCACCTAAATACTAGAGTGGATTTTCTTGTTTTGTTTTGTTTTCCCTCTCAGCATAATCTTTTTATTGATTATTTGTGAGTTTCATATAACACACCCTGATCAGGTTCACTTCCCAGTCTTCCCAGGTCTACCCCTACCTAACCCTTACAGCCTCCTCCAAGGAAAAGAAGGAAAGAAAGAAAGAGAAAAAAATGAATCCAAGTCTAATTTATGTTGCTCATATACTCATTGGAGATTAGTCAGACTCTCAGTGTCTAGCCCCTTAAAGAAAAAACAAATCCTTCCTGATCCCCCATGACAGAAGCCATCAATTGTGTAGAGCTACATGTTTTAATCACAATGTTTAAGAGTTCTCTCCAATGGCTTCCTGTCTAGACTGTTTCTTTCTTTAGGGTAGGGTAGGGTGAGGAAGGGTGGGGGCAGGAATGACCCATGTTGCTTCCAGGGGAGGGCATGTGGGTGTCTGTAGCCTTACTGCTCTCTAGGGCTATGATGTGCCCATGGTTCCTGCTGTGGTTGAGGGCTGTGTTGAGGTTCATGGCCTGCCAGTATTGCCGCTGGAGACCAAGTGGTCTGTGCTGTTGCCAGAAACTGTGTGGAACCCAACAGTCCATGCTGCTGCTGACTGTGAAGGGCCAGGAGGCTTCTTTTGCAGGTATTGGTGGCTGCAGACTCATAGATGGGAGTGAGAGACTTAGAGCAGATTTTCTTAAATGTAGCTGCCGCGGCATCAATCATGAGCTCACGTCCATTCAATGGCTAGCCATTGGACTTCCTTCAACCTGACAGTTTAAATCGTGGCTTACAAGGCCCTGTGTGACACGGCTTGGCCACTCAGCGTTGTCCTCCTGCCGCTCTGTGTTGAAGCTCCTTGGATCAGCCACGTCTACAGTGTTGTACCATAGGCTTGAAGTCCAGGGCTTTTTTCTTTCAAGCATTTGATGTGATCAGCTCACAGGCAGTCTTCCTTGACTGCATACTTCCGGTGGGTGAGCTTGCCTTCCTCCTCTGTGCTTCTGAATGCTCTGAGCATTCACGGGCAGACCTCATTATCCTTGAGTCATTGTATCCTCTCTATTTTTCTCTCCATCCCTTGCCTCTCTGCCTCTCCCTCTCTCTCTTTCTGTGTGTGAGTGTGTGTGTATGGGAGTTTTGTATGTGTGTGTGCAGTGTGTGTATATGAGAGTGTGTGTGTGTACAGTGTGGGTATGTGTGTGTGTGAGGATGTGAGTGTATATATATCAGTGTGTAGGTGAGTGTGTGTGTATGTGTGTGTACAGCATATAAATATGTATGAGTATGTGTGTAAAGTGTATGTATGTGAGTGTGTGTGTACAGTATGTATAGTGTGTATGAGAATGTGAGTGTGTGTATGTCAGTGTGTATGTGACCATGTATGTACGAGTATATGTGTATATGAGATATATGTATGTGAGTGTGTGTGCATGTGTGTGTATGCAGTATGTATATATGAGTGTGTGTAAAATGTATGTATGTGTGTTTATAGAGTGTGTATGTGAGTGTGTATGTACAGTATGTGCATGAGTGTGTGTATGTGAGTGTGTGTGGGTGTGTGTGCGCGCGTGCCTGTAGAGGCCAGACCTCAAGACCAGATGTCTTTCTCAATAGCATTACATCTTAGTTTTTGAGACAGGGATTCTCACTGGAACCTCCGCATTTGGCTAGAGTCACTGCCCAGTAAGTCCTAGAAGACGTTCCTATGTCCAGGTCCCTTGCTCTCTGAGTATAGATGTATGGCTCCATGCCTGACTATTTTATATGGGTTCTGGGGATCAAACTCAGCATGTCTCCATGTTTGTGCAGAAATCACTTCACCAAATGGGCCATCTTCCCCTCCTCTAGTCACCTTTCTCTCATGTCTGACTGGAAACTGCCCGAGAGCATGTTTGTCAATAAGTCCTTGACAATGAAACATTTTCTAACAAGTGATTATTGAATAAATAAAGAGTCACCATTTATAGACAGTGGTCTGAAAAAATTATTAAGGATCTAGGTCATTGCTTCTTGAGAGATGTTTAACTGGTCTAAGAATTCATCTCTGTATTCCTTGACATCCATATGCCATCATATATATCATCAATATATCATATATTATTCTTTAAGATGTAATTAGAAATTCTTAGGTTTTAGATCATTTCAGGGGAACTTGTTTTTCTGTGAGCCCTTTGAGATAACAGGACCACAGAAAAATGAGGCAGGCCTGATGCCTCTATTCCTGATCCTTGCTCTTTTACCTAAGGCTCCAAAACTGTCTTGCTTTCAGAGATGGCTCTTGTGGAGAGGAAACACTAAGATTAACTCAAATCAAAGCTTCATGACTGTGTTTCTTAGGAAATTATTTTAAATAACATTTCTTCACTGAATAGTACCTGAAGACAAAATGTCAGGTAAAAGGTGACTCTTGAAACAGAGTCTACTTAAGGAAGTTATGACTCCTTTGTTCCAGGAGTCATAATGTCTGACACTATGGTTGTGTTATTTTCTTTGATGCTGTTGGATTCAGCTGTGGTGTGTGGGGGCTCACTACTGCTTCTTCCTGTGTGGCTTCAGAAGAGACTCTGTATTGGCCCATTGCTCCTAAAGTATTTATTGCCTAGTTTTTAAAGTGATTGTGGCAGTCAATATCCTCTGATTCCTGTCTTTAAGAAACCTATGAGATTCTTCCCTTCTCTGGGCTGCAGTGTGAGCCCCAGGGAAGTGGTAATAGTTAGGGCTGAAGTAAGGAGTTTAGTCTCACTTGTCAGATCACTTGTGAAAGGAGGTGAAACCAAACTGGCAGGTTTGCGTTGTAAGTGATATCAGCATATGCCCTGCCTGAACTAAGAGAGCCAGTACTGCCTATATGAGTCTAAAACACAGGTCAGACCCCACAGGGCCGCTTCTTATCTATTCCCACAGAGTCTCATTTGGGAAAGTCTCAAGGACCGCTAGAGATGTGTTAATGGGCGCAGTGAGAGGTGCTTGCTATTCACCTCTGGAAAACATCTTTTCCTATGGCATCTATCCCAGGAGATTGTCTTGGGTTCGTGAGACAGTTGAGACATGCTGAAAAGGCATTGTGAGTTTGCTTGTTTGTTTATTTATTTATTTGAGAAAATAGTATATTGGGTAAAGCTAGAGGTGTGTAACACAAGTCTGTTTTACTCTCGGGGAGAAACTGAGGTCATTCTCCGGGTGGGCTGAAGTTAATATCAGGGCAGCATTTTTCCCCTATAAATTTTGGAGCAAGAAATGTACTGGGGTAACTTTTAGGTTGCCCAATGTCCAATGTCACCAATGGTTCCCTCATAAGGAAGCATTTTGCAGCCCAGAGTAATCCTGCAGCAGGAGGCTTTCCAGAGGTTTGTCAAATTAACCATTGGCAGGAACATGGGGATACATACTCCCTACTACAGCCATTATAGGGAGCAAAACCAGACACAAGGCATGGTGTTTTGATTACTGTGTGTCAGACATTGGGCTAGGTACTAGACATTGAACTGAAGATGTCTACAAGAACATGAGTTCTGCCCTGAAGTCTTGGCCAGAGACTTGGTCTGACTGCCAAGAGCCAATTATGAGCTGAAGTGTTTGAAGTAGAACCATAGCAGAATGTTAATCAGACTGTCCAAGGTCTACACTGTAGGTGGTGAGACAGGGTATGAGGTGTTGCTAGTTTGGGAAAGAACAAGATAGAGTTTGACACAGGCAGCAACTGCATACAGATGAGAGACTACACAGACACTAGAAGGCGATCTGGTCAGGGCAGTGATAGAGCACAGGTGTGGGATGAGGTAAAGGGCACAGAAATGATTCACAGCTCAGTGTTGAACCTTGGTAGGCAGTGTTACTATAATATATCCATCACTGTGAGCCACACAGGGTGATAACCATTGAAATCATGATACCTACCTCAAGAGACATCAGCAGCACATGCCAACAGGATTGGAGACTGAAGCAAAGTAACACACAGTTGAGCAAAAGACTTGGTCTGAGCCACTAGTTAGAAGTAATGTCTGCGTTAACCACAGTGGTAAAGTTCCTCATCTGTGAATAAGAGGGCAAACTAGGACATGCCATGTAGAACCTTGGGTGGTCACACATAGGTATCATTCCAATGTCTACAAATACAGAACATCAAGCAAAGTTAAGAACCACCCAGGAGCTAATTAGCCAACTTCCAAAGCCAGAGAAGGCTCGACATAGAAGTGGCATTTGACAAGGTCTCAAAGGATTAGATTAACCAGGGGAAGCATGGAGTATGGAAAGACATTTACAGAGGTGCCTGAGACTTCTGCGGAGCAGAGAAAAACAATAAGGAGATTTTAATTTAATAATAATGATTTAGGAGATGTTCGTTTGTATAACCAGTAGAAGAGACACGAGGTTGACATTTCAATTATAATTTCAAGAGCAGATTGCTGTAAATGAAGTGTGTGTCTTGCATCCAAGCACATAGCTGTGAGTTCACACTTGGCAACACTCTAGTCTTCTTCAAGCAAGTATCAATGATAGGCAAAGGGAAACAGAAAGACAAGAAGTTATAGTTAGTGTCAAAAGCTTACTCTTCACCTCTGAAAATCAAGCCCGGAAGGCAGTGGTGTTACTGAGGCCAAGGGCTTGGTGGGTTCCTATTTGGTGGTCTGATTTTGCGTTCGATGGCAGGTTCAGAGGGGGAACAAAACAGTCAGTAAAGGGAAGGAAGAGTCACTCACTGGTGACAATGGCAAACCGAGTCTCCCTGTGTATGAAAAGGGCCGTGGAGAGAATAAAAGAGAATACCATTGCCAAACCACTAGCCACAGTTACACATTTGCCAACCTTGGGAGGAAGGAAACCCAGACAGGCTCACAAACAGGAAGTCAAGAGAAGAGTCAACTGGATGAGCCGCTGGGTGTGCAAGATTCCTCGTGAGCATTTCAAGAGAGATTATAGGGCGAGCTCTTATTAAGTTGAGGCAATCTGTAAACCACCGGAGAGGAAGGTAAGAGATGGAAACAGGAAAGATGAGAAGAGGAAGAAGAGTTTTATATAAATATAATTTTTAATGGATAATACGTGTGTATCTTCTCCCTGCTACATTCACATGCCAAAGTCCTAATCCAATTCAAGATGGAATACTGTTAAGACATATGTTGAGAGGTCATAGGTCACGAGGGTGGTGGCCTCATGAATGGCATTTGTGCCCTATTCTGGTAAACAGGAATTTCCTATTAGCCATGTGAGGATATATTAAGATCATGGATGTCTTTGGGTCAGGAAGAGGTCATCTCCATTGTTAGCAACTTGACCTTGCCTAGATATCCCAGCTTCTAGGACCAAAAAGACATTTTTTTCTTTGACCCAGTCTGTGGTTTTCTGTTGTAGCTATCCGTACTAAGAAAAATTTCAAATAACATTAAACATAGTTTCAGTAAAGATAGGATATACAATAAAAATAGGAGATCATCATTTCCATTAAGAGTGTTAACTTTTACAAACAAATCAAGGATGGGACTTTAAAAACCTTTTCTTTCTTAAATGTTTGAGTCTTTCAAAACCTTGCTCCAAATGAAAAAGTATAAATAGGTCTTGAAATTATTTAGTAGTATTAAGAAAGAAGATACACTTCTTAAAATAGAAAGCTTAATATATGAGATAAAATCAATATTGGAAGCTCTGTGTGTGTGTGTGTGTGTATGTGTATATGTATGTGTGTATGTATGTGTGTGTATGTATGGGTGTGTATGTGTGTATGTGTGTATGTGTATGTGTGTGTGTCCACACACATAAAAAATAGATAAATAGTTTAAAAATAATAAAAAGTTTAAAAAATGTATGTTTCATGAGGAATGATAAATGGGCATTCTGAAAGCAATTTGAAAATAACTGAATACTTGAAGATACACATATACTATTACCATGCAACTTTAGTTCAAAGTAATATCAAACCCAGAGTAACATAGGTACATACAATGGGAATCACATAGAGTTGTTAATTGTGAATTTATAGCTGATAACACAAACTGTAAAAACATACAAGTTCATTATGAATGAATTGGATAAAGAAGTCACAGAATATCTATTCATTGTCACACTGAAAATAATCTGTAGTTACATGTATCAGCAGGGAAAAAAAAACATCAGAAGTGAAATAACGAAAAATGTGTGCATTAGTGCCATTGTTTAAGTCTTACTACAAGATACTAAATTGTATGTGGGAAGGAAAACATGCTCAGGGCAGAGTAAGCTGGAGTGACCCATGAAGCGGATGAGGGCGGAACTTGGGAAGGCAGCAGTATTTATATCTTTTTTTTCTTAAAAATGTCAAAAATAAGAAAGGGAGAATGAAATGACATTCTATAATTCAGCATATGGTGTAGCTGGTGTGCCCCATAATGTCCTGTTAATTTGTGTCAAGTATACATCACTCATTTAACACAGTGAGTTTAAGCAGAAAGCTTGGCTTGAGCGAAAGCACGTGACTTTATCCATCCTCTGGCCTTGAGTCTGCCTGGTACTATCACTTCTCGTCTTTCCCATAGTCATCAATTCTGTGTATAGCTTCTTAGTTCCCACTCATCCTGGAACCTGCTGGAATTTGTCTTGTGATTCCAAACAGTATGGGGGTGAGATAGTCATGAATGGGGGCGAGGTAGTCAAGACTCCTGTGATGGTCTAAATCAGAAGTTTTCCCCACGGGCATGTGCACTTGAACTATGGTCCCCAGGTAGTCACAGTTTGGTGAAGTTGTAGAACCCTTGATTCACAAGGCCTATCCCTCATGAGAAAGGCCACTAGGGGGAGCCTTGAGGGCGATGGCCTGCTTCCTGTCCTAGATCTTTGTTTCCTGGCCTAAAGTGACAATTCCAAGTTTCCACTGTCCCAGACCTAGCTGCTGTACCTTCTATATGATAATGTATTTCCTGAAACCGTGGGCCTGAATAAGCCCCTCCCCACTTAAGTTGCGCTTATCAGGTGGTTTGTCATGGCGATGAGAAAAATAACAACAGACATTCTCTAATGAATCTTTTCCTTTCAAGCAACACAACTTGATGGCTTGGACCCACCTTTACTTGGGCTTCTCTCCCGAGTCTCTCCCTCATGCCCACGGCAGTCTTCTCCTGAGTTTGACTCAGGGTATCAGTGTTCAGTTTTCCTCAGAGGCTCTTCTTTACTGCTTTACTGGTCTTTCCTGGGTTCTCCTCCCCAGCCTTTGCCACTGTATATCTTTCCCAGGTGATCATGTGCAGCTCAGACTCCCACTACCCATCTTCGTTATTCTCTACCAGAGATTTTCATTCCCTACTTTGGTGTTACATAATGTTTAAGTGGTTGGTTTTCTGACAAAGTTAAGCAAGGTCGTGTGTTATCACAGGTAGCTCTTTACCAATCATGCCTTACAATTCCATTTAAAACATTGAGTTTAGCTTTCCAACGATACAGAAATATACTTGTGGAAATGTCAAGCGTTTGTGGAGAACCCCGAATACAGAGATTTTGTCACTTAGTCTGCAGGTAATGGTAGTTTTTACTGCCAGGCAGGTGAGGAACTATATCACAGAAAATGACAGATCCTGCAAGCCAGTGTTCCTGCGAATGAAGAACTGTTTGTACACTTTAGCGGTTAGCTTTAATCGTCAGCTTAGTGAAATCTAGAATCATCTGGGAGGAGAATCTCAATCAGGGATTGTCTACTTTGGACTGTCCTTAGGCATGTTTGTGAGGAATTGCCTTAAGTCAATTGATAGGGAGAGACCCAGCCCACCATGGGCAGTATCATTCCCTAGGCAGGGAGTCCTGGACTATATAAGAGTGATTTGAGTACAAGGAAACAAGTGAGCATATATGCATTTCTTTCTTTCTACTCTTGACTATGGATGTGGTGTGACCAGCTGCTTCAAGTTTCCACAGTTGTGACTTCCTCAACAGTAATGACTTTAAGCTAAAATTATAAGTTAAAATAAACCCTTCTCCACTAAGTTGCTTTTTGCCGTGGTGTTTTACAGAAATGAAACTAGACTATCAACACAAAACCATATAATTTTTTGCTCAAGATTTGGATCATTGAACATGCATGCGTATATGCATGTATATGTGTATATGTAGGGATCAAAGGTCAACCTCAAGCATTACTCTGAGGAACCACCATACATCTTGTTATGTGAATCTCTCGTTGTCCTGAAGCTCACTGAGTAGACTGGTCTGGTTGGCTAGCAAGTTCCAGGGATCTGCCTATTTCTGCCTCTCTGATTCTGGCATTATAATCAAATCACCACATCTGGATTTTAAATATGGTTTCTAGGCATCTAACTGAGGTTCTTATGCACGTGCAGCAAGCACTTTACTAACTGAGCCATCTCCTCAGCCCTCAAATAAGACACAAGCTGTCTTTCCAAGGTCAAAAGAAAAGTCTACTTTTCTTCAATTAAAAACTATGTATATATTTTCTTTGAGAATTGCCTCCTCCCCCATTTTTAAACCTAATTTAGAGAAAACTTATTTATTAGAATAAGTGGTCAGTTTTCTCTATGTCGTTCAGACAGGAAGGAAACAGGTTGGGAGAACTAGCTTATTAAACCTTAAATGTCTGTGAAGGTTGAAATGGTCTCATAACTCGCTCAAGCACCTGTCAGTGTTTTCAACCTACCCAGTGAGAAAGCCACATGAAAGTCTTCTTGAAACCGACTAGTTCGTGGGTTCCACTTCTGTTGTGAGGAGGAAAATGTGTCTTAGACTCAGTAAAATTCTCAAAGGTTGTTTTCATTCCGTCTTGTAGAGCAGTTGGGGGTTTCATATTCACATCTACCAAGTGAAACTGAAACCCTCTCTAGTTTGTTATTTCTCTAAGGTGCAGCTTGTTTCTGGCCAGGGACACAGTCAACAGTTAGCAACTTTACTTTGAGGGAGGACTGGCAGGGCAGGGTTGGCTCGAAAGGAGCTCGCTTGGAGTGATGGAACACTTTCCTCGGGGGACTGTGTTGACCTGATGTGGGCGTCCAACTCTCAACCCAGATTCAGTGTGAGAATTCAGCTGCAGACCTAGGACTGATTTTTTGGAAACCATCTTAGGCTTGACCTTGGAGGCAAAGAGTCAGCAGTGTTACTGGGAGCCATCGCGCTATGACTGGAGACTCAGTTCCTGTGGGTCAGGAGCCAAGGAATGCAAAATCACTTCTGTGCTTCCCTTCCAGACTCCACAGTTGACTGCCGGGCATTGTGTCCTACTTGTTGGTTCTTTTCAAACCCTGCTGTTGCTGTTTGAAACAAAGTAGTTTCATCTTGTTTACCTGGGCTTCCAGCCTTTTAGGAATCAGCTTGGCCGTCTCTGCTTTCTCCCACTACCCTGGTTCTCAGTAACTCTGCTTGTTCCTTGGGATCCCAGATTCCCAGCCTTACTGACAATGACGTTCACTTATTCTCTTTGTCTTCAGTCCCCGCTATCAATTTGGACAATATTGTGTAACCAGTAAGTACTAACTGGGCTTCCTGATCTCAGGAAAGTGGTATAAAAATAAAAAAATAAAATAAAAAATAAAAAAATGAACCCAGAAACTTAGGAATTAGTAGGGAATCTTAGACCCAGAAGTTGGTATTGTGGGAAGTGTGTGGGAAAGGAGGGGTAGGTGAAGGAGGGGTACATGGAGCTCCTTAACATGATAATATGTCTAGACTTGATTAGCATATCATGATTGACACATGTTGAGTCTGTTTAAAAACTACCCTCCAAGAGATCAATCAATGATCCAGGGAAAGAAAGGATGCTCATAAAAGAAAAAGCCAACTCAGGGCTGCCCTGGTCTTGTATCCATGAAGAAACACAATTTAGCTTTAATTCCATCCTTCCTGCTGAGGAAAAGCCAAGTCACTCTTACTCTAAAATGATGGGTTTTGTTTATTAAGTGTTTGCTTATCTTTGTACACTCTATGATGCAGTCAGTGATATGTAGCTATTTATAGAAACAGGATTTTTAGTTATCAGAATATTTTTACAAATAAATCTTGGCAGATCTGCTTGACTCTTATGATATTAGAAATCATACATACATACATGCATACATACACACATATACACAAACATATTTATGGGTTTAGAGTGCTTTTTCCTTAGGTAATATAGAGTGGATCTTCCTCATTAAATAATGGCCTGTGGCTTTAAAATTTTCTATTCTATTTCCACTATAGATTATATTCTCTTGTCAAACATATAGCAGAGTCACTAATGCCATTCATCAGAAGTTAGGTATGTGGACTACTGGCCAGAAGCATCCAGAGTACCACAAAATTCATGAGATTACCTACCAACTTTTAATGTTTTAATTGCATGTTTAAAAATTTAAAAAGTCTCTGCTTGTTAACATAAATGAAATTTATTTAGACCTGAAGAATTTCAGCCTAAATGCTGTAGAAGAAAAATGAAGTTTTAAAAGCTAAAATTCTGTGTAATATTTGTATACACAGACAGACAGACAGATTCACACAGAGCAGGAGAGGCATTTATAAGCATATTTTTTTCCCCTTGGGATTTCCAGGGGTTTTTTTTGGAATCTGATTTCACATGACTTGATAAAAATGTGCTGTGATAAATGTGTGTATTTTGTATAAATCGTCATGTCTGATTTGAATATTTGAATATTTATCTTCTATAAGACATGTGAGAAATATTCAGAGATAAAGATAGAGTGAGATATGTATATTAGGCCTCAAATAAGAAATTCTCGATCTGGAGGTTTTAGAGTCCCTGAGGTCACACAAGAAGAGATAAGGAATTTCTTTCCCAGGGCTATTTAATCCCCACGGTTTAGGTAGAATCCTACATATTAGCAAGACCATGAAGTTCTTGTGCTGTGAGCTTTTAATAGTTTGAGATAGAAATAATTATTCTCCAGTTTTACTTAAGTAATCGATATGATTTAGAAATTAAGAGGAAAAAGAAAAGCTGTTGTTTCTTGTAATGTATTTCTCGACGTTTTAAAACTTCAACAAACCCAGTGCCATCCTAACCTAAGTAGTAGCAAGAGCTGCTGTGAGAGGAAACAGGAAGCATCACAGATAAATGCTCGTTACTCTTTTTCCCAGGTTCAGCTCAATGTATATCGATTCTAATTAGCACAGTTTGTGCCTCAGCTGGTAGCTCCCAAGCTCTGCTTGGAGAGGGTTTTTTTTTTTTTTTTTTTTTTAGAATCCACCCCGCTCATAAACACTGCCGCCCCCTCCCTCCTTTTCTCTTTACAAATGTTACAACACAATCAGAAATTTCCTCTTTTCTTTCCTCCCTGCATTTCCAGCAGGTTCCCTTGCGTCAGAAGCCCAGGAAGAAAACTCAAGGTAATTTGATTCCTTTTGTTCCTTTATCCCTTCCTTGCCTGTGTTAGTGTAATTTTTTTTTCTCTCTTTCTCCTGGCTGCCTTCTTGGGGTGGGCTGGAGTGGGGGAATCAGATTCTTGACTGTCTAAATCTTAATATCAGGAGATGGGTGCCAGATTAATTTTGGGGGAGGGTTGCTTTTGGATTGATTTTTAAGAAAGAATGACATGTTGTTCATTTGGACCTGTTCCTCGTGCTCTGTCCACGGAGCTTAGAGAAGCTGGCACTGAGTCCGGGAAGTCACCATGTGTTTCTAGGTGGGCTTTAACCCTTCCGTGTCTATTGCATAACTGCCTCTGTTATTGTGGGAAGGACCCGCGTGTGTTTACCACAATGTGGCTTCCAGCCCGAGAGTCTAACGTTTTCAACTTACTCTCTTTGACTGAGGTTCTCGGACCCATACTTGCATGTAAGTCTCTTTGCCCAGGGTTTTCTAGGCACCGAATGGAAGTTTAAAAATAGAACAGATGCATGCTTTTTTTTTTTTTTTTAATATTCATGACCGAAAACGTCCAATCCTTGCTGTGCAAACAACTAAAACTTGCCTTTTATTTTGTCACCGGAGTCTGACTCACACTCACCTGTCCCTGTAACTCTTGCAGGGTTTTTCACCATGAGTCGGAGAAGGATATCCTGTAAAGATCTGGGCCACGCTGACTGCCAGGGCTGGCTGTACAAGAAAAAGGAAAAGGGAACTTTCCTAAGCAACAAATGGAAAAAGTTCTGGGTGGTGCTGAAGGGGTCATCACTGTACTGGTATGGCAATCAATTGGTGAGTGATCCCTCCTCCTTCCCCTGCCCTACCCTGGTTATCAATGTGTGGCTTCCAGAGTGCTGGCCGGACGATCCCCATGGGGAAGGGAATCTCTGTGAGCTGGAGCAGAGCAAACCAGCAGATTTTATAGAGGACTCATTTCTGCCCCAAGAACCATGTAGGTTAGTGAGCTGTGCTGTACAGGAGAAGCCATCTGGCTTCATTTTTCTCATTGGAGAAGGAAGAAAAGGGACCCTAAATATATCCTTGCTTAAGGGAAGAGCCCTCAGCTTTCCCTGATTTTATTATTCTGTGAGATCCTAATAGTTTCAGGAGCTGTCTGGATGTCATTTGCTGTGGGAAGTTTGCATTGCTAAGGTCTATTAAAAAGGGACTCAGCTTTGCCCTCTATTGAGGATATAAATCTATCAGCTTAGGGATGTGATTTCTTCTCTCCCTTCTTCCACTACCTTCTCTTCTCCTGGCCTTTGTGAGATGGCTTAATTTGGGATAGTTAAACCTGTCTGCCAGCCTTGTGTAGGGACTGGTGATATTCTTCCATGGTGACATTGGTGTCCAAACATTGTGAGGTCGGCCCTCACTGAGGTAGTTGCTGAATTTATCCTTTGATGGGCACACGCTACTGGGGTGAGAGCTTCGTGGTTTGGCTGTAGAAAGAGAGCTGGAAATGAAGTTATTACATTATCTTTTGTGACTGGAGACATTCTGAGAGGGATGTTAGTGTTGTTGAATACTCTATAGAGCTTTGCAGAGAGATAGATCTGTTACTGACCCTGGGGAATGGCAACCCATTGCAGATCTTGGGAGAATTGGGGTCCCTTTGTTATAGAAGAAAGACCAATAGAGAAGATTCGTTAAATCATTTAAGGGACCAGTGCTAAATTAAGTCAACCCGGGACTGGGTAGATGTCCAAACAAATACAATTTCCTTCCTAAGGGAAATTAAGGTGAACATAAGTATTTTGTATTTCCTGTTATTTTATTTTTAATAATAATTTTTGAATTGCATTTATTTAGTTTGTGTGTGTGTGTGTGTGTGTGTGTGTGTGTGTGTGTGTGTGTGTGTGTGTGTTTGGGTATATAGTATATGTGGATCATTACTCGTGTGTGAAGTCACAGGACAACTTACAATAAGGACTTGTTTCTATCATGTGGGTCCCTGGGATTTAACTCAAGTGGTCTTGGCAACAAGCATCTTCACCTGCTGAGCCATCTCTCCAGCCTCTATTTCTGATTATTTAGCTATGGCATTTGAGTGGTTATCACAAAGTGATTGTCATCTGTATCCTCCTTAAGACAAGCTGGTCTGAGTTACCCTATAAATAGCCCTGGGAGATTTCTTGAGCATGTACGATAGATTGGGTGTTGGAACATGCTGCATCTGAGGGACGTAACAGGGCTCAGAATTAAGCAGGCCATTTAGCTTGTCTCTCCCTTCATTCGTCCCAATGGCACTGTCCCTGTCTTCATAGAATGTGAAGGAGTCCTCTCTGGACCTACACAATTACAACTTGGCTCATTCGGCCTCTTCAGCTTCTGTTTCTCTTAGGAGAGTAGAGCAGGTTACTTTTGGGTTTCAGATCTTCCTAATCTTAGGCATTGGGGATCTCACTCTTCTGCATGGAGCAGCCATGTTGGCTTAGATGAGGAAGGGGAGAAGATAGACTCCGATGCCTGTGGGCTCCCCATTCCTGTGTGCTTTCATCGGATGCAGAAAGTAAGTTTTGGGATGCTGGTCATTTACTTTAGTGCCATTTAATTAGTAGCATTAGCTTGAGAGTAAGCTTACTATTGGTTGGCCCAGGAGGCAGAGCATTATAAGTGGTATACAGAAGAGTCTTCCATGAAGGACTTCTCATATTCTTTTGCTTTCTCTCTTTGCCACAGTCATTTCCGACATCTTAATTGTATGTTTGTTGTGGGTAGGCCTCAATGAAGATTTAATTAGCAGTCATATTCCTACTATCTGTGTGAATATCAACTGCAAAGTAACAGTCAAACATGCCCTCACAGAAAAACATGAAGTTAGTGCCCTCTACTCTAAGAATTTGGATTCAATAGCTGAGGCAGCCAAGGGTTGACTGATATCATCTTCCTTATCTGTTCCTTATTGTTCTTAGAGGGCCACCCCTGTTCTTTGTGACATTGTATATAGTATGATGGTCTATCCTGCAGAATATCTACCATATGCCAAAGGATGTTCTAGGCATTTTGCATGAAGGCTCTTATCTATTCTTCAAAACAATCTTCAGCTGGGAATGTTGGCACAGGATTGTAGTCTTAGCTACTCAAGAGGCTGAGACAGGAGGATTGCAAGTGCAAAGCCTGCCTGGTCTACAGAATGAGTTCAAATTTAGTCTTGTCAATTTAGTGAATCACTGTCTCAAAATGAAAAAAGAAATATAAAATGTCTGAGGATATACCTCGGTGGTAGACTGCTTGCCTAGCATGCATGAGGTCCAGGGCACAATCTCGGAGGGAGACAGAGACAGACAGAGACAGAGACAGACAGAGACAGAGATAGATAGAGACTGGTAGAGACAGAGACATAGAGACAAAGACAGAGACAGAGATAGGAAGAGACATAGACAAAGACAGAGACAGAGAAACAGATATATAGAGACACAGAGAGTTAGAGATAGACAGAAATAGACAATCAGAGACATAGACAGAGAGACAGAGTCACAGAGGGAGGTACAGACAGAGATAGACAGAGATATAGACAGAAAGCCTTAAACCTCAGAGGCATATTTTAAAAGGTGGGAAGATTGAGACCTGGTTTGATCTGCCTAAGTCATACATGAAGGAAGTGAGTAAAAATTGCTTCCTGTCCAGGCCCCTTTGAGTCTCGATTATGCTATGCCACACTAAATGTTCCTGGGGACCAGGATAAGTGATATCATATTAGCCCATTTCCAAAAGGGAACTGAGAGATCATCTGTACAAGTAGCAATTCTGCTTTGACTGTACAAGTCACCCTTGCACATCCCTGTTGCTGTCAATGTTGCCCAGGGACATTGCTACCCTCCCCTCCTCGCTCGCCCTTCTGTTGTTGTTACCCAGCAATCAGTGGGGGGTGGGGTTCACCTCCTTCTGCTCACATTGCTTCTCCCAATACTACTACCCAGACTTCTTTAGGAAGGCCACTCATCATTTTCACGTGGCATTTTGTTGGCTTGAACTGCACCAGAGCACATGTAATTGCACACCACCTCTTACAGCACCATGTATAAGTTTAGTAGCCACAAAAATCTCAGCTAGTAAAAAACCAGGAATTAAACTCTGTACTCTCATTTTCCCATGACCTTAGGGTAAAGTTCAAACCCACTTTTGGGTATCATCTTAACGGGTACCTTTTTCTTCCTTCTCCGTACTCCACATCCTAACCCAAGGCTTAGCCGTGGAAGCGTTGATCTCTACTGATGTGTTCTGGTGCTATGTACACCTTTGTCTACACAGATTCCCTGCTCAGAAAGGCTCTGCTTCTGGAAGCCTTTCTCCTGCCCGGTTTCAGCAAGCCTTCCCTCTTCATAAGAGCCACACTTTAATTTGAATGCATATCTTCTTCTTTTTTTAAAGACTTTTTAAAATTTATTATATATAAGTACATTGTCTTCAGACACACCAGAAGAGGGCATCAGATCTCATTACAGATGGTTGTGAGCCACCATATGGTTGCTGGGATTTGAACTCAGGACCTCTGGAAGAGCAGTCAGTGCTCTTAACCACTGAGCCATCTCTCCAGCCCGAATGCACCTTTTCTATGTCGACTTACCACAGACCTGAACTCAGCTAGTCTGTCTTCTTCCGTTTATATTATTTTATAATATTTTGATTGTCACACAGATCCTTTCCTTTTGAACGTGTGTCAGATTTTCCCATCTTTCATAATTGGTCATCATATCTACGTAGCAAGATCATGGGTTTGTATCTTTAGTACTTTAGGGTCTGGTGTTGAGTACGTACTTGATAGAGAGTTGTTGATTTCTCAAGTGAACAGGAACAAGGGATTGCTGACACTTACTTTGCCTAAAGGATTCTGAGAGATGAGATCTGGTTCAAGTATTTTTATTGACAGGAAGTAATTTCCAAGAAAGGGCATTTCCATTTCTACTCTTTAAAAAATATGATTCAATTGGTGGTTTGTTAGAAAGGACACCCATGGAGCAATCGGTCCCATAGGCTGTTCCCATCCTTGCTTAGCATCTTCTTTGGAGCTTTCAGGAGTAGAAGATGGGAATAGGGTGAGCATCTGAGTCTGAAGTCTCATGTGAGCAAAGGTGGGATAGTGTATATGTGAGCTACACCAAGCTCCTACGGTAGACATTACGTCTAATTTCTGTAACAACCACTTGTCATCGATTTTATTACTTCTATTTTTCAAGAGTCAAAGGAACAGGCTCAGAGCTTCTGAGGAAGTAACTGGCAGAGCTGGGTTTAACATGGAGATATTCCAAGGCCAGAGCTGGACTCTTTTCTGTAGACTGTGTGATGGACAGGTGACCTGGGCCTAGTAAAAATGGAACTAAGACTCTTTACACTGTTCAAAAATAGGGCTGCCGGGTAGGAGGGGGTTAAAGAAGATTCTCAGGCTGGTAAAGAAACTGGCATGTGGAAACAGGAGCTTGACAGCAGTTAATTGGGAAGGAGGGCATTGTTGGAAATCTGGTTAGGAGCTGGTCAGAAAATGCAAGCATTCAGACGTGGATTCTTGGACTGGGGTTCTAGTAGTGAGACTCAGGAATGCACCACATTGATGAAGAGGGGCACCATATCAAGAGTCCTTGGATATGAGACAAAGTAGATGAGGCTAAAACAAGACTAATTTCCAAGTTTTAGTGCCTGGGAAAATAACATGAAAATTGAGAAGGAATTTGTGGGTAGAGTGTAGACTTTTGTATCAGCTCATCCTTGGCTGTCTAGCTGGTTCACTTTTTGTATTGTCCATTACTTGTCAAATTACTAGAAACTTGAGGGTTTTTTTTTTTTAAAATAAACTAACCAACATTGATGTCATTTGTGTTGGCAGCAACAGTTCAGGAAAGTGATGGGGCTACTGGGTAAACCACCTGGCCCTGTTTCATGGAAATTTCAGGTCCGCCCATCCCTTGTGCAGGGTAGTGTCTGGCTTAGTAGCCACCTTGGAGATTCACAGTCCTCTGAGGCTCCCACCTGTCTGTATAAATGTGGCCATGTCTCTCACTCATTGTCAGCCTGGGTGCATGTCAGTGCCCTGTGTAATCATGCCCTGTCTGTCGTCATCACCAGCTGCATGAGAACAAAGCAAGGCTCTCAGAGCAGCTTAGATGTGGAAGGTGCTTTTCTTGGAAACTATTTCCTGAGAGTCTTTTCTATTCGAGTTTGAGTATGTTGGTAGAGAAGAATTGGTCCTTCCAAGAAAGTCTTACTTGAAAGCCAGAATTTCTCCATAAGAGAACTGTCTTGATTGATGGGCAAATATGAAGAGCTGTTCTTTCAGCTAAAGAAAAACAAAAAGTGGGTTGGTTCCTGGAAGGAAGGGATCTTCTCTGCCCTCAGTTTGATGCCTTCTCTAAGCATACATTTTTGGAAAATATCTTAGTAATATTGTCATAGGTTGAAAAATAGTTTTATTTTTCATTGACATACTCTTTTCTTATGTGGCTTTTAAAAAATATTTGTTATTTTGTGCATTTGAATGCTCTGTGTGTATGGTGTGTGTGTGTGAATGTGAGTGTGTGTGTTTGTGTGTGTGTATGCATGTGTGTATTTGTATGTGTATGTGTATGGATGTGTGCATTTGTGTATGTGTGTGTACGCATATATGTATGTATATGTGTATGAGTATATATGTGTCTGTCTATGCTTGTATGAATGTACACATGTGAGTGTGTGTGTGTGTGTGTGTGTGTGTGTGTGTGTGTGTCTTTGATGCATGCCACAGGGGTCATGTAGGAGTTAGAAGACAGCTCTGTGGAATTGGTTCTCTCCTGCTTTTATATGGGCTCCATATAAAAGTTGCCAAGAGTATATGTCAAGCACCTTTACTGGCTGAGCTGTCTCCTTGACCCATTTGTGTAATTTAAATGTATCTTTAAACTCAGAAAGTAAAAGATACAGAGTAGTAGACATCAATATTTTGGGGGAAATAATGTAATTTGAATTTTCATGTTACTTATTAATGAAACATATGAAATTTTCTCAAATCTTTCCTGACAGAATCCTATTTCAATGAGAAATGTGTATGAGTGTATATGTGTCTGTGTGCGTGTGTATGTGTGTGTGTGTGTGTGTGTGTGCAAACACAATGCAGGACATGCTAGTGAGCAGGTGACCTCACAATGATGCTTCATTTCTTTAAAGTCAATTTATGGGTTTAAAAGAAGAATGATTTTTCCTAAAATCAAGCTGCCAGGTGGAAAACACAAACACATGCTCACTACTTAAAGAAGTGATATATATTTAGTATACAATTTATTAATATGCATATATGCAGTGTCCATATTTATAAATGTTAATGTGCATTCATATGTGTACAATTTGTCAACAGGGAGATCATTGAAGTAATTCTCTGTGCATTCATTTTCTTTCGAGTAATAAACTGACCAAGAACACTGTCGGTATGTAATTTGAGCTAAGTTGAGAGCTTCGAATGGAGATCAAAAGCATCATAAAGACACAAAAGGACCACAGACAAAGAACAGCAATTTTGTGGATGCTTTAAAATATATACGTGCTTGGGTATTGTAGTTACAGGGTGCAGAACTTTGCTTCGAACTTGGACACCATAAATGGTTCCTCATGGTGACTTGTATCCCATCCTGAAAAGATACCTACTGACTCACATGGAACCATGGGACAGGTGTGCAGGATGGAAGGGGTCAGGTGTTCTTCACAGGGTGGAACTCTCTGCAGGAGGAGGTCAGGTGACCTGGCGTTGGAGCAGAGATTGGTGTGGTGTAAGTTTTTTTCTTAGATGGAAGAAGTAGCCTGTGGGAGCTAAACTCATGCTCTGATGTGAGGATTCTTTAGAAGTCTACTTGAAGATATATCAGCCCTCTCAAAGGAGCCCCTTTAAGGGACAGACCAGCTGCTTCCACACAGGCTGTCTGATAAGCTCATTTGTCACTGGGCTCTGTGTTTAATCTCCTATACAGCATTTCAAAAGGAAGCTATCCAAGGGAAAAGAACTTAGAGATTGGGTTTATTTAAAGGGTCAGAATTTAAGGTCAGAATTAAATATTTGCAACAGTGCCTTCAGAAAGAATGCAAGGAAATGGTACGCTGAGGAAGAAGATGGCCCCCAGGCTCAAAGACAGGGCACAGGTCGCACCGGATGCTGCACACCCCCACTCTGGGAGTCAAGCTTCTTCCTCTGAAACACAGAAGCACAGATGGAAGGCTGACACCTGGTAAAGAGATAGTGAGATAGTGCCCATCATCAGCCCACGATCCTCTCTGAAGTCTCCCCACTTTTAATTTTACCCAACTAACTGTGGTGGTTACACTCATTCTCTACGGAAAAATCATGACTTTAGAATATTGGCTGTAAAATTCAAAAGTTACTGTTTTAAAATGTTGATGAAGTATGCATACACACACAAGTCAACGTCTTGAGCATTTAAAAGGGTACGTTTCAGTGGCATTGAATGTATTCATGTTATTGTTCAGCTCACCCCACCCTTCATCCTGAACTCTTTTCATCTTGTCTAACTGAAACTCTCAACCCATTAACCCACTCTCCGTGTTCTTTCTCTGCTGGTCCCTTGCAACTACCAAAGAATTTTTGTGTCTATGAGTTTGACTACTGTATGTCTACCCAGTAAGTATAGCCATATTTTTATTCATCTATGTATCATGTGTGTATATGTATGTATGTATCTATCATCTATTTACCTACCTCTATCAACTATCTAACTGCCTATCATCCATCTTTCTATCTATCTATCTATCTATCTATCTATCTATCTATCTATCTATCTATCTATCTATCCATCCATCCTCTTTATTTAATGGCTGGCTTATTTCACAAATCATTATATCTTCAGTTTCAACTTCCTCTCTTCTTAAAGACATCCTTGTGTATCCATTTGTGTCTATGGATGACTGCTCAGGCTATACCTACCTTTTACCTAGTGTCAAAATACCCCTAGTACAGCTATGCCCCTGCAACTATGCCTTTGAGGCTCTGCTTTGAACTCTTCTGGCTATATATGCAAGATTACAGGAGAACCATACTTTTAGTGTCTGCAGAAACAGTTTTCTGTAGCACACTGCTCTTTTCCCTTTCTCTCTGACAGAGCAGAGACAGGGAGTTATAGGGGCTCTAGAACTTTCTCAGGATTTACTTATTTCTGGTAATTACCATTTTAATGAGTGAGAATAAGGTGTCAAGCATCTCCTTGTGGTTTTGGTTTGCATTTCCTTAAGGCCCAGTGACTCTGCCTTGTGCTCATTGGCCATTTATGTTTTTTTTTTTTTTTAAAACCTTTAGTCTACATTTTTTAGAGGCAGAGGGGCTGTTTCTGTTGCTTGGCCTTCAATAGTATCTTAACGATATTCATGGAACGCAGGAAAACAGCCTGGGGAGATCAGAAAGCTCCTTGAAGATTTAATATACATCATGCGATGGCAGATTATGTGTTACAACTGTGATACCTCAAGGATTAATATTTGTTATTATTCCTTATTTTTTTATTGCCCCTAAATCTCTAGTATTGGCATTTGTCACTTAAATCTTATATGAATCTCTTTAAAATTGATTATTTTATTTATTTACATTTCAAATGTTGTCCCCCTTCCTGGTCTCACCTCTACAAATCCCCATACCATACCCCCCACTTTGCCTCTAAAAGGGCACATCCCCACCCACCCACCCACTCCAACCTCACCCCTCTGGCATCCTGATATGCTGGGGCAACAAGCCTCCTCAGGACCAAGGGCCTCCCCTCCCACTGATGCCAGATAAGGCCATCCTCTGCTGGATATGTAGGAGCCATGGACCCACCCATGTATATTTTTTGGTTGATGGTTTAGTCCCTGGGAGCTCTGGGTGGGTGGGTAGGGTCCAGTGAGTTGATATTGTTGTTCTTCCTATGGGGTTGCAATCCCCTTCAGCTCCTTCAGTCCTTCCCTATCTCTTCCATTGGGGTCCCTGGGCTCAGTCCAATGATTGGCTGTGAGTGTCTGCATCTGTCTTAGTCAGGTGCTGGCAGAGCCTCTCAGAGGACAGCCAAACAGTTCTTGCCTCAGCAATAGTGTCCCAAGGTAAGGCAGTCTCTGAACGGCCTATCCTTCAGTCTCTGCTCCTTTTTTTTTTTTTTTTTTTTTTTTTTGTCCCTGTGTTTCCATGTATGTCCTTTTGGGTCTGGGTTACCTTTATATGAATCTTACATGATGTTCCTTTTTTTTTCTTTTTCTATTGCTTTTAATGGGAAGATGAGTTCATTTAAATTTTATTTTTAATGAAGTTATTTGAGAATGGGAAATACGCAAACAATATATATTGATAATATTTGTTCTTGTTCTTCCTTATTCCTAAATCCTCCTTCCTTCCTAACTCACTCTCTCTTTCTCTCTCTCTCTCTCTCTCTCTCTCTCTCTCTCTCTCTCTCTCACACACACACACACACACACACACACACACACGTGTGTGTGCGCATGCGTGTGCTTATGTATATTTTACCAAGTCTATAGGTAGGCCCATGGGTCTGTGTCTCACCTATCAGAGCCCACACTCTTCTTTTTTTTTTTTTGGAGCTGGGGACCGAACCCAGGGCCTTGCGCTTCCTAGGCAATTAGAGCCCACACTCTTTTTTT